>NC_073240.2:90150303-90453333 GCF_029281585.2 Gorilla gorilla gorilla
TGGGCTAGCGGGTGGGGGCTGGCTCTTCTTCTATGCCACTATCTGGAGGTGGAAAATAGGGGGAAGTTCATTCTTCCCTTGATCTTAGCATTTGGGCATGTAAAGTTGAGGTGCTTACACCATCTAGGCAGTTGAAAATAAAGCTCCAAGGAGTAGCCAGGAGTGGTGGCTCACACCTATAATCCCAGTACTTTGGGAGGCCTAGGCAGGCGGATCATGAGGTCAGGAGATTGAGACCATCCGGGCCAACATGGTGAAACCCAGTCTCTACTAAAAATACAAAAATTAGCTGGGCATGGTGGCGTGTGCCTGTAATCCCAGCTACTCAGGAGGCTGAGACAGGAGAATCCCTTGAACCAGGGAGTCAGAGATTGCAGTGAGTTGATCCCTACAGATAGACGTGAAAACCATCAGCTGTAAAATGGCAGCCCATGCTGTGGAAATGGGGGTGTTCCTATGGAGGCAGACACAAGGAGAAGGCAGAACCTGTTTTCCCCACTCAGCTCTGCAAGGATGTTCTCCTTGTAAACCAAAAAGTATCTGAGATGGGTCTCAATTAATTTACAAGTTTATTTTTCCAAGATTAAGAACATGTCCTTAAATTGATTAAGACCTGTCTCAGATATTTTTCAGTTTACAAGTTGGCAACCAACAGAAGGGACTCTGAGTGGCAGTGGCCCGGATGTTTGACAAATCTCCTTTCAGTGCTTGGCACCAGCGTGGGCTATCTTAATTGCTCAAACCAACAGGACAATTCTCTAAGGCCTGGGACCTTCCCCCCTCCATAGAACCTCTGATCCAAATGTTGATTGAGATCTAAGATTTATTTTGGGCTGGGCGCAGTGGCTCACACCTGTAATCCCAACACTTTGGGAGGCCAAGGCGGGCCAAGACGAGGTAAGGGGTTCAAGACCAGCCTGACCAACATGGTGAAACCCCATCTCTACTAAAAATACAAAAACTAGCTTGGCGTAGTGGTGCGCACTTGTAATCCCAGCTACTTGGGAGGCTGAGGCAGGAAAATCGCTTGAACCTGGGAACTGGAGGTTGCATTGAGCTGAGATCACACCACTGCACACCAGCCTGGATGACAGAGCGAGACTCTGTTGAAACAAATAGGTTATTTAAGAAAGACAAGGAGTTTTCAGGAGAACAAATAGGAGATAGGAAAATGTGTGATAATGTTTGTCTATATATGTATGAGTGGGCCTTCTGTCTTCTTCAAGACCATAAAACTCTCCCAGAGAAGGGATTTATGGCACATTTGCTGTATCTAAGATTCATTTTGCTGTATGCCTCTTCTGGAGTTTTACTTGCTTCCCAACAAGGAAGGTGAGTTTTCCTGCTTCCATGATAATGGAAGGCAAGCAACTCCTTTCTGGGAGTCTCAGCTCATTTCCAACAGGAAAGGCAAGTTTGAGTCTTCTCCTGCTTCAAGGATGGTAGAGAGCAGTTTTCAGCCTGGGCCCCATTCTTAGGTAAGTAGCTGAATTGGGGTTTTCTCTAGGAAATTCTTTTTTTTTTCGAGATGGAGTCTCGCTGCTCTGTCGCCCAGGCTGGAGTGCAGTGGCGCAATCTCAGCTCACTGCAAGCTCCACTTCCCGGGTTCATGCCATTCTCCTGCCTCAGCCTCCCGAGTGGCTGGGACTACAGGCGCCTGACAGTACGCCTGGCTAATTTTTTTGTATTTTTAATAGAGACGGGGTTTCACCGTGTTAGCCAGGATGGTCTCGATCTCTTGACCTCCTGATCCGCCCGTCTTGGCCTCCCAAAGTGCTGGCATTACAGGCGTGAGCCACCGGGCCCGGCCAGGAAATTCTTTTTAATGACTAAAAGTTAAGATTAACAGCCAGGTGGTCTTAATTTCTCCTTACCATTAGAGTGCTGAGTAATCATATGAACTGTGCAATTGTTTGTTTCTCTTCGCTTATTTTTGTTCATTTGTTTCTTTCTGTTTTTGTTTTTTTTGTTTGTTTGTTTCTGCATGGCTCTCGTATCAGTTCGAACCTCGAGAGTCGCCAACAAACAACACAAGGCGGTGTAGAGCAACACAGTTTTAAGGCGCACCGCGTGGGGGCGGACAGGCTGAGGCCTAAAATGGCTCAGCACCTAAGGAGGATGGGGCAGAGATTTTATAGTCTCCTGTAAACAGGAAGTGTCTCAGTCTGATGTAACTGCTACGCCGTACCCGGACAGCCTTTCTCTCGGTCTTCAGGGGGTACCTGCCTTCCAGCCAGCTAGCTTGCTTCCTGCTTCTGTTATCTTGCTGACGCATGCCGCTGGCGCAAGTGGTCTTTACTTTGGGACTGGGCCTGAGAAGGGCAGAGTTATTCACCACCCCCCACCACCCCCAGCTTCCAGGCCCGGGGTAAAGTCAGTTTCCATCTTTTTCCCATTGGGTTTGACCAACTCTACCTGACTTGGTCAAATCCAAAGGAAAGTTCCAAATCATGGGAAACAAGGTCTCTGAATTTGCGAAATCCCTGCAGCTGAAAAAAAAAGAAACAGAAAAAAAGAAAGAGAGATGGAGAGAGAGAAAGAAAGAACGAGAGAATGAAAGAGAGAGAGAAGGGAAAGGGAAAGGGAAGGGGAAGATGTTGACTACCTGAGGAGTTTTATTTACATAACAAGGCCACGTTCTGCTAGCCAAGCCCAAACTGACAGAGCAATGGCAGCTGTCCGTGCTGTAGTTCTGTAGCTATGATTCTGCCTCTTGTTTTTTACATGGTGACAGCCTGGGTTTGGTTCCTAAGTCAAGTCCTTTCTAATTTGATATTTGTGTTACTTTCAAACTATCAGCAGTTTTTCCCAGCAAAAATATGATAATAGGAGATTTAAAAGGATTTTTTAAGAGCTCAGTGGTTAAGTCAGCTTAACTAAAAGCTAATATCTAAGATATATATACACACACACATATAAGTATATATATATACACACACACTTTTTTCTCTCCTAGGTTCTTGATTTTTGAGAAGAAGGTTTTTTTCTTCTCAATCCACTGAATTCTGTTTTGTCCATTTACTTCTGCCTGTCTCTCCTTCCTCTTACCACCCTCTGCTGCATGAAGGACATAAATAGTTCCTAACAGCCTAGGATTCCTTTAAGAAAACAGAGAAGGCGCCAGGTTTCTTTTTGGGAGAAACCTCTGTTTTTCCTTATGGAACCCCAAGAGTGTAAACAGACAAGTTCCTCTCAGATCTGTAAACCAAAAGTATCTGAGACAGGTCTCAATCAGTTTAGAAGTTTATTTTGCCAAGGTTAAGGTCGAGCCTGTGACACAGCCTCAGGAGGTCTTGACAACATGTGCCCAAGGTCATAGGGCTACAGCTTGGTTTTACACATTTCAGGAAGGCATAAGATATTAATCAATACATATAAGATGTACATTGGTTCAGTCCAGATTCAGAGAGAGTAGATTGTAAATGTTTCTTATCAGACTTAGAAAGTGTTATTATCAGACTGTTCTTTCAGTCTTAAGGTCTGTGTTGATGTTAGTGCTAGTCAGCGGTGCCTGAATTGCAATGGTCAGAGGGTGTAATAGGGTATGTCTGACTCCTGCTTCCCATCATGGGCTGAACTAGTTTTTCACTTTCATTTTGGAATGCCCTTGGCCAAGAGGAAGGATCATTCAGTTGGGTGAGGAGCTTGGAACTTTATTTTTGGTTTACAGATCTTCAACTGCTTGTTCTTATATTATGTTACCTGATCTTTTTTTTTTTTTTTTTTTTTTTACCAAAATCGTTATTACCGTGTACAGGGGTTACTCTTGCATATTTTAAGATAATAGGCGGTGTGGTTTAAATACTTAGAGAAATATCTTTGTAACAGTGCACCGTTAAGCACATCACATGGCCTAGTCCCATGATGTCACTCTGTTTGGAGAACTAGGATTCAGTGTGGG
This sequence comes from Gorilla gorilla gorilla, assembly GCF_029281585.2. NCBI lineage: Eukaryota > Metazoa > Chordata > Mammalia > Primates > Hominidae > Gorilla > Gorilla gorilla. The sequence goes on from NC_073240.2 coordinate 90,154,205, forward strand.
CTCCACCCAGAGCTCAGAGGTCCAGTTAAAAGATAGAGACTAAATTTAAAACTACCTATCTAAACAAAATTTGTCTCCTTATCAAATCCTATGGTATTTTTCTATCATTTTATGTTTGGCTTGGTTTTTAATCTCCTGCTAACACACCTAGACTTCGTCTGTACTTTGAGATGTAAATTTCACTATCTGATTTTCACTTAGAGTTGTTCCTTTGGTATGCAAATTTAGAGCTATCTAGCTGACAATTGCCTAGGGAAATGACACTGATTATCAAGAAATTAGAACTCTAAAATAGGAGACTGAAAAGGGGAGTCTTATGAATCTATGAGCTTCTATCTGCATGTCTAATAAGTCCATGTATTTATGTGTCATGTATATGATGTTTCACTACCAAAAATATATAAAAGAGCTCTAATTAATTGACTTTTAAAAAAAAGCACTTACATACTTTATCAGGGCCAGGCACGGTGGCTCACACCTGTAATCCCAGCACTTTGGGAGGCCGAGGTGGGTGGATCACCTGAGGTCAGGAGTTCAAGACCAGCCTGACCAATATGGAGAAACCCCATCTCTACTAAAAATGCAAAAAATTGGGTGGGTGTGGTTGCGTATGCCTGTAATCCCAGCTACTCGGGAGGCTGAGGTAGGAGAATTGCTTGAACCTGGGAGGCGGAGGTTGCAATGAGTCAAGATCGTGCCATTGCACTCCAGCCTGGGCAACAAGAGCGAAACTCTGTCTCAAAAAAAAAAGAAAAAAAAAAAACTATCAGAAAAAATAGGAACTTTAAGCCCAAATGCTTTCTCAAGTTCATGTGACTTAAGTAAATCCTTAATAAACTGGTTTTAATTGATAAAATTAGAAATGTCTTCAGAATTCTTAACATACATTATTGTTTAGATTCGTTGGTCAAGTGGTTTCATATTTATCTCTCCTAAATATTATAAGGTGTCAGTCAGACATGGTGGCTCATGCCTGTAATCCCAGCACTTTGGGAGGCTGAGGTGGGCAGATCACCTGAGGTCAGGAGTTTGAGACCAGCCTGACCAACATGACCAAACGCCATCTCTACTAAAAATACAAAAACTAGTTGGGAGTGGTGATACGTGCCTGTAATCCCAGCTACTTGGGAGGCTGAGGCAGGAGAATCACTTGAACCTGGGAGGCGGAGGTTGCAGTGAGCTGAGATCACACCATTGCACTCTAGCCTGGGCAATGAGAGTGAAACTCTGTCTCAAAATATATATATATATATTTGGCATGAGGGTTACTATCTTTGTGTAAATTTGTATAACTAAGGCATTTAATTAAATTAAGTTGTTGGTTTGATGGAAACAGCTAAATCCTGAGTTATTGGCCAAAAAAAAATTTATTTAACTTTAATGTTTTTACTTAGGTAAACACTTGAACTTCACAGGCTATAAAAATGGTTAACAAGGAAATAATACTAAATGATAACTATCACAGTCTTCCTCTCTTTTCTTTCTTTTCTTTTCTTTTTTTTTTTTTTTTGAAACAGGGTCTCCCTCTGTTGCCCAGGTTGAGGTGCAATGGCATGATCACAAGTCACTGCAGCCTCGACCTCCCAAGTTCAAGCAATCCTCCCACCTCAGCCTCCCAAGTAGCTGGGACCACAGGCCCACACCACCATATTGGCTAATTTTTTTTTTTTTTTTGTAGAGGCTGGGTCTCACCATGCTGCCCAGACTGGTCTTAAACTTCTAAGCTCAAGCAATCCTCCTACCTCAGCCTCCCAAAGTGCTGAGATCCTCCTACCTCAGCCTCCCAAAGTGTTCAGGCTCCCACAGTGAGTCACTGTGCTCAGTCTCTATACTTTAAATCATCACTAGATTGCTTATAATACCTAATACAATGTAAGTGCTATATAAATACTTGTTACACTGTATTTTTTAATTTGTATTATTTTTTATTGTTGTATTTTTTTCCACAAATATTTTCAACCCACAGCTGGTTAAATACAAGGATGTAGAACTTGTGGATACAAAGGGCCGACTGTAGTTGTAACTTGCACAAGCCCAGGTATATAAAAGGAGTTAAAATTTGTTTTGTTCCCATATCCTTTCTTGTTCCCCAAGACCATTAGTTCCTCAAGAGAAATTACAGTCTCTTCCTTCTTTGTGATCACAGTGCCTGGCTTACAGTAGGTGCTCAATAAATGTTACAGAAGCATCATGTTCTCAAGCTCTTGCTGAACCTAGACCCAGCCTCCCTTTCAAAGAGGACTGTTCTGCCAGGTACTTCACTCAGTGTCCTACTTCTTTGCTCAAGTCCCTGGGCCCTTGGACCTCCTGAATTTCCACCACTACTGCAGGGATCAGATCTTCCAATTCTCTAGCTTTCTTCCACTGATGAAACTGTTGGTTCCAGGCTTTAAGTCTGCTAGCAAAAGACAAAACAAACATACAAACAAAAAACCGGCAATAGACAGGTTAACAGGGAAAAAAGCATACAAATTTATTTGCGTGGGAGTGGGAAGCAGGGTGTAGGGGCAAAGGGAAAACTTACCCTTCACCCTCTGAAGACTCAGTGAAAAATCACCTGACAAATGGTGGATGAATAGGAGAAAAGGCACCCAAATTTATTTGATCCTAGTTTTATGTGACATGAGAACCTTCAGAAAGAAGGTCTAACGATATAGGAAAACTGTCCATTTTTATGCTTAGGTTCCGCATGGTATGGACAGTCATTCAGAAACGTGATTGGTCAAAAGGGTACGATGTAGCGCTAATAGACTGAGCAGGGAAACCCAGCAAGCCCTCTCTGTGTAAATTCTTCTTAGCGCCTCTGTGCAGCATTCCTTCCTTCTGAGTATGGGGCAAGACCCTCTCTGGAATAGAGGTCTTATGATCTACAAGATAGGTCAGATAAGATAGATCAATTTCTGCTGGGCATGGTGGCTCACACCTCTAATCCCATCACTTTGGGAGGATGAGGCAGGCGGATCACCTGAGGTCAGGAGTTTGAGACCAGCCTAACCAACATGGAGAAACCCTGTCTCTACTAAAAATACAAAAAAATTAGCCAGGCATGATGGTGCATGCCTGTAATCCCAGCTACTCGGCAGGCTGAGGCAAGAGAATCACTTGAACCATCTGGAAAAAAAAAAAAAAAAAAAAGGCCAGGCGCAGTGGCTCACGCCTGTAATCCCAGCACTTTGGGAGGTCGAGGTGAGCAGATCACAAGGTCAGGAGTTCGAGACCAGCCTGGCCAATATGATGAAACCCCATCTCTACTAAAAATACAAAAAATTAGCCAGGCATGGTGGTGGGCGTCTATAGTCCCAGCTACTCAGGAGGCTGAGGCAGGAGAATCACTTGAACCCAAGAAACAGAGGCTGCAGTGAGCCGAGATCATGCCATTGTACTCTAGCCTGGGCAAGAGAGACAGACTCCATCTCAAAAAAAAAAAAAAAAAAAAAAAAAAAAGGTCAATTTCTTTACAGCCAGTTCTTACACAGAAAGGCTGGAGTGGTGAAGGAGTTAGTAATACTTTGGGTTTTATGGCTGGCACTGGGGAAAAGGGGTCTGGTTTTCATGACCTCCCTTGGGAAGAGGGATTCTAGTTTCTATGGCTAGCCTCTAGAGAAAATGAGAGTCTAGAAACAGGAGATTAGAAGGTGAGAGAGAGCTGCCTCTGAGGCCTTCTTTTTGGGCTATTGTTTTATGACCCCGAACAGAGGCATCACAGAAAAGCAAATACCCAGTAACCCAATGACGTTCTCTAATCATTACTGTTTAAGGAATGGGACATGTTTGAGAAATGCACCATTAGGCAATTTCATCATTGTGAGAACATCATAGAGTGCCCTTACACAAACCTCGATGGCATAGCCTACCACACACCTAGGCTATAGGTATAGCCTATTACTCCTAGGCTATAAACTTTACTGTATGTTACTGCACTGACTACTGTAGGCAACTGTAACACAATGGTGAATATTTGCATATCTAAACATGTCTAACTGTAGAAAATATGTTACACTATGACATTACCAAGGCTAGGTGTCACTAGGCGATAGAAATTTTTCAGCTCAGCCAGGCCTATGGCCTCACACCTGTAATCCCAGCACTTTGGGAGGCCAAGATGAGAGGATCACTTGAGGCAAGGAGTTCAATACCAGCTTGGGCAACATGGTGAGACTCCTGTCTCTATAAAAAAAATTAAAAAAATTAGCCCAGTATGATGGCATGCACCTATAGTCCCAGTTACTCAGAGGCTGAGGCAGAAGGATTGGTTAAGCATAGGAGGTCCAGGCTGCAGTGGGCCATGAATCAGGCCACTGCACTGCAACCTGGGCAAGAGTGAGACCCTGTCTCAAAAAAAGAAAAAAAAAAATGGCTCCATTTTATTCTCATGGGGCTACCATTTTACGTGTGGTCTGTCATTGACTGAAACATCCCTACCCATCACCTGACTATATATCCTTCTTCATGGGGGTGAGGGAAGTGGGATATGTAGGCCACCTACATACAAATGGTTATGAAAAAAAAAAAAAGATGAGCCTTCAGAAGAATAGGTAATAGACTGTCTGGATGAAATGTCAACTTTAATCTCTCCTAGGTTTGAGTCCTGTGACATGTTAATCTTCCTGATAGATACACATTTCTAGGGAGGGTTTTCATGACAATTGGCTTCCTTCTGGAGAATCTACCTTTACTCAGATAAGGGAAATTCAGGAAAAGCCCCTCTGTGTATCCATTGTTTTCCCAGAAGCCTTCAGTTTGAAGCAATCAGCATACCAATGTGGCATTTTGGGGGGTGATATCTCCTGGGTTCATTCAAAATATTAGCAACATGCTTGGCAGCTTAACTCCCTCATTGCAATACTCAAGAAGGTACTGCGGATATTATTCCTTACCTGGAACAAAATCTTCTTAGTCAATGAGCAATTTCATAGGGTGGTGCAAAATATTACTTTTTATTTTTCCCAGAAGTGTAGGCTTGCATAGAGATCCAGGCATCCCTTTTTCTCTCTGGTATTCCTCCCTTTCCCTTTTTTGTCCTCTCTGCCCTCCCTGCAAGCCTGGTGCCACCCTGACAGCTGCCACGTGTGGTCCTGGAAGCTTGTTCCTGGTTCCATCCTAGAGGAGTGGGCAGAGATGGGGACTCACCTACTCTAGGTGGCTTGGGTCTTTCAGATTCACTAAGGTGAGAATCTGCAGGTAGACAAACCTTTTTTCTTTTTCCTTTTTTTTTTTTTTTTTTTTTGAGATGGAGTCTCTCTCTGTTGCCAGGCTGGAGTGCAGTGGCACGATCCCGGCTCACTGCAACCTCTGACTCCCTGGTTCAAGTGATTCTCCTGCCTCAGCCTCCCAAGTAGCTAGGATTACAGGCGTATGCCACCACGTCCAGCTAATTTTTTTTATTTTTTAGTAGAGCCGGGGTTTCACCGTGTTGGCAGGATGGTCTCGATCTCCTGACCTCGTGATCCGCCCGCCTCAGCCTCCGAAAGTACTGGGATTACAGGCGTGAGCCACAGCGCCAGGCCAAACCTTTTTTCATGACCTCTCCTAACCTGACTTTGCCTCATTATCATGCTAAAAATTTCTTTTCTACTAGGGTGGGAGGGGAAAGAACAAAAGTAGGGTGTCCTACACCAGACAGATCCCTCTAATTATTTACAAGCCTCAGTTGATTCATACATGCAAAATGGCTCTGGAAAATTTCAAATGGTTTATTAAATTTTCCATCCTCATACTGAGCATGTCCTACCTGGCAAGCCTGTGTTGGATGCCAACAGAACATGAAGGTGACCAGGAGAAGCTCTAAGTCTCATGGGGAAACAAGCTCATCCAGGACTAACAAAGCACAAGTGCCCAGTGCCCATCTCAACAAAACCACAGTGGCTCTCAGAGACAGGTCAGACTGCTTGAATCACACACAGCACACTCTGAATGTCTCTCCGTAAGGCCTTCTGGCTACAGATTTAATGCCTTTCAGCTGCCAGGGATGTCAGCCGAACTCTCAAAACCCCATGCCAGAGAAAACTCTCTTTTCTCCATGAAGAAGCACGTGGATGCCCACTTGCTGCCTGAACTCCCTGAAGGATGTGTTTGGGAGGGAGGATCGGGAGGGTCTCCCAACACCCTCCCCCTTCTGAGTTAGCACCAGAACCTTGGTTCCTGCATTCCTGGGGTGACAGTCCCCTGCTTGCTTTCCAGTACCTCCCAGAGAACTCCTGCAGAAGTGCTGTCCTGAACTTCCCCGGGGGGACCCATAGCCTTCTTCTTACCCTCTGCAAGTATTACGACCATTTTCCCCTATGCTGCGACTGGGGTTCAAAAGATGCTCCTCCAAATTGGAGGCCTCAAAGGCAGCCTCAGAAGCAAAAGTTTCGCTGTCATCTTCTCCTGCCTCTTGTTTCTGGACCCCAGGGCTAGCCACAGAAACTAGAGTCTCTCTTCCCCAAGGCAGGTCTTAGAAACCAAACCCCTTTTCCCCAAAGCCAGCCATCAAACCCCAAAATATTACTCTAACTTCCTCCCTTTTTCTGTGTAAAACATGGCTGTAAAGAAATCATCTGACCAGGCCAGGTGCAGTGGCTCATGCCTATAATCCCAGCACTTAGTCAGGTGGAGGCAGGTGGATGGCTTGAGCCCAGCGGTTCCAGAGGAGCCTAGGCAACATGGTGAAACCTCCTCTCTACAGAAAACTTAAAAATTAGCCAGGTGCAGTGGTGCATGCTCTGTCGTCCCAGCTACTGGGTATGCTGGGGCGGAAGGATCACCTGGGTCTGTGAGGTCAAAGCTGCAGCGAGCCAGGATCACACCACTGCACTACAGGCTGGGCAACAGAATGACCCTGTCTTAAAAAAAAAAGAAAAGAAATTATCTAACCTACTTTGTTTGATAGTAGGTCACAAGATCCCCGTTCCAGAGAGGGTCTTGCCCCATACCCAGAAGGAAGGAATGCTGCGTAGAGAGGCCAAGAAGAAAATATATAGACAGGACTTGCTGCATTTCCCCACTCAACCTATTAGCATTAGAGTTTTGTCCAATCACAGTTCTGCACAACCACTCATACTTTTCTGAACCTAAGCATAAAAGTAGACAGCTTCCCCTGTATTTTTGGGGTCTTCATTCTGAAGGTTCCTCTGTCACATAAAATTGTGATCAAATAAGTTTGTATGCTTTTTGGCCTGTTAGTCTGCCTTTTGTCAGTGATTCTCAGTGGACCTTCAGATGGCAAAGAGAATGTTTTTCTCTTGGCCCCTGCACCGCTGGGAAAGGCTGCAGGCTGCATTGCCTCTACAAGGCTGCCATCTGCAGCTGCTTCAAGTGGGCTGTGACCTGCATCGGGCCACTCCATTCTCGGGGTACCGGACCGGACCTACATCCAGAACACTGATGTTTCTCCTTGCCATCCCCCACAGGACAGGCCCATGCTGAAGATGCCCTGGGCCATGTCCCCCTGGTACCACATTTGGGGGCCGACGTCCCAGTATCAGAGGCATTTGAACCAGAGCAACTCCATCTTGAATAGGAGCTGGGTAAAATGAGACTGAAACCTACTGGGCTGCATTCCAGACAGTTACACATCCTAAGTTGCAGGGTGAGATAGGAGATTGGTACAAGATACAGGTCATAAAGATCTTGCTGATAAAACAGGTTGCAGTAAAGAAACCGGCCAAAATCCCCCAAAACCAAGATAGCCACAAGAGTGACCTCTGGTCGTCATCATGGCTACACTCCCGCCAGCGCCACGACACTTTACAAATGCCGTGGCAACGTCAGGAAGTTACCCTATATGGTCTAAAAAGGGGAGGCATGAATAGTCCACCCCTTGTTTAGCATATATAATCAAGAAATAACCACAAAAATGGGCAACCAGTAGCCCTCAGGGCTGCTCTGCCTCTGGAATAGCCATTCTTTATTCCTTCACTCCTTTATAAACTTGCTTTCAGTCTACAGACACGCCCTGAATTCTTTCTTGGGCGAGATCCAAGAACCCTCTCTTGAAGTTTGGATCAGGACCTCTTTCTGGTAACACCTGGGTTGAGTGTGGACCCCAGCCAACACAAAGCTCTCTCCTCTCCCCACCTGCCACCAACAGGCCCCTCTATTTTTGCTCTTCCGGCAAAGTTTCTCCCAGCAGAGGCTGGGCTACAGCCTGCTCCTCTCCCGGCTTCATCATGTAGCAGGATGAGCTGCAGACAAGAATCCCTCAGACACTGAGTTGTAGAAGGAAAGGGCTTTATTCAGCTGGGAGCGCTGGCAGACTCATGTCTCCAAAAACCGAGCTCCCCAAGTGAGCAATTCCTGTCCTGTTTAAGGGCTTACAACTCTAAGGAGGTCCCTGTGAAAGGGTCGTGATTGATTGAGCAAGCAGGGGGTCCGTGACTGGGGGCTGCATGCACCGGTAATCAGAATGGAAGAGAACAGGACAGGGATTTTCATGATGCCTTTCCATACAATGTCTGAAATCTACAGATAACACAAGCAGTTAGGTCAGGGGTTGATTTTTTTTTTTTTTTTTTGAGACGGAGTTTTGCTCTTGTGCCCAGGCTGGAGTGCAGTGGCGCAATCTCGGCTCACCACAACCTCTGCCTCCCGGATTCAAGCGATTCTCCTGCCTCAGCCTCCCGAGTAGCTGGGATTACAGGCATATGCCACCACACCTGGCCAATTTTTTGCATTTTTAGTAGAGATGGGATATCTCCATATTGGTCAGGCTGGTCTTCAACTCCCAACTTCAGGTGATCCGCCCACCTCAGCCTCCCAAAGTGCTGGGATTATAGGCGTGAGCCACCACGCCCAGCCAAGTCAGGGGTTGATTTTTAACTACCAGGCCCAGGGCACGGTGCTGGGCTATCTGCCTGTAGATTCCATTTCTGCCTTTTAGTTTTTACTTCTTCTTTCTTTGGAGGCAGAAATTGGGCATAAGACAATATGGGGGGTGGTCTCCTCCCTTAATCCTCCTCACCTTCATCAAATCTTTTTATTGTGAGCATTGAGGCAGCCCAGCTCCTCCACGGCTGGCAACACTGGGCATACGCCCTCCCCACTGCCAAAGAGGAAGAGGAAGATCAGCTCCACAAACGCTGCTGCCAAGGAAGAGCCCAGGAGGAGGTTGGCACGGTTGTCAACTAACCTGCTCTTGCAAAAGTGGAAACAAAGCTGAAACAGGCAGCAGAGAAGGATAAATCTTCAGACAAAAAAGTGCAAACAAAAAGGGAAAGGGGAGCAAAGGGAAAACAGGCTAAGTGGCTAACTAGGAAACTAAAGAAGATTTACCTGCAGAAAACGGAGAAACTAAAATCAGCCTCTGATGAAGCTGGAGAGAAGGAAGCCAAGTCTGGTTAAATCACATACCATGTTTTATCAGTGGTCCCCATCTCCCTTTTGTACAATCGAGTATATATTTTCATCAACTATTTTGTAAATGCAAGTTTACAAAATAATAGTGGGTTTTTTTTTTGTTTTTTTTTTTGTTTTGTTTTGTTTTGAGACAGGGTCTGGCTCTGATGCCCAGGCTGGAGTGCAGTGGTGCCATTTCAGCTCACTGCACTCTGCCTCCCAGGCTCAAGCCATCCTCCCACCTAAGCCTCCTGAGTAGCTGGGACCACAGGTGCATGCCACCATGCTTGGCTACTTTTTTGCATTTTTTGTAGAGACAGGGTCTCACTTTGTTGACCAGGCTGGTCTCAAACTCCTGAGCTCAAGAGATATGCCTGCCTTGGCGTCTCAAAGTGCTGGAATTACAGGTGTGAGCCACCATGGCCGGCCTAGAAACATTTTTAAGAAGGAGGGAATCACATCTAATCTCATTTTTTGAGTGTAAATGCTTATTTTAAAAAGGTGAAACCATTGCTGCTTGTTTGTTTTTTGGTACAACCAGAAAAGAGTGTGGGCTATTGAATTCTGGGAGGCTTTGACTGTCTTGGGTGTCAGCTTAACATTCCATAGATGGAGGGTTGGTGTTTATATCCTATAATAGAAAGCATACTAAATGGCAATGTGGAGTCACAGTCCTGCATTTAATGTCCTAGGCATTTTAAATTACTTCTATTCCCATGTTGTTGTTAATTTTTTTTTTTTTTTTTTTTGAGATGGAGTCTCGCTCTGTCACCCAGGCTGGAGTGTAGTGGTGTGATCTCGGCTCACTGCAACCTCTGCCTCCCGGGTTCAAGCGATTCTCCTGCCTCAGCTTCCCAAGTAGCTGGGATTACAGGCATCTGCCATCATGCCCGGCTAATTTTTTGCATTTTTGTAGAGACAGGGTTTCACCATGTTGGCCAGGCTGGTCTCGAACTTCTGACCTCAGGTGATCTGCCCTCCTTGGCCTCCCAAAGTGCTAGGATTATAGGCGTGAGACACCACGCCGGGACTACTCATATTGATTTTTAGCAGAATTGTTTCCTAAAGAAATCCACTTGATCACGGCCCTCCCTGTGAGAATTGTGTGCACTCTGTAACATCCTTGGTCGTGGTAGTCTTGTTTTCCTAGTAACTTTGTTAATGTGCTGTGAAAGATTGAAAATTTGAGTATGTGGTGTATTTGCTGTTCAGTTGTGTATTGGTGGGATGTATGTAACAGCTTATCCACATGTGAAAATACTGGTACTTGATAGCCTCTTAAAATTTACCTCCAAATTTTAAGCTGGAAAGTCACTGGAATAACTTTTAAAAAGAATTACAATACATGGCTTTTTAGATTTTCAGTACATATGATAAGAACTGTGTGCAAACTGAAATGTCTGTGTACTGAGCCTCAACACAATCAATAAAATCTCAATTATGAAAGAGTGTTTTGAACCACATGGAAAAAAACAAACAAACTAATCTCCTTGTGACCATTTCACACTTGGGAGGATGAGTCACAGAAACCCTGCCCATTGGCTGTTTGCCCAGGGATAGACCTGCTGGACGCCTTGCTTAGGGTCTGAGAGCAAAAAGAGTAAATCCGGGCTTGGGGCACTGGCTCCTCTGAGGAGAAACCCCACTAGAGCTGTGAGCTTCGGGCAGCTCCTGGCTCCTGGCACTCCCCTCCAGCCCAGCCAGCAGGCCTGGACCCAGGAGTAAGCACTCACAAGCACGCAGCACCGGAAGCTGCTTGCAGCCTCCCGGGGGACCTTTCAGGCTGAGCTGCTTTTGAAGAGAGGAGAGCCTGAGGAAGAAGAGGTCACGGGGCTCTTTGTAGGGAAAAACATAACTACACATTTAACTACCAATGATGCTTCCCCATTAGCTCAGGCTGGCCAGCTCTCCCTGGCCCCCAGCCCTTGCGCCAATCCCCACCAGGCTGGTTGGCCCGGAGCACGGGCAGGGAGAGTTCCTTCCCAGTGTGGCAGTGAGATCCAGAGGTGGGATCTCACATTCTCAGGGAGGCCAGTCCTGAGGCCTTGGCAGGGACCACTGCAGCTGCCCATCTCCAGCAAGGCCATCAAAAGGCGGTGAGGCGTGGGAGCCGGCCCTCGGAGGGGCCACCACAGGACCTGCCAGGCTGCCATCAGATCTTGGCAGGAAGAGAAAATGTTTTTGCTATTATAGAGGGTGCAGAGAAAGGCAGCATGGCCGGGTAGGCCAACTCCTGCCAGTCTTCAGGGGGTGTGGAACAAAGCCCTTTTTTCTCCAGGTCCTCGGACCCTCTGCCAGGCCGGACCATTGGTTAGTTCCTTCCCAGTTCCCTTGGCACCAGGAGATGTGGCAGTCAGAGCTGCCCAGGGCTCATTGAGGAGAGGCCCTGAATGGGCACATGCAGGGGGCCCAGGCCAGCTGACGCTCCCTCGCAGGCAGAGCCTCCCCGCTGAGGAGAGTGAGGCACGGGCTGTGCATGCAGAGAGACCTGCATTCACCAGCTAGGCTTCATAAGCCGAATCTCAGAGTCCTCTGATTTAAAATAACGAGGATGGGGTATATTGTTAATAAAAAAGGCAAGGTGCAGAATGCATGTATAGCGTGCCACCAATTGAGGCAGGAGACAGAGAGACATAACATTTACACACATTTACTTGTGCATGCATAAAACATAAAATGTCTCAGAAAAGATAAACAAAAAATGGGCTTTCGGGTTCCCTCCAGGAAGAAAAATTGGGTGGTGAGGAAGGAAAAGGGGAAGAAGGAAGACTTTTTTATAATTATTTTATTTATTTATTTATTTTTATTTTTTGGAGACAGAGTCTTACTCTGTTGCCCAGGCTGGAGTGCTGTGGCACAATCTGGGCTCACTGCAACCACCACCTCCTGGGTTCAAGCAATTCTCATGCCTCAGCCTCTCAAGTAGCTGGGATTACAGGTACCCACCACCACGCCCAGCTAATTTTTGTATTTGTAGTAGAGATGGGGTTTCACCATTTTGTCCAGGCTGGTCTCAAACTCCTAGCCTCAAGTTATCTACCTGCCTTAGCCTCCCAAAGTGCTAAGATTACAGGCGTGAGCCACCACACCAGGCCAGAGGAAGACTTTTTCAGAGTGTACCTTTTGGAGCTTTGAAATTTTGATTTTTTTTTTTTTGTAAAAACAGGGTCTCACTATGTTGCCTAGGCTAGTCTTAAACTCCTGGCCTCAAACAATCCTCCCACATCAGCCTCCCTACTTGTTGGGATTACAGGTGGGAGTGTGAATTGTTTAAATTATATATATTTAAAATGAGATTTCAATGAAGAAAAACAAAGGTAACAGTGAGGACCTGCCTCAATTGCTGTGAGAATAAAATGAGCTAACATAGATGACAGCAGGGCACCCTGCATGCAGGCCCTCAGGAAGTGGTGTAGAGCCTTACGGGTTACAGGTCCATATGGTTTGGATTTTTGTCCCCACCCAAATCTCATGTGGAATTGTAATTGCCAATGTTGGAGGTGGGGCCTGGTGGGAGGTGACTGATCATGGGAGCTGATTTTATCCTTGCTGTTCTCATGAGTTCTCACGAGATTTGACAGTTTAAACGTGTATGGCACCTCCCCCGTCACTCTGTCTCTCTCCTGCCACCATGAGAAGAAGGTGCTTTGCTTCCCCTTCGCCTTCTCTCATGACTTTAAGTTTCCTGAGTCCTCCCCAGCCATGTTTCCTATACAGCCTATGGACCCGTGAGCCAATTAAACCTCTTTTCTTTATAAACTACCCAGTTTCAGGTCTTTCTTTATAGCAGTGGGAGAACAGACTAATACACAGGCAGCGCGTGCACTGGCTCATGCTGCTGAGCGAGGAAGGGTGCAGAGCAGGCACAGTGGATCCTGCAGTGCAGATGGGACCCTGAGGTCCAGAAGGAACCTGCCCAAGGTCACACAGATGGAAGTGATAAAGGATGCATCTTGGACATGAATCCCATTCCCAGGGCTGAGAACATTTGTAGAAACTAGAAAAACTATTAGGATCTTTGGAGTCCTGAGTGCCAGGTGAAAATCAGACTCTCCCAGGATAATGAGACTTTCAAGTCCGGCCTTCAGAAGAGCAAAGGATACAGGTCTTGACTGATCAGGGCAGGGACTTTGGACTGGGGCCTGAGACAATGAGGCTGGATGTCAGAACCTAGCCTCCTGCTGGAGCAGATCAACCCCAAGAGGCCCATCTGCCAAGGGAACACATGTTCCTGGTCTGTGGTTTCTCCTCCCAGCCCCAAGCTTGGCATCTGCTGGAGATGAATCCCTTTTCAAAATGCCCCCAGCCTCTTACTCCCCAGCAGACTTCTCCTTCACTAACATTGCATGCCACCCTGTGCTAGGTATTCAGCCAGGCCATGGGAACACCAAGAGTCTAAGGAACCCCTCAGAGCTTCTAGTTTAATCAGAAGATATGTCAGGCAGATTTGGATAATAATCCCGAAAGACAAAACCCTGAATGTTGAAATCCTAAAAGATCAAAATCCATAAACTCTAAAATCCTGAAAATCACTATCACAGGATCATGTTAGGTGGAACTATTACCTTGTTATTGTCTCTATTTGGAAATGAAGCACAGCTCAAGGAGATGCATATGGGTTCTGAGTTCACAAAGGGTAGATCTGTGAACTTAATTTGGTTCTGTGAAAATAGAAAATCACTTAATTGCAATGGCCAGGCGATAACCAGACTTTCAAATAAACAGCATATACTTAAAAAATTTGTAGACCGGAACCACTTTCCAAATGCAATTGCAGCAAATGTTTTGAAGATGATAGAAGTGAAACTGCTGGCAAAAAAAAATGTAAGAAATCTCCTCTACCAAATTATTCAATCATGTAGGACTTCTGCCCCTTCACACATCATGCCACGCTTGCCTTCCAAAAATGTGCTTCATCAGGGAATAAAAAGAATCCAACAAGCTCAGCAACCTCTGAACCAAAGATGCTTGCTGATACTGAGGCTTCTCCAACAAAACACATTAAATGGTGAGCTAGTTTTTTTGTTGTCATTGTTGTTGTTGTTGTTGTTGTTTTGGAGACAGGGTCTCACTCTGTCACCTGTGCTGGAGTGCACTGGTATGATCATGGATCACTGCAGCCTCAAATTCCCAGGCTCCAATGATCCTCCCACCTCAGCCTCCTGAGTAGCCGGGATCACAGGTATGTGCCACCACACCTGGCTAATTTTTGTATTTTTTGTAGAGAAAGAGTTTTTGCCATGTTGCCCAGGCTGGTCTCAAACCCCTGGGCTCAAGCAATCTTCCTGCCTTGGCCTCCCAAAGTTCTGGGATTACAGGCATGAGCCACTGCACTCAGCCAAACTATTCTTGATTAGGGGTTTGACTGTCGAAGAAGATAGAATTTTTATGTTTATCACTAACTCTAACATTAAAAAAACTTGCACATACTTCACTTTGGCGAATAAATAGGACTTTCTTTTTTATTTTTATTTATTTATTTTTTTTGAGGTGGAGTTTCGCCCTTGTTGCCCAGGCTGGAGTGCAGTGGCGCGATCTTGGCTCACCACAACCTCTGCCTCCCAGGTTCAAGCAATTCTCCTGCCTCAGCCTCCCGAGTAGCAAGTAGCTGGGATTACAGGCATGCTCCACCATGCCTGGCTAATTTTGTATTTTTAGTAGAGACGGGGTTTCTCCATGTTGGTCAGGCTGGTTTTAAACTCTCGACCTCAGGTGATCCACCTGCCTTAGCCTCCCAAAGTACTGGGATTACAGGCGTGAGCCACTGTGCCCGGTCATAAATGGGACTTTCAAAACTGTCACTCATTTTTTTTTTTTTAAATCAACTATATACAATTCATGCCCCTGTTGGGTCTGAAAACCCTAGAACTTATCTACTTGTTTATGTATTAATGACTGAAAAAAGTGATGCAATTTATAAAAGTTTATTTGAAGATTTGATGAACTATGCAGAAGAAAATGGATTTCAATTGAATCCCCAAACCATAATGACAGATTTGGAATTAGGTGTAATCAAGGTTACTAAAAGTGAATTTCAAGGTGTTTCCAATGAAGTTTGTTTTTTTCCATTCAGTCCAGTGCATTTGGTGGAAAACTCAGATGAGTGGACTGGCCAAGCAATATGGCAACAACGATAACTTCAGTTTAAGAAGGCATAATTTGTCTACATTGATGTTCCTTCCAGCTGATGACATTCCAAGAGTGTTTGATGAATTAAAGGCATATTTACCTGAAGAAGCTAACAAAGTTACTGAATCGTTGGAAAATAATTATGTGCCTGGTAGAATAATAAGATACCTATGCAACAATGTTGCTATTCAATCACTAGTATTGTTTCCACCAAATTTGGGGCCCCTTTATTGGGGCATGCAGAATGGATTTCTGCATACCCAAAACAACATACAAGGCCAGGCGCGGTGGCTTATGCCTGTAATCCCAGCTCTTTGGAAGGCCGAGGCAGGCAGATCACCTGAGCTCAAGTGTTCAAGACCAGCCTGGCCAACATGGCAAAATCTGTCTACACACACACACACACACACACACACACACACACACACATACAACACAAAAATGAGCCATGCACGGTGGCATGTGCCTGTAGTCCCAGCTACTTGGGAGGCTGATGAAGGATAACTGCTTGAGCCCAGGAAGTGGAGGTTGCAGTGAACCAAAATTGCACCATTGCACTCCAGCCTGGGTGACAGAGCAAGACTCTGTCTAAAAAAGAAACAAACAACAACAAACATAGAAGCATGGCACAAAAGACAGAAGATGGGAAATTTTAATAGGGAATGCTCATGTCAGCATATATCAAACCAGAAGAATTTCAAAAAGAGCAGTGCTGCGTGGAAAATGAAGGTGGGGACAGAACCTGAATCCTGTCCCCTTTCTTTCCTCCCAAGACAACATGAGCTTCATCTCTCATTCCACCACCTTCTCCACCAACTACTGGTCGCTAAGCTCTGTCACCCAGGCACAGTGTCTGGCTCACGAGCAGCGTGGCCAGTGTCTATGCAGGTGCTGGGGGCTTATTCTCCTGGATCTTCATGTCCTGCTCCACCAGCTTCCAAGGAGACTGGGAGTCTGGGGACCTGGCTGCAGGGATGGCCAAGGGTCTGGTGGGAATGGGGGGCATCCAGAGCAAAAAGGAAACATGCAAGGCCTGAATGACTGCCTGGTCTCCCACCTGGACAGAGTGAGGAGCCTGCAGACCAAGAATCAGAGGCTCAAGAGCAAAATCTGGAAACACCTGGCATAGAAGGGACCCCAGGTCAGAGACTAGGGGCATTACTTCAAGACCATCAAGAACCTAAGGGCTCAGATAATTCTGTGGACAATGCCTGCATCATTTTTCAGGTTGAAAATGCCCGTCTTGCTGCTGATGACTTTAGAGTCAAGTATGAGACACAGCTGGCCATGCGCCAGTCTGTGGAGAGTGACATCCATGAGATCTGCGAGGTCGTTGATGTCACTTGGCTGCAGCCAGAGACAGAGATCAAGGCTCTCAAGGAGGAGCTGCTCTTCATGGAGAAGAACCGTGAAGAGGAAGTAAAAGACCTACAAGCCCAGATTGCCAGCTGTGGGTTAATCATGGAGGTAGATGCCCCCAGATCTCGGTACATCAGCAAGATCAGGGCAGACATCCAGTCCCAGTATGATGAGCTGGCTCAGAAGAACCGAGAGGAGCTGGACAAGTACTGGTCCCAGCAGACTAAGGAGGGCACCACAGTGGTCACCACGCAGTCCGCTTAGATGTAAATGTCATCTTAGCAGTCCATGGAGCTGCTAAGATGATGCTCACGGAGCTGAGACATACACTTCAGTCCTTAGAGATTGACCTGGACTCAATATCTGAAGGCCAGCTTGGAGAACAGCCTGAGGGTGGTGGAGGTTCACTACACCATGCAGAGGGAGCAGCTCAATGGGGTCCTGCTGCACTTGGAGTCAGAGTTGGCACAGACCCAGACAGAGGGGCAGCACCAGACCCAGGAGTACGAGGCCCTGATGAACATCAAGGTCAAGCCGGAAGCTGAGTTCACCACCTACCACTGCCTGCTGGAAGACAGGGAGGACTTCAGTCTCGGTGATGCCCTGGACAGCAGCAACTCCATACAAACCATCCAAAAGAGCACCATCGGCAGGCTGGTGGATGGCAAAGTGGGGTCTGAGACCAATGACACCAAAGTTCTAAGGCGTTGAGCCAGCAGAAGCAGGTAACTTTTGGGAAGCAGGAGGCCAATAAAAAGTTCAGAGGTCATTGGTCTGAAAAAAAAAAAGAAAGAAAATGAAGGTGAACATATTCTCCAAGGGGAGCCATGTCCTAAAAGAAAAAAAGCAGCTCTTCATTGTGATATAAGACTTCAAAATAAGGTTAATGATTGTGAAAGTCAACCAATGCAATTGCCCGTAATCTGTCCCTACAACACACTTTCATATGTTGAATTTTCTTCTTAGTTTGTTTTTTCATTTTTTCACTTTTTTCTTTTAAATTTTTTTACTTTTAACATTTTTAAAATTGGAACATAATAATTGTACATATTTATAGGGTACATAGTGATGCTGTGATACATACACTGTATAGTAATCAGATCAGGGTAATTAGCATATCTATCATCTCAAACATTTATCATTTCTTTGTATTGAGAACATTCAGAGTTCTCCTTCCAGCTATTTGAAACTATATAATATATATTGTTGTTGGCTATAGTCATTCTACAGTGATATAGAGTACTAGAATTTATTCCTCCTATCTAGCTGTGATTTTGTATCCTTTAACAAATCTCTCCCTATGGCTCCTTTCCCCTTACCCTTTCTAGCCTCTGTTTTACTTTTATTTCTTGGAGACCAACTTTTTTTTTTTTAGCTTCCACATATGAGTGAGAATATGCAGTATCTAACTCTGTTTCTAGCTTACTTCATTTAACATAATGCCCTCCAGTTCCATCCAAATTGCCAACAAATGACAGGATTTCTTTCTTTTTTATGGATGAGTTGTATTCCACTATGTACATATACCACATTTTCTTTATCCACTAATCTGTTGTTGGACACCTAAGTTGATTCTATATCTGGGCTATTGTGAATAATACTGCAATAAGTGTGAGGATGCAGGTGTCCCTTCTATATACCAATTTCCTTTCCTTTGGATAAATGTCCAGTAGTGAAATCACTGGATCATATGATAGTTCCTTTATTTTTTGAGACAGAGTCTTGCTCTGTCACCCAGTCTGGAGTGCAGTGACACAATCTTGGCTCACTGAAACCTCCACCTTCTGGGCTCAAGTGATCCTCCTGCCTCAATGTCCCAAGTAGCTGGGATTACAGACGCCTGCCACCACACCTAGCTACTTTTGGTATTTTGGGTAGAGACAGGGCTTCGTCATGTTGCCCAGGCTGGTCTTGAACTCCTGAGCTCAGGGGATCCATCTATCTCAGCCTCCCTAAGTGCTGGAATTATAGGCATGAGCCACCATGCCAAGCCTTGTATAATAGGTCTATTTATAGTTTTTTGAGATACCTCCACGTAATTCTCCATAGTGGTTGTACTTGTTTACATTCCCACCCACAGTGTATAAGAATTCCCTTTTCTCAGTATTCTCACCAGCATTTGTTATCTTCGTCTTTTTGATCATAGTCATCCTAACTGGGGTGAGATGATACCTTATCATGGTTTTCATTTGCATACACCTGATGATTAGTGGTGTTAAGCATTTTTTCATATATATATATATTTTGTTTGTTTGCTTGTTTTGTTTTGTTTTGTTTGTTTTTGAGAAGGAGTTTTGCTCCTGTTGCCCAGGCTGGAGTGCAGTGGTGCGATCTCAGCTCACTGCAACCTCCGCCCCCCATGTTCAAGTGATTCTCCTGCCTCAGCCTCCCGAGTAGTTGGGATTTCAGGCATGCGCCACCATGCCCAGCTAATTTTGTATTTTTAGTAGACATGGGATTCCTCTATGTTGGTCAGGCTGGTCTCGAACTCCCGACCTCAGGTGATTCACCCACCTTAGCCTCCCAAAGTGCTGGGATTACAGGCATGAGCCACCGCGCCCAGCTTTTTTTCGTATATTTGTTGACCATTTGTATGTCTTCTTTTGAGAAAAGTCTGTTCAGATCATTTGCCTGTTTTTTAGTTAGATTGGTTTTTTGCTATTGAGATGTTTGAGTTCCTTGTATTTACTGAATATTAATCCCCTGTCAGATGAAAGGTTTGCAAATATTTACTCCCATTCTTCTGCAGGATATCCTTTCACTCTGTTGGTTGTTTCCTTTGCTGTGCAGATGCTTTTCCATTTGATATAAACCCATTTGTTTATTTTTACTTTTGTTGCCTGTGCTTTTGAAGTCTTCTTGTTCATAAAATCTTTTCCTCAAACAATATCCTAAAGCATTTCCCTTATATTTCCCTCTAGTTGTGTTAAAGTTTTGGGTCTTACCTTTAGGTCTTTGATCTATTTTGAGTTTATTTGTGTACAGGGCAAGAGAAGGGGATATGGTTTTATTCTTCATATGGATATCCAGTTTTCCTAGCACCATTTATTCTCTTCTATATACCAATTTCCTTTCCTTTGGATAAATGTCCAGTAGTGAAATCACTGGATCATATGATAGTTCCTTTTTTTTTTTTTTTTTTTTTTTTTGAGACAGAGTCTTGCTCTGTCACCCAGTCTGGAGTGCAGTGACACAATCTCAGCTCACTGAAGAGCTGTCCTTTCTCTGATGTATGTTCTCTGACTTTGTCAAAAATCAGTTGGCTATAGATATGTGGATTAATTACTGAGTTCTCTATTCTGTTCCATTGGTCTGTGTTTCTGTTTTTATGCCAGTACCATGCTGTTTCGGTTACTACAGCTTTGTGGCATATTTTGAAGTCTGGTAGTATGATACCTCCACCTTTGTTCTTTTGTCTATTTGAGGTCTGATATAGTTTGGCTCTGTGTGCCCACCCAAATCTCATGTCAAATTGTAATCCCCATGGGTCAGGGAAGGGACCTAGGGAAGTTGATTAGATCATGGGGGCAGATTTCCCCCTTGCTGTTCTCATGATAGTGAGTTCTAATGAGATCTGATGGTTTAAAAGTGTGTGGCATTTCCGCCCTCACACTCTCAATCTCTCTTTCCTGACACCACGGGAAGAAGGTGCTTGCTTCTACTTTGCCTTCTGCCATGCTTGTAAGTTTTCTGAGGCCTCCCAATCATGCTTCCTGTTTAGCCTGTGGAACTGTGAGTCAATTAAACCTCTTTTATTCATAAATTACTTAGACTCAGGTAGTTCTTTATAGCAATGTGAGAACAGAGTAATAACAGGGTCTTTGTGGTTTCATGCAAATTTTAGGATTTCTTTTTCTATTTCTGTGAAGGCTGTCATTGATATTTTCATGGGGACTGCATTGAACCTCTAGATTGCTTTGGTTAATATGGTAATTTTAACAATATTCTTTCAATCCATAAACGTGGCATATTTTGTTTGTATCCTCTTCAATTTCTTTCATTAGTGTTTTCTAGTTTTCCTGGTAGAGTTCTTTCACCTTATTGGTTAAATCCCTAGGTATTTTGCGTGTATGTGTAGCTACTGTTAATGGGACTGCTTTCTTTATTTTTTTTCAGGCAATTCATTATTTGTTTATAGAAACGCTACTGAGTTTTGTATGTCGATCTTGTATTCTGCAACTTTCCTCCATTCATAATCAGTTCTAAGAGGAGTTTCTTATGGAGTCTTTTGGGGTTTTTTGTTTTTGTTTTGTTTTGTTTTGTTTTTTGACGGAGTCTTGCTCTGTCACCAGGCTGGAGTACAACGGTGTGATCTCAGCTCACTGCAAGCTTCGCCTCCCGGGTTCCGGCAATTCCCCTGCCTCAGCCTCCTGAGTAGCTGGGACTACAGGCACCCACCACCACACCCGGCTAATTTTTTTACTTTAGTAGAGATGGGGTTTCACCATGTTGGCCAGAATGGTCTCGATCTCCTGACCTTGTGATCTGCCCGCCTCGGCCTCCCAAAGTGCTGGGATTACAGGCATGAGCCACTGTGCCCGGCCTAGGGTTTTTTAATATATGAGATCATGTCATCTGCAAAGAGGGAAAATTTTATTTCCTCCTTTCCAAATTGGGTGCCCTTTGTTTTTTTCTCTGGCCTAAATGCTCTGGCTAGGACTTCCAGCACTGTGTATAATAAGAGTGGTGAGAGTGAGCATCTTTGTCTTGTACCAGTTCATAGAGGATAAGCTTTGAGTTTTTCTCTATTCACTGTGATGTTAGCTGTGAGTTTATCATATTTGGCCTTTATTATGTTGAGTTACATTCTTTCAGTGCCTAATTTGTTGAGTTGTTATCATGAAGGGATGTTGAATTTTATCAAATACTGTTTTTTGCATCTATTGAAATGATCATATGGTTTTTGTCCTTTATTCTGATGATGTGATGTATCACATTTATTGATTTGTATGTTAAACCATCCTTGCATTCCTGGGATAAACCCCCACTTGATCATGTCATATTATCTTTTATCTTTTTTTTTTTTTTTTTTTTTTTTTTTGAGACAGAGTTTCACTCTCATTGCCCAGGCTGGAGTGCAGTGGTGTGATCTCAGCTCACTGCAGCCTCTGCCTCCCAGGTTCAAGTGATTCTCCTGTCTCAGCCTCCCAAGTAGCTGGGATTACAGGCATGCACCACCACGCCCAGGTAATTTTGTATTTTTAGTAGAGATGGGGTTTCTCCATGTTGGTCAAGCTGGTCTCAAACTCCTGATCTCAGGTGATCCACCCACCTCGGCCTCCCAAAGTGCTGTGATTACAGGTGTAATCCACCGTGCCCAGCTGTATTATCTTTTTGATATGTTGTTGAATTCAGTTTGCTAGTATTTTATTGAGGAATTTTTGCATCAATGTTTATCAGGGACTTTGGCCTGTAGTTTTCCTTTTTTGTTGTGACATTATCTAAATTTGGTATCAGGGTTATGCTGGCCTTGTTAAATGAGTTATGAAAAATTCCCTCCACTTGAATTTTTTGGAGTCATTTGAGAATAATTGTTATTAATTCTTCTTTAAAGGTTCAGTAGAATTCAGAAGTGAAATCATCCAGTCCTGGATTTTTCTTTGTTGGGAGACTTTTTATTACTGACTCAATCTTATTACTTGTTATTGGTCTGTTCAGGTTTTCTATTTCTCCTTGGTTTAATCTTGGTAGGTTGTATGTGTCCAGGAAATTATCCCTTTCCTCTATGTTTTTTAATTTATTGGCATATAGTTGTTCATATTAGTCCCTAATGATCCTTATTTCTGTGGTATCCATTATGACATCTCCTTTTTCATTTCTGTTTTTATTCATGTATTCTCTCATTTTTTCTTCATCTAGTGAATAGTTTGTCCATTTTTTATCTTTCCAGAAAACCAACTTTTTGTTTTGTTGGTCTTTTGTATTATATCTTTTTTTTTTTTTTTTTTTTGAGGTGGAGTCTCGCTCTTTTGCCCAGGCTGGAGTGCAGTGGTACAATCTCAGCTCAATGCAACCTCCGCCCCCCAGGTTCAAGCAATTCTCCTGCCTCAGTCACCCAAGTAGCTGGAATTACAGGCACCTGCCACCATGCCCAGCTAATTTTTGTATTTTTAGTAGAGATGAGGTTTCACCATGTTTGGCCAGGCTGGTCTCAAACACCTGACCTCAGGTGATCCACCTGCCTCGGCCTCCCAAAGGGCCGGGATTACAGGAGTGAGCCACCGTGCCCAGCTGTATTATTTCTTTAGTCTCAATTTTCTTTATTTCTGCTCTGATCTTTATTATTTCTTTCCTTCTAGTTTTGAGTCTGGCTTGTTTGTGCTTTTCTAGTTCCTTGAGTTGCATTATTAGGTGGTTTATTTGAAATCTTTCTAGCTTTTTGATGTAGACCTTTATTGCTATCAAATTGCCTCTTAATAGTTTTTCTGCTGAGTCCCACAGGTTTTGTTTTGTTTTGTTTTATTTTTTGTTTGTTTGCTGTTTGTTTTTTGTTTTTTGTTTTTGTTTTAGACGGAGTCTCTCTCTGTCGCCCTGGCTGGAGTGCACTGGTGTGATCTGGGCTCACTGCAACCTCCACCTCCCGGGTTCAACCGATTCTCCTGCCTCAGCCTCCTGAGTAGCTGGGATTATAGGCGGGTGCCATCACGCCCAGCTACTTTTTGTATTTTTAGTAGAGACAGGGTTTCACTGTATTGGCCAGACTGGTCTCAAACTCTTGACCTCAAGTGATCCACCCACCTTTCCCTCCCAAACTGCTGGGATTACAGGCATGCACCACCATGCCCAGCTTGGTATGTTGTGTTTTTATTTGTTGCAATAAATTTTAAAATTTTGTTCAAGTTCCTTTTTTTGTTTTTTATTTGAGATGGAGTCTCACTCTGTCGCCCAGGCTGGAGTTCAGTGGCGCGATCTTGGCTCACTGCAAGCTCTGCCTCCCAGATTCACGCCATTCTCCTGCTTCAGCCTCCCAAGTAGCTGGGACTACAGCTACCTGCCACCACACCCAGCTAATTTTTTTGTATTTTTCGTAGAGATGGGGTTTCACCGTGTTAGCCAGGATGGTCTCAATCTCCTGACCTCGTGACCCACCTGCCTCGGCCTCCCTAAGTGCTGGGATTACAGATGTGAGCCACTGCGCCCAGCCTCAAGTTCCTTCTTTTTAAACTTTTATTTTAGTTCAAGGGGAACATGTGCAGGTTTGTTACACAGGTAAATTGTGTGTCACTGGGGTTTGGTGTCCAAATGAGTTCATCACTCAGGTAATTTTCGACCCTCACCTTCCTCCTACCCTCCCATTTCAAGTAGGCCTTGGTGTCTGTTGTTCTCATCTTTGTGTCCATGTATACTCAATGTTCCGTTCCCACTTATAAGTAAGAAGATGTGGTATTTGATTTTCTGTTCCTGTGTTAATTCATTTAGGGTAATGGTCTCCAGCTGTATCCATGTTGCTGCAAAGGACATAATATTGTTTTGTTTTCAATGGCTGCATAGTGTTCCATAGTATAGATGTACCACATTTTCTTTATTCAGTCCACCATTGATGGACATCTAGGTTGATTCTATGTCTTTGCCATTATGAATGATGCTGCAGTGAACATATGGGTGCATGTGTCTTTTTGGTAAAATGATTTATATTCCTTTGAGTATATACTCAGAAATGGGATTGCTGGGTCGAAATGGTAGTTTTTTATTTTTTTGTTTGTTTTTGGTTTTGAGACAGGGTCTCGTTCTGTCACCCAGGCTGGAGTGCAGTGTTGTGATCTCAGCTCACTGCAGCCTCCGCCTCCCAGGTTCAAGCAATTCTCCCGCCTTAGCGTCCTGAGTACCTGGTACTACAGGCATGCAACACTATGCCTGGCTAATTTTTGTATTTTCTGTAGAGACGTTGTTTCACCATGTTGCTCAGGCAGGTCTTGAACTCCTGACCTCAAATGATCCACCTGCTCTGGCCTCCCAAAGCATTGGGATTACAGGTGTGAGCCACTGCACCTTGCCCGAAATGGTAATTGTGTGTGTGTGTGTGTGTGTGTATTTGTTTGTTTTTTGAGATGGAGCTTTGCTCTTCCTGCCTAGGCTGGAGTGCAATAGCACCATCTCGGCTCACTGCAACCACCGCCTCCTGGGTTCAAGCAATTCTCCTGCCTCAGCTTCCCAAGTAGCTGGGATTACAGGCATGTGCCACCACACCCAGCTAATTTTATATTTTTAGTAGAGAGGGGGTTTCTCCATGTTGGTCAGGTTGATCTTGAACTCCCAACCTCAGGTGATCCGCCTGCCTCGGCCTCCCAAAGTGCTGGGATTACAGGCCTGAGCCACTGTGCCCAGCCCCGAAATGATAGTTATTTAAGTTCTTTGAGAAATTTCCAGACTGTTTTCCACAGTAGCTGGACTAAATTCTATTTCCACCAGCAGCATATAAGCATTCCCTTTTCTCTGCAACCTCACCAATTAAATTTCATTCTTAACGTCTTCCTTTACCCACTGATCATTCAGGAGCATGTCATTTAATTTCCATATATTTGTATAATTTTGAGTGATTTTCTTTTTATTGATTTCAAGTTTTATTCCCTGTATTCAGATAAGACACTGGTACAATTTCAATTTTTAAAACATTTTTGAGACTTGTTTTGTGTCCTAACATGTGGTCAATCCTGGAGACTGTTATACGTGCTGACAAAAAACACGTGGCTGGACGCAGTGGCTCATGCCTGTAATTCCAGCACTTTGGGAGGCGAATGTGGGCGGATCACTTGAGATCAGGAGTTCAAGACCAGCCTGGCCAATATGGTGAAACCCTGTCTCTACTAAAAATACAAAAATCGGCCAAGTGTGGTGGTGGGTGCCTGTAGTCCCAGCTACTGGGGAGGCTGACAAGGGAATCACTTGAAACTGGGGAGGCAGAAATTGCAGTGAGCCGAGATTGCACCACTGTACTCCAGCCTGGGTGTCAGAGTGAGACTCCATCTCAAAACAAAACAAAACAAAAATATGTATTCTTCAGTTGTTGGGGGAAATGATCCATAAATGTCTGTTAGATCCATTTGGTCTATGGTGCAGTTTATTTTTTTATTTATTATTTATTTATTCATTTATTTATTTGAGACAGGATTTTGCTCTGTCACCCAAGCTAGAATGCAGTGGAGTGATCTCAGTTCACTGCAACCTCTGCCTCCCAAGCTCAAGCAATTCTCCAGCCTCAGCCTCCCAAGTAGCTGGGACTACAGGTGTGAACCACCAATGCCAAGTTAATTTTTGTGTATTTTCTAGAGATGGTTGCTCAGGCTGGTCTTGAAGTCCTGAACTCAAAGAGTTCCACCTGCCTCAGCCTCCCAAAGTGCTGGGATTACAGGTGTAAGCCACCATGCCTGGCCCCTATGATACAGTTTAAGTCCAATGTTTCTTTGTTGATTTTACATCTAGATGATCTGTCCGATGCTGACAGTGGCATATTGAAGTCCTCAACTGTCATTGTATTGATGTCTATCTCTCCCTGTAAGTCTAATAATATTTGCTTTACATATCTGGGTGTTCTGGTGTTCGGTGCATATATATTTACAACTATTATAGTCTGTTGCTGAATTGATCCCTTTATTATTATATAATGTTCTTCTTTGTCTCTTTTTACAGCTTTTGACTTGAAATCTGTTTTGTCTGATATAAGTACAGCTACTCCTGTTTGCTTTTGGTTTCCATTTGCATGGAATATCTTTTCTTATTCCTTTACTTTCAACCTATGTGTGTCTTTACAGGTGAGGTGAGTTTGTTGTAGGTAGCATATAGTTGGGTCTTGTCTTTTTTATCCATTCAGCCAGTCTATATCTTTTAAATTGAGAATTGATTTTGTTTACATTCAGGGTTAGGTTATTATTGATAGATAAGGACTTACTCTTCTCATTTTATTTATTGTTTTCTGGTTGTTTTATATATCCTTTGTTCCTTACTTCCTCTCATATTGTTTATTTTTATGGTTGGGTGGTTTTCTGTAACAGTAAGATTTTAGTCCATTCTGTTTCTCCTTTCTATATCAGCCTTACCCGTGAGTTTTGTAGTTTCATATGCATCATGGTGGTTGTTACCTTTTCACTTCCAGATGCAAGACTCTCTTGAACATTTCTTTTGAGGTCAGTCTAGTGGTAATGAATCCCCTTAGTTTTTGCTTGTCTGTGAAAGATTTTATTTCTCCTTCATTTCTGAAGGATAGCTAATCTGAGTATAATATTCTTGGCTGGCAGGTTTTTGTTCTTTCAGTACTTTGAATATATCATCCCATTCTCTCCCAGCCTGTAAGGTTTCTACTAAGAAATCCACTGTTAGTCTAATGGCGGTTGCCTTATATGTGACTTGATGCTTTTCTCTTGCTGCTTGTAGAATTCTGTCTTTGTCTTTGACTTTTGTTAATTTTACTATACTGTGCCACAGAGAGGACCTGTTTGGATTGAATCTATTTAGGGTTCTTTGAGCTTCCTGTACCTGGATGTTCATCTCTCTCTCAAGACTTGAGAAATTTTTAGCTAGTATTTCAAAATAATAGCTAAAATAGCCACCGAGCCACACCCACCCAGAACTCGCGCTGGCCCGCAAGTGCCACGTGCAGCCCCAGTTCCTGCCCACGCCTCTCCCTCCACACCTCCCCACAAGCAGAGAGATCCGGCTCCGGCCTCGGCCAACCCAGAGAGGGGCTCCCACAGTGCAGCAGCGGGCTGAAGGGCTCCTCAGGCATGGCCAGAGCGGACGCTGAGGCCAAGGAGGTGCTGAGAGGGAGCGAGGGCTGCTAGCACGTTGTCACATCTCAGCACCACTGCACTCCATTCTGGGCAAAAGAGCGAGACTCCATCTCAAAAAAGAAAAAAAGAAGAAGAAGGGCCCTGTATTAGTCCATTTTCACACTACTGATAAAGATATATCCAAGACTGGGCAATTTACAAAAGAAAGAGGTTTACTGGACTTACAGTTCCACATGGCTGGGGAGGCCTCACAATCATGGTGGAAGGCAAGGAGAAGCAAGTCACATCTTACATGGATGGCAGCAGGCAAAAAAAAGAGCTTGTCAGGGCAACTCCCATTTTAAAAACCGTCAGATCTCATGAGATCCATTCACTATCACGAGAACAGCACTGGAAAGACCCATCCCCATAATTCAGTCATCTCCCACCGGGTCCCTCCCACAACATGTGGGACTCATGGAAGCTATAAGATGAAATTTGGATGGCCGGGTGCAGTGGCTCATGCCTGTAATCCTAGCACTTTGGGAGGCCGAGGTGGGTGGATTGCCTGAGCTCAGGAGTCCGAGACCAGCCTGGGCAACACGGTGAAACCCCATCTCTACTAAAATACAAAAAAAAAAAAAAAGAAATTAACCAGGCGTGGCAGTCTGGGCCTGTAGTCCCAGCTACTTGGGAGGCTGAGGCAGGAAAATTGCTAGAACCCCGGAGGTGAAGGTTGTGATGAGCCGAGATCGTGCCACTGCACTCCAGCCTGGGCAACAGAGCAAGACTTCATCTCAAAAAAAAAAAAAAAAAAAAAAAATGAAATTTGGGTGGGAACAAAGAGCCAAACCATATCAGGCCCTATGAGCAGGTGAAACTTGAACTGGTCCTTGAAGCAGAGAAAAAAGAAGAGGGTCTTACAAGGGGGAGGATCAGTAATAGCCAAGGCAGGAGGCAGGCATGAGTTCCATATGTTTAGAGTCCTAGTTCAGCTAGAGCAGAAAGACTTGCCTGAGGTCATGATGGGAGATGAGGCTGAAAGGCTGAATGCTCAAGGGGCCTTAAGGTCCTGGCAATGGGAAGCCGTGAGTCATGCCTTGGTAGGATGGCTTGGGAAGGACCAGAGAGGGAAGCAGGATGCCAGCTTGGAAACTAACCAAGCAATGAGAATGTGGTAATGACACTGCCTGGGCTCATCAAAATACTCAAACGCAATGTACTCTGAATACAAAAATTTTTTTTTTTTTTTTGAGACGGAGTCTTGCTCTTCACCAAGGCTGGAGTGCAGTGGCGCGATCTCTGCTTACTGCAAACTCAGCCTCCCGGGTTCGTGGCATTCTCCTGCCTCAGCCTCCCAAGTAGCTGGGACCACAGGCGCCCACCACCACGCCCGGCTAATTTTTTGTGTTTTAGTAGAGACGGGGTTTCACCGTGTTAGCCAGGATGGTCTCGATCTCCTGACCTCGTGTTCCGCCCACCTCGGCCTCCCAAAGTGCTGGGATTACAGGTGTGAGCCACCGCACCCGGCCTCTAAATACAAAAATTTAACTGAGCATGGTAGTGTGCACCTGTAGTCCCAGCTACTCAGGAGGCTGAGGCGCAAGAATCCCTTGAACCCGGGTGGCAGAAGTTGCAGTGAGCTGAGATTGAGCCACTGCACTCCAGCCTGGGTGACAGAGCAACACCCCATCTCAATAAATTAAAAAAAAAAAAGTGAGAAAGCACTCCACAGGGTGGGAGTGGGCTGGAGCAAGTGGCTAAAGGGCCCAGTTACAAAGTTTTCTGGGTTTTAAATACTCCAGTTGAGGTCCCTGTCGGCTACTCCTGATCTGGATGAAGGATTTGGCCTGTGGCTAATTAAAGGCCGAGGTGAACTGGCGCCCCTTGCTGATGAAGGGATGGCCCATGCTTGGTCTGCTGCCAATTCAAGGCACACTCTCTCTCTTTCCATCTGAGACATGGTGGAAGGGGGAGGGGTGTAGGGAGAGTAGCCTTTGACCCTTTGCTACTCAGGTGGTGGTTGGGGGCGGGGGTGGGGTTCCTTTGGGTTCAGCTGTAGGAAGTTGGTGTTAACTGCATTTAGGGGCCCTGCCCCAGACCCAGGTGTTTCCCTTTTGATGCAGCTTTAGGAAATTATCGTGAATTGGTCTCAGATTCCCTGCCCCCAGACCTTGTGTTTTCCCTTGATTCAGCTTTAGGAAGTCAGCACCAACTGGCCTTAAGTTGCCTGCTTCCAGACCCTATTCTCCTTCCTCAGTGGGGGGAGGTTTCTCATGACTGATTTAGTGTCATCCCCTTGGTACTGCCCTCATGATAGTGAGTGAGTTCCCGCGAGATCTGGCCATTTGTGTGGCACTCCCTCATCTCTCTCTTGCTCCAGCTCTGCCCATGTGACCTGTCTACTGCCTCTTCACCTTCCACCAAGATAGTAAGTTTCCTGAGGCCTCCCTGGAAGCAGAGCAGATGCTAGCATCATGTTTCCTGTACAGCCTATAGAACCAAGACCCAATTAAAGCTCTTTTCTGGCCGGGCACAGTGGCTCACTCCTGTAATCCCAGCACTTTGGGAGGCCGAGGCGGGCGGATCACAAGGTCAGCAGTTCGAGACCAGCCTGGCGAACATGGTGAAACCCCCGTCTGTACTAAAAATACAAAAATTACCCAGGCATGGTGGCAGCCGCCTGTAACTCCAGCTACTCCAGAGGCTGAGGCAGGAGAATTGCTTGAACCCAGGTTGCAGTGAGCCAAGATCACACCATTGCACTCCAGCCTGGGCGACAGAGCGAGACTCTGTCTCAAAACATAAAATAAAATATAAATAAATAAATAAAGCTCTTTTCTTTATAAATTACCCAGTCTCAGGTATTTCTTTGGAGCAATGCAAGAATGGCCTAATACATGAACGCTCAAAATCCTCTCTTCTAGCTTTATGAAAATATTAAAAATATATATATATAGTTGGCTGGGCACAGTGGCTCACGCCTGTAATCCCAGCATTTTGGGAGGCCAAGGCAGATGGATCACGAGGTCAGGAGATCAAGACCATCCTGGCTACCACAGTGAAACCCCGTCTCTACTAAAAATACAAAAATTAGCTCGGCATGGTGGCACATGCCTGTAGTCCCAGCTACTCAGGAGGCTGAGGCAGGAGAATCGCTTGAACCCAGAAGGCAGAGGTTGAAGTAAGCCAAGATCACACCACTGCACTCCAGCCTGGGTGATAGAGCAAGATTCCGTCTCAAAAAAATAAAATAAATAAATAAATAAATAAATAAATAAATAAATAAATAGATAGATAGATAGATAGATAGATATAGTTAATCATATTCACCCTATAGGGCTGCAGAAAACCAGAACTCATTGCTCCTATCTAGCAGTAATTTTGTATCCATTAACCAACCTCTCACCGTCTGCCCTGTAGGAAAACAGCCTGTTGCTTGGCAAGAAGGATACCATTTTGAAGTGAAACTGCCATAATGAGTAATGTTTGACTTCTGCTTCTGCAGCAAGGTCTTTAAACAATGTCCATAGCATAGATTACCCCTCACAAAGAAGCAATGCCTATAACATAGATAACCCCTCATAAAAATGTTTAACCTTCTCCTCAGTGGTTACACATTTCGCAAGAAAGTCTGAAGCATGACCAGCGGCATGCTTTATCAAGAAAGCTTGCTTTATAAAGGATATTTTTCAGCCAGGCACAGTGGCTCACGGCTGTAATCCCAGCAATTTGAGAGGCTGAGGTAGGAGGATTGCTTGAGCCCAAGAGTTTGAGACCAGCCTTGGCAACATGGTGAGACCTCATCTCTGCATTTACAAAAAATTAGCTGGGCATGGTGGCACACACCTGTGGTCTCAGCTACTCAGGAGGCTGAGGTGGGAGGATCATTTGAGCTTGAGAGGTCATGGCTGCATTGAGCAGTGATCACACCATTGCACTCCTGGGCAACAGAGCAAGACTCTCAAAACAAAAAACAAACAAATAAACAAACAAACAAAAAAATATATATATATATTTTTCTGGAAGGCAGGTGTGGGGATCCACCCTCTCTTGTCTGCCCGAAACAAAACATCGTATCTGTTTGTAACAACATCCTCCAGGCTCACCCATATGGCCACAAATGACAGGATGTCATTCTTTTTTATGACTGAATGGCATTCTACTATGAATATATACCACATTTGCTTTATCCATTAATCTGTTGTTGGAAACCTATGGTGACTCCATATCTGAGCTATTGTGAATAGTGCTGCAATAAATATGAGGGTGCAGGTGTCTCTTCAATACACTGACTTCCTTTCCCTTAGATAAATGCCCAGCACTGGGACTGCTGGATCATATGATAATTCCATTTTCAGATTTTGAGGAAACCCCCATACTGTTTTTTATAGTGGCTATCATAATTTACATTTCCACCAACCATCTATAAGAGTTCCCTTTTCTCAGAATTCTCACAGCATTTGTTATTTTTTGTCTTTTAGTAATAGCCATTTAACTGGGGTGGGATAACATCTCATTGTGATTTTGATTTGCATTCTTTTGGTAATTAGTGTTGTTGAGCATTTTTTCACATATCTGTTGGCCATTTGTATGTCTTCTTTTGAGAAATGTCTATCCATGTTCTTTTTTGAGCCCCACTCTGTTGCCCAGGCTGGAGTGTGCAGTGGTGCAATCTTGGGTCACTGCAGTCTCAACCTCCCGGGCTCAAGCCATCCTTCCACCTCAGCCTCCCTAGTAGCTGAGACTACAGCGTGTACCACCACTCCTGGCTAATTTTTGTATTTTTTGTAGAGACAGGGTTTCACCATGTTGCCCAGGCTGGTCTTGAACTCCTGCTTAAGCAATTCTTCCACCTGAGCCTCCCAAAGTGCTGAGATTACAGGCATGAGCCACCACACCTGACTTTTTGCCCACTTTTTGATGGGATTTGGTTTTTCACTGTTGAGTTGTTTGAATTCCTTGTAGATTCTGGATATTAGTCCCTTGTGGGATGAATCGCTGGCAATTTTCTTCCATTCAGCATGTTGTCTCTTCACTCTGCTGATTGTTTCCTTTGCTGAGCAGAAGCTTTTTAGTCTAATACAGACTCAATTCTCTACTTTTATTTTTGTAGCCTGTGCTTTTGGAGTCTTTGCCATGAAATTTTTGCCTAGAGCAATGTTCTGAAGCATTTCCCTTGTTTTCTTCTGGTAGCTTTAGAGTTCCAAGTCTTA
The DNA here is from genome assembly GCF_029281585.2 of Gorilla gorilla gorilla. Classification (NCBI taxonomy): domain Eukaryota; kingdom Metazoa; phylum Chordata; class Mammalia; order Primates; family Hominidae; genus Gorilla; species Gorilla gorilla. The sequence goes on from NC_073240.2 coordinate 90,186,927, forward strand.
TATTTAAGTGTTTCATCCATTTTGAGTTGATTTTGCATATGGTGATAGGCATCTAGTTTCATTTTTCTCGTATGTATATTCAGTTTTCCAGCACCATTGGTTGAAGAGGGTATCCTTTCCCCAATGTTTGTCCTCTCAAAAGTCAGTTGGGTCTAAATATATGGATTTATTTCTAGGTTGCCTATTCAGTACAGAAGCATTTAAGAAGGAAAGAACCAACATCCAAATCCTTCAACTCAGAAACAGCCACAACAGTCATTTTGCTGTGTATGTCTTTCCAACTTTTATCCTATCCATGTGGTTTTAACAAAGTTAAAAATTATGACTTGTATAATAGGCAGCCTTCTAAAATGGCCTTCATTCATCCCATCTTCTAGTACTCACACTTTTTTATAATTCCTTCACCTTGAGTGTGGGCTGAACCTTAGTTAGTGACTTGCTTCTAACAAATAGAATACAGCAAAAGTGTCAATGTCAATTTCAAGATTAGGTCATAAAAGACTGAATTGCATCGTGCCAGCATTTTCTCTCTTTGGCTCTTCTCACATGCCTGCCCTGATAGAGGCGGCTGCCTGGTCAATTGAGGGAAGCCTCATTCCAACAGCCTCAAGGAACTAAATCCAGACAAAATCTATGAGACTGAGCTTGGGAGCAGATACTGCACCAGTCAAGTCTTCAGATGGGAACACAGCCCTGGGCAATACTTTGATTGTAACCTCATGACAAACTCTGAAGAAAAGGACCCAGCCTAGGCTGACCCATGCACTCTGAAATAATAAATGTGTGTTGTTTTAAGCCCTACATTTTGTAATGATTTGTTACACAGCAACTGGTAAACCATGCATGTAATTTTATAGATGATTTTCAAAGCTAACAACATAACATAAGCACTCTGCCAGGTTATTATACCTCTCTGTAAACTTTGTTTGCTTGTTGTCTAATACTTCATCCATGATTTGCTTAACCATTGTGCTATTGCTGAACATATGAATTGTTTTCCAGTTTTCACTGCATGGTTAACACTATTATGCATAAAGCATTGTCTTTAAGATGATTTCTTCAGACCAGGCATCCATAAGAATTATTAGGTCAAAGAGTATGACCCCAAAAAGTTTATCATGAATTATGATAAACTTACCACCCTATCTTTTTAGGGTACAATTCATTCTCTTTTATTTTATTTTATTTTATTTTTTTTGAGACAGAGTTTCGCTGTTGTCACCCAGGCTGGAATGCAATGGCTCCATCTCAGCTCACTGCAGCCTCCTCCTCCTGGATTCAAGAGATTCTCCTGCCTCAGCCTCCTGAGTAGTTGGGATTACAGGCATGCACCGCCACACCCGGCTAATTTTGTATTTTTAGTAGAGACAGGATTTCTCCATTTTGGTCAGGCTGGTCTCGAACTCCTGAACTCAGGTGATCTGCCTGTCTCGGCCTCCCAAAGGGCTGGGATTACAGGCATGAGCCACCACACCTGGCCCATTCTCTTTTATTTTTATGTATTTGATTTATTTATTTGAGACAAGAGTCTTGCTGTGCCACCCAGGCGAGAGTGCAGTGGCACCATCACAGCTCACTGCAGCCTGGACCTACCAGGCTTATGCAATCTCCCCACCTCAGCCTCCTGAGTAGCTGAGACTACAAGTGCATACCACCATGCTCAGCTAATTTTTTTTTTTTTTTTTTTTTTGTAGAGACAGGGTCTCCCTATGTTGTCTAGGCTGGTCTCGAACTCCTGGTCTCAAGTGATCCTGCCACCTTGGTATCCCAAAGTATTGGGATTACAGGCATGAGCCACTGCACCCGACCTCTCATTCTCCTTTAAATCCTAATTATATGAACCAAATTACCTGACAAAGCTCTCACAGAGGCAGGCTGAGAGCCAAGGATTTGGTTGGGATTAGAAAGTAAGATCTTAAAGAAGCCATAAAGCAGAGGTTCAGGCTCAAGTTGCCTTTTATGAGGCTCAGGGTGCATCTTCTAGTTTCTGTTTACTACAAACTCAAACTGGATGCCTCAGCAAACCAGTTCTCATTGTTTCTTATGGTTCCCATCAATTAGCTGTGAGAGCTTGGGCAAGTTATTAATACTTAACCTCTCCGTGCCTCAATGTCCTCATATATAAAAGTGGAGGATGAAAATAATACCTACATAATAGCGTGTTGTGAAAATTATTTAAAATATGTAAAGTGCTTCCTGTGTGTGTGGCACATAGTGAATGCTATATGTGTGTTATTCCCGTTTTCAGAGAAGGGTAATTTGCTGATGAAAAGTTGGGCAGACCTGGCTTTAAATTCCCTCTCCACTGATTCTGAGCTGTGTGACCTTGGACAAAAAAACTTAGCTTCTTCTAAACTAATTTTCTCCATCCTCAAATCAGGCCATGAAGCTAATGAAGCTTAAGCTTTGGGACTACTTACTTGCTAAGGCTCTCTACCTAATTTTGTATTATAACTGTATCACTGCAATTTAATCTTTTAAAGAAAGTCCTCTGAATTTTTTTTTTTTTAAGAGAGTCTCATTCTGTCACCCAGGCTGGAGTGCAGTGGCGTCATCATAGCTCACACTATGATCGAACTCCTAGGCTCAAGTGATCCTCCCATCTCAGCCTCCCAAATTTAGCTAGGAGTACAGGCATGCACCACCATGCCTGGTTAATTTTTTATTTTTTGTAGAGACGGGGTCTCACTGTGTTGCCCAGGCTGGTCTAGAACTCCTAGGCTCAAGTGATCCTACAGCTTTGGCCTCCCAAAGTGCTGAGATTACAGGCATAAGCCACCATGCCTGGCCGTCTCTATTTTATAAGCTTCATAAAACCTGGATCCATCCCTAAGAAGGGGGTAAAATAACAGCACAGTCAGGTCAGGTGCAGTGGCTCACACCTGTAATTCCAAAATTTGAGAGGCTGAGGCAGGTGGATCACTTGAACTCAGCAGCTTGAGACCAGCCTGGGCAACATGACGAAGCCCTGTCTCTACAAAAAAATACAAAAAAAAAAAATTAGCTGGGCATGGTGGTGCACACCTGTAGTCCAAGCTACTTGTGGGGGGCTGAGGCAAGAGGATCACTTGAGCCCAGGAGGTCGAGGCGGCAGTGAGCCATGTTTGTGCAACTGCATTCCAGGCTGGGTGACAAAGTGAGACCCTGTTTCAACAACAATAATAATAATAATAATCGTACATCATGTGTCACAAACAGCATTTCAGTAAACAATGGATTGCATATATGACAGTGGTCCCATAAGATTATAATGGGGCCAGGTGCAGTGGGTCCCTCCTGTAATCCCAGCACTTTGGGAGGTCGAGGCAGGTGGATCACCTGAGGTCGGGAGTTCGAGACCAGCCTGACCAATATGGAGAAACCCCGTCTCTACTAAATGCGGGGGTCTGTCCTGCAGACCCTGACCCAACGATGGATGAATAATGTACACTGACATATAGATATTCTGCTTTGCCAATCCGGCTGAGTGTCCGTGCCACTTACAGACACCAAGGAAGGTTCTGTACAGAGTCAGCAGCCATGGCCTCGACTTACCAGCGAGACTTGAATTCAGTAAGGATTAATTGAGAAAGGTCTGAGTAAACACACCTGTGGATAATTAACCTGGTCGCCCCCACCCTGGAGGGAGCTACCACGCACCGCACCGGTGAATGATCAAAGGTTGGTCTTAAGACCACACGAATAAACAAGCTAGTTAGATAAACTACTCTACCTTCCTTTGTACCCACTTTAAGCTATTTACTCAAGGTAAGGATTAGGCTGCCTTCAGCCATAACCTTATCCTGAGACTTTTGCAAAAACCTTCAGGCCTTCCAAGAAGGTTTGTGGCTTATAATTTTCCCCACCATCCTGACTGACCCCCCACAACTAAAAATACAAAATTAGCTGGGCATAGTGGTGCATGCCTGTAATCCCAGCTACTCAGGAGGTTGAGACAGGAGAATCGCTTGAACCTGGGTTGCAGTGAGCCAAGAGTGCGCCATTGCACTCCAGCCAGGGCAACAAGAGTGAAATTCCGTCTCAAAAAAAAAAAAAAAATTATAATGGAACTTAAAATTCCTATCACCTAGTGACATTATAGCTGCTGACATTATTCACATGTTGAGGGTGATAGCACAACACATTACTTGTATGTTTGGGGTGATGCTGGTGTCAACAAACCCACTGTGCTCCAGTCATACAAACATGTATAGTAATGTCCTAGGCCCTCATATTCACTCACTATTTACTGATGAACTCATTCAGAGCAACTTCTAGTCCTGCAAACTCCATTCATGGTAAGTGCCCTATATACATGTACCATATGTATACCATACCATTTTTTTCTTTTCTTTTTTGAGATGGGGTCTTGCTGTGTTGCCCAGGCTGATCTCAAACTCCTAGTCTCAAGTGATCCTCCTTCCTCAGCCTCCCAAGAAGCTAGGACTACAGGTACATGCCATCATGCCTGCCTAATTTTTAAAAAAAATTTTAGGGACAGGGGTCTCACTATGTTGCCCAGGCTAATCTTGAACTCCTGGCCTCGAGCATTCCTTCTGCCTTGGCCTCCCAAAGCACTAGGATTATAGTCAGGAGCCATCATGTCTGGCCCATTTTTAATCTTTTTTATAGTATTTTTACTGTACCTTTTCTATGTTTAGACGTGTTTAGATACACAAAACTTACCATTGTGTTACAATTGCCTACAGTATTCAGTACAGTAACATGCTATACAGGTTTGTAGCCTAGGAGCAATAGGTTACACCATATAGCCTAGGTGTGTAGTAGGCCATGCCATCTACGTTTGTGTAGGACACTCTATGATGTTCTCACAACAAAGAAATCACCTAATGATGTATTTCAAAGAGTGTATCCCTGTTGTTAAGTGATGCATGATCATGCTTATCACACACAGTAACTATAAAGATTAAAAGAGATGATATATTTAATGATTTAAAATAGTGCCTGAGTTGGGCATGATGGCTCATGCCTGTAATCCCAACACTTTGAGAGGCTGAGGTGGGAGGATTGCTTGAGCCCAGGAGTTCAAGACCAGTCCTGGTAACATAGCAAGACTCTATCTCTATAAAAAATTTAAAAAGGAGCCGGGAGTGGTGGCATGAGCCTGTAGTCCCAGCTACTCAGGAGGCTGAGGTGGGAGGATTGCTTGAGCCTGGGAGATTGAGGCTGCACTGAGCCATGGTCATACCACTGCATTCCAGCCTGGGCGACAGAGGAAGACCCTGTCTCCATCAATCAATCAATAAAATAGTTTCTGGCACATAGAAAGTCCCGAATAATATATAGTAGCTACTTCTTTGGAATGTATGACTGCAGAATTTATTTTTCTCCTTTTTTTTCCTTTAAATACGTAACCACTTCAGAAAACTCAATTTACAAAAACCCAAATTTTGGAAGCGAGAATAAGCCAGTGGGTAATAATTCTAGTTATAAAATGACTCACTAACCATTGTTAGGCTCTTTACATTTTTACTTGATGTCTTAAAAGCAGTGATCCATCCACTGAGCAAACACAATGATTGAGACACTATAAATGCTTTGAAATCCTGAGAGGGCAGACCCTGCGGAGAACAGGAATAAACGGACTTTTGGCATCCTGTGCGGCTCCTGTCAAAGTGCTGGAAGCCACAAGGGGCTTCTCACTCACTGGACTGAAGAGGGATTCACCATCTTCCCAGCTAGACCCCAAGTCCTGAGCCTCACATTCCTTTAACTTCCACTTCCCTCCAGCCAACCCAGTCCATTTGGAAATTCCTAGAATTTCAGCATGATCCTTCCTCAAGAACAAAGTGGGGCCAGGCGCGGTGGCTCACACCTGTAATCCTAGCACTTTTGGAGGCCGAGGTGGGTGGATCACCTGAGGTCGGGAGTTTGAGACCAGTCTGATCAACATGGAGAAAACCCATCTCTACTAAAAATACAAAATTAGCTGGGCATGGTGGTGCATGCCTGTAATTCCAGTTACTCAGGGGGCTGAGGCAGGAGAATTGCTTGAACCTGGGAGGCGGAGGTTGCATTGAGCCGAGATCGCGCCATTGCACTCCAGCCTGGGCAACAAGAGCGAAACTCCAGCTCAAAAAAAAAAAAAAAAAGCAAAGTGGGAGGCAGCATTTCCTGCCGAGGCCTTCTGACCTGGCATCAGATAAGCTGGCTCTAGACAAGGGTGACAGCCCTGAATCAGATGGCTCTGGCACTGCATCTAAGGGGACAGGGCACACTGGGTCAGAACAGACCTTCTGGCACTGGGCAGTGTAGGATGGACACCCCCATTGTCCCTGAAGATTGCTAAAGCTGCAGCCGCAGCCCCAGCCCCAGGCCCCTGCTAGAGCTCCCAGGAGGACTCCCTGTAGCCAGATATTCCATGATGCTGTGGGAACTGGCCTGAGTCCAGAGGTCTTCTGAAATTCTGAGTCAATCCTCAGGAGAGGAAGTATCCACTAGGCGTGGGAGCCTGAGTGACCATTTAAAAAGCTGCAGAGAGCCCGGAGCCACCTGTAGTCCCAGCATATGGCCCAGAGGTTCCTGTGGCCCAGCACTCTCTGGGCTGTGGTTGACACAGCTCAGGGAGCAAAATCATAGCTAACCCTAACATAATAGTACTCACTCTCACTTCCTTAAGAAGAGTCCTGCTATAAGCATTATATTAGTTTCCTGTGGATGCTGTAATAAATTGTCAAACACTGGGTGGCTTAAAACAACAAGAACTTATTTTCTCACAGTTCTGGAAACCAGAACCTGAAAAGGTATTTGGCTGGGCCAAGCTCCCTCCAAAGGCTCAAGAGGAGACTCCTTCCTTGCCCCTTCTAGCTCCTGGTGGCCCCAGGTGTTCTTTGGTGTGTGGCTGCCTCACTCCAACCTCCTCCTCCCTGCATGTCTCCTCCTCTTCTGCCCCTGTCATTGTCATTGGATTTAGGGCCCACTTGGATAATCCAAGATGATCTCCTTATCTCAAGATCCCTGACTTAATTACATCTGCAAAGACTCTTTTCCCAAATAAGGTCACATTCACAGGTTTTGGGGTTAGAACATGGACCTCTCTGTTACGTGTACTAACTTCTATCCTCACAACAACCCTATTTTAAAAAGTGCTCTTGTTTTATAGATGGAGAACTCAGGTATAGGCAGTTAAGGAATTTGGCCCAGGTCACACAGCCAGGAGGTAGCACAGTCACTATATCATATTGCCCCTCCCATAAGTCCTGGGGTCCCAGACACAAGAGCGTTCCCACAGGAGTGACTAAGGGGGTCTGGGACACAGGAAGCCAAACCTTGTTACATAACCTCGCCATTCCATACACACCTGGACATTTGATGAAATGACTGAAATAATACTCAAATAGATGAAGGGCTGGGCACAGTGGCTCATACCAGTAATCCCAGCATTTTGGGAGGCCAAAACAAGAAGATCGCCTGAGCCCAGGAGGTCATGACCAGCCTGAGGAACATAACGAGATCCCGTATCTATAAAAAATTTAAAAATTAGCCGAGTGTGATGGTGCATGCCTGTAGTCCCAGGTACTCAGAAGGCTGAAGCTGGAGGATTGCTTGAGCCCAGGAAGTTGAGGCTGCAGTGAGCCGTGATCGTGCCACTGTGCTCCAGCCTGGGCGACAGGGCAAGACCCTGTCTCTAAATAAATAAATAAATAAAAATGAAATAAAATGGATGAGAGTGCCATGAGGAAGGATTTCAGGTAAAAGGACAAGTGCCATTTCATTCACACTTCCCATTGGGAATGGCGTCTGGAACTTGGTAAGCACTGAATCCATGCTGGTCATTATCATGCACATTCCTAGCAGCCAGGGAACAAGAAGGGGAGAACTAGCACAATGGGAGACACAGTCTCTCTACCCTTGCAGGTGGCCCTTGCCTGGCAGGCTCTGGTACCAGTCTGACCTGACACCTCTGCACCCTCTCCTATAGGGAAACTGAGGCATGGTGACATAAAATTAGAATCTGAGTTATGCAACTAAAATCAAACCAATGTTCCTGAGTAAGTTAATCATAGAATTAGCGGTGTAATCCAGCAATTCCACTCCTAGGTATTCAGCTCCTAAGAACTGAAAACAAGTGTTCGAACAAAAATGTATACACAAATGTTCACAGCAACATTCTTCACAATAGCCAAAAGGTAGAAACAACTAGATGTCATCAACTGATAAGTGAATAAAAGTGGCATATCCATGCAATGAAATATTATTCAGTCATAAAAAGGAATGAAGTACTACATGCTACAACATGAACCAACCTAAGAAACATTCTGCTAAGTGAAAGAAGACAGATACAAAAGGCCTTATATTGTATAATGCCATTTATTTATTTATTTTTTAATTTGTTTTTGAGATGGAGTCTCGCTCTGTCACCCAGGTAGGAGTGCAGTGGCACCATCTCAGCCCACCGCAACCCCCACGCCCTGGGTTCAAGCGATTCTCCTGCCTCAGCCTCTGTAGTAGCTGGGACTACAGGTGCCACCACCATGCCTGGCTAATTTCTGCATTTTTAGTAGAGACAGGGTTTCACCATTTTGGCCAGGATGGTTTCGATCTCCTGACCTCCTGATCCGCCTGCCTCGGCCTCTCAAAGTGCTGGGATTACAGGCGTGAGCCACTGCACCCAGCCGTATGATGCCATTTATATGAAATACCCAGACTAGGCAAATCTGTAGAGACAGAAAATAGATTGGTGGTTGCAGGGGGTAGGGGAAAAGGGGAGTGGGGAATGACTGCTTCATAGGTAGAAAGATTTCCATTTGGAATGTTGGAATGATGGAATATGCTGGAACTAGAAAGTGGGTAAGTTTGCACAAAATTGTGAATGTACTAAGTGCTACTGAGTTATATACTTAAAATGGTTGAATGGCATGACTGGGTATGATGGCTCATGCCTATAATCCAGTGTTTTGGGAGTACAAAGCAGGAGGATGCCTTGAGGCCAGGAGTTGGAGACCAGCCTGGGCAACATAGTGAGACTCAGCCTCTACCAAAAATTTTAAAAAATAAAATTAGCTGGGCATGGCAGTGTTCCTGGACCAAACTGAAGGTCAGTCTGCTATTTCTCGAGGCCCAGTAATGAGATGCAGATGAACTGGGGAGGAAGAGAGTTTTTATTTCTGTAACCCGTTACAGAAAGAAGGCCTGGAAATTATCACCAGACCAACTCAAAATTACAGAGTTTTTCAGAGCTTATATACCTTCTAAGCTCTATGTCTGTGTGGAAGTGTGCATTCATCTAAAGACATAAGTGATTAACTTCTTTTAATCTATAACTAAGGTCTGAGTCCACAAGACCTTCTTCAGGAGCCTCAGTAAGTTAATCTAAATGGGTCTGGGTGCTGTGCTGGGGTGATTACCCTTATCTTGTCTCCTGCTAAATCATGGAGGTTTGGGGAGTTCCTTCAGACCTCCAATAACCATGTTTGTGGAGGCCTGGGGAGTTTCTTCAGAGCCCCAGTAAAACTTGTTTAATTCTAAATGGGTCCTGTTAAGAATTCCTTCATTATTTTGTCATGCTTTAAGGCCCAGGAAAGGCCTAGGCAAAACTCTTGGTGGGCTTTTGTTACATTCCAGCCTTTGTGATACGGTTCCGATGACTGGAGGAACACCAGCGTCTTCCGTCTCACACTGATAGGATTAACGACATGGACACATGTGGAGTGACTTTAAGGCGCGAAAAGTTTAACAGGCAAGAACGAAGGAAGGAAGAGGAAAACTCCCCCATACAGAGAGAGAGGGAGGGGGATTCCAACAAAAAGAAAACCCCATGTGTGGCAGAAAAGTGGCTGCTTATGTTGGGATGCTGGAGGAGGTGGTGTCTGGTTTCCATAAGACCCAGGGGATTGGTTTGACCAGGTGAGTCATTTACACAGCCCTCAAAAAACCTGGCCCTCCCACCTTAGTCCTCTAATATGCAAATGCGGGTCGCCATGATGTTCCGAACACATGGTGTTATCTGGAGGTGGCCATGACACTTGGTACTCCTGGTTACAAGGAGAAGATGGTGGGAATCGCCATATTGAGTGAGCCCAGTTTCTAATGGCTGGCATTTGCATATTAAAGCTTGCTGGCCCAGCCCTTCGAGCCACCTTTTCTGTTAGAAAAGAGATGGTTCAGGGGTTGTTTCTTATTACAAGAAAATTTCCACCAAGAACCTTTGCACTTACTATCTGCCTAAAAATTATTTCTTAATAACTCCTGTATCATTTGTATAAGGGTACTGGCTTTTCTTCAGCTTTTAATATTTAACCTAATCACTCAGTCAGTACTGAAACAGCTGCGCTGGAAGCCTGCGTTAGTGAGACCTGGCCTGCCACAGTGGTCCCCTCCTGTAGTCCCAGCTACTCAGGAGGCTGAAGTGGGAGGATTGCTTGAGCCCAGGAGTTTGAAGCTACAGTGAGCTATGATCATGCAACTGCACTCCAGCCTGGGCGAGAGAGACCCTGTCTCTAAAAATAAATAAGTAATAAATTAAAATGATTAAAATGATGAATTTTACATCATGCACATTTTACCATAGTAAACTAATGAAGCTGGAGTCACAGCTCTGCTCCTGCCTCTCGGGAGTGTAACTGGTGCCCACCCCTTTCCAAGCCAAGGTGATAGGAGCCCACCTTGTTTCTGTGTTTTTTTTTTTTTTTTTGTAAACATCCAAATGACTTCTTTCTTATTTTTATTTTTACTTTTAAGAAAGTTGTGAAACAAAGAAACAAAACAGGTAGGTTTTACTCACGGTAAAACTCTGGGTGATAACACAAGGCAATAATGAGGGGGTTGGGGACTGAGTAAATAAACCCAGAGAGAAGTAAACAATACCAGAGGGAGCAGCAGCTGATGGAATGTGGGAGGTGAGGACCCGGGAAGGGGGCGTCCAGGGTCTGAATCAGCCTGGAGCCCCGGGGTGGTGTCTTCACGGGGCGATGCCTCCACCCAGCTGGGCCTGCACTGCAGGCTGGGCTCAGACCGGGGACGCATCTGGCCCATCAGGACTCCAAGGCACAGGAACCCTTTCCTGGATCTGCTCTCTGCCCCTCCCGGACTCAGGCCCCCTCCTCCACATTCAATTCCCTCGCTCACAGTTCATGAATCCAGCCTCTTGCCTCCTAAACCAGACCCTGCATGAGGCACCCCCTCTCCTGTTGGGGCATTGCACAGCCTGCACGAGGCACCCCCTCTACTGTTGGGGCATTGCACAGCCTGCATGAGGCACCCCCCTCTCCTGTCTGAGGCATTGCACAGCCTGCATAAGGCACCCCCTCTACTGTTGGGGCATTGCACAGCCTGCATGAGGCACCCCCCCTCCTGTCTGAGGCATTGCACAGCTTGCATGAGGCACCCCCTCCCAGGGGCACTCAGCCGGCTTTGTCTGCCTCTCCCAGGCGACCTCAGGCCGCACCCACACTTTCTAGACCAAATGGATCCCCCAAAATTAAAGATTCCAAACCCGCCGATGCTGAGTGACAGAGTAGAAAGAGCATGGACGTCCTGGGCTGCCATGGTGCCCTCCCTTCTGTGACCTTTGATTGTGTGACCTTGACAAGTCACAGAAACTCTCCCCTCAGTGCCGAAAACTGGGAGGCGCAGCATCCACCTTGCCCACTTCCTGAAGCGTTGTGGAGATGGAGTGACCTGCTGTGTGGGAAAGTATACAAAGATAAATTAGCATAATGAACTCAGGAAATTTCAAGTCCCAGCCTGACTTGCCGTGTTCCCCTTCTGTCTTCTGCAGTGACCTGAAGTGCTGTAACCACCCATTCCCTTGCCCAGGGGCCTGCCTGCTCCTCCCAGGCCACTACTCAGAGAGGTCTCCTCTGTGTTTGCTTGGAAGGTTCCTGGAGCTATAAGCAGGTCGCTGAGAGCCCTCTCCCCAGACCCAGCACCCCCGCCCCTGTTCTCTTGCTGTTACCTGTCAACAGGCTTCCTGCTGTTACCGACCCCAGCGCAAGAGCCACAGAAGGCAGCTCTCTGAGGGCACCAAGCCAGGCAAGGCTGAGCATCCTCCCAGGGAGTGAGAGATCAGCTTCCCAAAGAAAGGTCTTCGATTACTAGTCTCTTAAAAATGCTTCAAATAAAACAAAAGGGGTTCTACAGCTACAAACGTTTGAGGAATTTGGCTAACCCAAGTTCAACCCTCCCCCTCCTTTCCCTTCCCCCACCCATCTCAGAAACCTAAGTAACCTGCTAAGTTGGGACCATACAGTGGTTAAGGCATGGGTTTTGTTTTGAAGGCAATTTTCAAATACACACAAGTAGAATGATTAGTAAAATCAACTCTTTGGACCAAAGGAGTTAAGGACATAACACCCCAAAATACCCTGACCTGGCATATTGATTATTTCAAGCCGAAAGCATCTGAGAAGCAGCAGTTGTAGATAAGATAGGACCTTCTGAGCCACCCTTTTGTCACCTCCCCATGGGTTCTTCTTGCCTGCTGCCTACATAGAGTAGATTTATCAAGGCAGGGGAATTGCAATAGAGAAAGAGTTTTATAGTCGTAGGGCCGGCTACACAGAAGATCGGAGTTTTTTTCTTTTTTGAGTTCAGGATTATATATATTACAATTTGCCTTGTTATAATACATTTGTGGCTTTATGATAAAAATAACTCAGGGACATATGGAATTCAAGCTGATTTGCGTAACTGTCACAAGAAAAAAAGCATTAAATGCATTTCTGAAATAAGTATTTTCATTTAATTTCAGAATCTCAAAACAGCATTAGACCTTGCCTTGTTTAAAAAAAATTAAGTTAAATACTAAGCTAAATAACCTTCTTGAAAGGTTTAAAAACACAATTGATATAGAAAATGTTTTCCCTCTAACCTCAACCTTACATAAATGGAACAGGTGAGGAAGAAAAGGTAGACAATTTCCTCAGCAGCAAAGATGGCTAAATCCATCAACCACCAACTGGGGAAATATCAAAAATTAACCATTTCATAAACCAAAAGATAACAATTTTAGGGTTACAGTAAGTAAAATATTTTTGAAACACTTCAAAAACTTTTAACCATAAACTAGAGAATCATCTCTTCATTGTAAGAAAGAAAGGACTAACAGAAAGTAAGACATTTAAACTAAACTGATTTTCAATCCTCTTAGAACAAAATGAAAAATAATGGTGGATTAGCTAAGCTTTGTGCTCTAATCAAACTAATTACAGTGATTTTAAATGGCAACAGCCAATCTGACTGGGCAGCTTGACAGTTCAGAATACTTTTGCAATAGTTTTTTAACGCAAATACACTAAAATGATGCGGTCATGCAATGTCCATCTTATGCATTCTGCATCTCTTTGCCAATCTCGTAGCTAAGGATCTTGTTCCAATCAATCTTAGTGCGTGTAAGTAGCAATTGTCGATGTAAGGCTTTGAAAGTAGTGTCCGACATTGTCTGATAATTCTCACTAATGGCAGTCTGGTATTCATTTTCTGCAGCTTTTACAATCTTTGTAAATTCTTTTGCTGTTTGCACTTCATTAGACACTGTTAGGGAATCTTGTATATCTTTATGACTCACTAGCTGAACATTACTGTCTTCATAATAATGAACCTGAATTTTCAAGATGCCAACCACTTGAGTGGTTGAAGGAGTGATTATAAACCTCCATTCTGACCTCCAACGACCATTCCAAAAGTTTTTTGCTTGGAACTGATGGCTTTCTATGCATGCAATAGTGGTTTGCTGTCCATCTATTTTTTTTTTTGCTATACGCAGTGCAGACTCCATTCGGGTAATGTTCTTTTACGTAAGCTCGCGGAGTAGTTTCTACTGAAGTTCTCCATGATTCAATTGCATTTTCTACTTCACAGGGTCTTGGATCAGTTGCCTCCTTTCTTAAGTGATCAAATTTAAAACAGATTCTGTTCTTTGGATCCTAAAACTTTCCATTTCCCAAGTCGCCATGTTTTGTTATCAATACCTGATCTTCATAACCTTCCATTTTTACAGGAGTAAACTGCTCCAAGTTATACTGTGCAGACGCACGGGCTGCTTTTTCTCTTCTCTTCATCAGACAGCTCCTCCTCCAGACCCGCCATCTTCCTTCTAGCAACAAACTGTGGCGGGGGCGGCGGCGGCGGCAGTGGCCACGTGACTTACCCCTTTCCGTGCGGTGCTCGGCGCCGCGCACCACCTCCGGAGTTTTATTATCACTCAAATCAGCCTCCTCAAAAATTGGAGGCTGAGGTTTTTCGAGGACAGTTTGGGGGAAGGGCGGGTGGCTGGGCAATGGGTGCTTGCTGCTGATTGGCTCGGGGTGCAATCATAGGGGTGTGGAAAATGGTCTTCGTGTACTGAGTTGCTTCTGGGTGGGGCCACAGGAGCAGCTGGCCGGTCCTCGTGGAGTCATCGGTTGTCAGAAATGCAAAAAGACATCTCAAAAGGCCAATCTTAGGTTCTGTCATAATGATGTTATCTGCAGGAATAACTGGGAAATTTGCATAGCTTTTTTTTCTTTTCTTTTCTCCTTTTTTTTTTTTTGTTCTGCTCTGCTGCCCAGGCTGGACTGCAGTGGTACTATGTCGGCTCACTGCAACCTCTGCCTCCCGGGTTCAAGCGATTCTCCCACCTCGGCCTCCCGAGTAGCTGGGATTACAGGTGTGCGCTACCATGCCTGGCTAATTTTTGTATTTTTAGTAGAGATGGGGTTTCACCATGTTGGCCAGGCTGGTCTGGAACTCTTGACCTCAAGTGATCCTCTCGTCTCAGCCTCCCAAAGTGTTGGGATTACAGGCATGAGCCACTGCGCCCAGCCCATATCTTTGTGTAAAATAATTTTTTTTTAAATAAATAGAGACAAGGTCTCAGTATATTGCCCAGGCTAGTCTCAAACTCCTGGGGTCAAGAGATCCTCCTGCCTTGGCCTCCCAAAGTCCTGGGATTACAGGTGTGACTCACTGTATCTGGCTGGAATTGGCATATCTCATGACCTCCAGAATAATGGCTGTAGTCATTTATGTCTACACATCTAGTGGTCTCTCATTAGTGTTGTAGAAAAAACTGGGTTCTTTTCTCACAATCATGACAGGCTCACAGACACTTTGAAGGGTGAGAAGGGTAGGATTTATTGGGTGAAAAGGAACAACAAAAAAAGGGAACAGGGATTCTTAGCATAGCAAGAGTCCTGCTAGCAGGCTTCCCGCCTCACAGATTGAATCCCAGATTACCACCCAGGAACAGGAGAAGCCAGGTTCCTCTCCCCTGCAAAGGGCACAAACTTCCCATGGCTCCACCCCATTCTCCCCCCACACCCCTGTTCTCCCAGTGCCTTCATAAAACTGATCATTCTTTGTCCAAAAGGCTTTCTGCTTTGGTCATTTCTTAGGTCTTCACTCTCTTGTGAAGATCCTCATGTGTATGTAAAATTAATAATACTTGCAGCTGGGCTTGGTGGCTCACGCCTGTAATCCCAGCACTTTGGAAGGCCAAGACAGGAGGATCACTTTAGCCTGGGAGATCACGACCAGCCTGGGCAACATAGGGAGACTCTCTCTACAAAAAATTTAAATACTAGCTGGGTGTGGTGGTGCATGCCTGTAGTCCCAGCTGCTCGGGAGGTTGAGGTGGGAGGATTCCTTGAGCCCAGGAATTTGAGGCTGCCGTGAGCTGTGATCACACCACTGCACTCCAGCCTCGGTGACAGAGCTAGACTCTGTCTCAAAAACAACAAACAAACAACAAAAAACTTGTATGCTTTTCTCTTGTTAATCTTTCTTGTATTTAATTTGGTTCCTAAACCCAGCCAGATGTTCCACTTAAGAACTAAGACAGTGTTAACCCAAAATTAGAGACTGAGCCAGGGGTCTCAGTTCATCGAGATTTGTTGAGTGAGAGTTTGAGGTCACACCCAGAAGAAACAGGTCACAGAAACATCTGTGGCCCATGCTCTTAGAAGCAGTTTTCAGAATTTACAAATGTCTTTAAAGGGAAGAAGACACCTAGGAAGAGGGAGTTAGGAGGTGAGTTTGTAATCGACCTTGTCAGTGTGAAAAATCTAACAGACTTTAGTTTTAGGGGTTAGGCTTAGGTTACAAACCTAAAGTTATACTTAATATGTGCTTGTTTTATGGGAGGATCTATATATCTTGAAAGGTTTAGGGCCCAGCAAATAATCTATGAGCAATTTGTGAGGGCAGTTGTGAGACTTTTCATCTCCTTGTGGGAGTCTGGCTAATGTATAATGCTTTAACACAAGCCTGTGAAGCAGCAGCTCTCTGCTTGGGAAAAGGTTGGTGTTACTGCGTGACTCAGTCTCCAGGCTTCACTTTGGTATAAAGAGTTTTGTGGTCCTGAGATTTTTCTTTTCCTTTACAATGGATTGAACAGATCATTAGGCTCCATACAGGACCCATCATCCACCTTCAACAATTATTAATGCCAGGCGACATGTCAGAGCTCTGGCTTCGGAAAGTGGTCGACTTGCGGGTTAGTAAGAAGAATTTACTGACAGTATAAGTTTGAAAAAGGAAAGTTTTAAATTAGCCGGGTGTGGTGGTGCATGCCTGTAATCCCAGCTACTCGGGAGGCTGAGGCAGGAGAATCACTTGAACCCGGGAGGCAGAGGTTGCGGTAAGCCAAGATTGCACCACTGCACTCCAGCCTGGGCAACAACAGCGAAACTCCATCTTAAAAAGAAAGAAAGAAAGAAAAAGGAAGGTTTTGTTAAAAAGAAGGAACACTGCAGCAGAGTTCAAGGGAGGCCTCAGCGAGACAGGACAGAGCGCATCACAGCGGACTTTTCCATAGGGGTATTTATGGACCTAAAGCAGGAGCTGAAGGGTAATTTGCACGATAAATGATTACATTTTTAGACATTTGGTGCCTTGATATCAGCAAGGGTTCTGCATGCATGCAATCCAGAGATGTATAGAAATTCTAGTTACTTACTAATTTTAACTTGAAAAGAGGCCTGGAACCAGGTGCCTTTAGATAATAGGGAAGCCTAATTACGTCTAAATTCCTCAGAGACAGGGGTTTTTGTCTCCGGAGGTCTGCTTGATGGTCACCAGGAGATTTTTGCTCTCCTCAATTAACATTTAAGAATATGGAGGAGCCAGGCACAGTGGCTCACACCTGTAATCCCAGCACTTTGGAAGGGAGAGGCAGGCAGACGGCTTAAGCTCAAGAATTTGAGATCAGCATGGGCAACATGATGAAACCCCATCTCTACAAAAAACACAAAAATCAGCTGGGTATGATGGCATGCACCTGTAGTCCCAGCTACTGAGGAGGCTGAGGTGGGAGAATTGTTCAAGCCTGGTAAGTTAAGGCTGCAGTAAGCTGTGATAGCGCCACTGCACTCCAGCCTGGGCGACAAAGTGAGATACTGCCTCAAAAAAAATAGAATATAGAGAGCCTGGCATAGTGGCTCATGCCTGTAATCCCAGCACTTTGGGAGGCCAAGGTGGGAGGATCTCTTGAGCAGTTCAAGATCAGCCCGGGCAACATAGTGAGACCCTGTGTCTAAAAAAAAAAAAAAAAAAGAAATTAGCCAGGTGTAGTGGTGCTAGCTAGTGATCCTAGCTACTCCAGAGGCTGAGGTGGATGGCCTGAGCCCAGGAGGTCGAAGCTGCAGTGAGTCTATATCGCACCACTGCACTCCAGCCTGGGCAACACACCAAGATCCTGCCTCTCAAAAAACAGAAAGAATATGGGAGAGGAGGGATTTGGGAGTCAACCTGATGTCCAAATCCAATCCCATCACCAATTCACCGGTGAGAGGTGAAGTCAGCTGGACTTCGTGAGTCGAGTGGGGACTTGGAGAACTTTTCTGTAACTAGCTACAGGTTTGTAAAATGGACCAATCAGCAGGACATGGGTGGGGACAAATAAGGGAATAAAAACTGCCCCCCCCCACACCCCCCCCCCCCCACCAGCCTGCAGCAGGCAACCTGCTTGGGTCTCCTTCCACGCTGTGGAAGCTTTGTTCTTTTGCTCTTTGGGTTCATGCCAACTTTAAGAGCTGTAACACTCAGGGCGAAGGTCCGCAGCTTCATTCTTGAAGTCAGCGTAGACCACGAACCCACCAGAAGGAACCATACTCCGGACACACCAGGACCCTGGGTAAGTTGTTCAGTCTCTGCATAAGTGAGAATAATACCTCTCACCTGAAGGGACTGTGCTGAGGACTACATAAAATTAGGTAGCTCTAAGACACTAGCTCCGTGTCCCAGGCAAAGTAAATGCTCAGTGAATAGCGATCATTGCTATAGACTATGTAGCAATGTGTGCTATGGGCCAAGAGTGTGAGTTGCCTGGGCTTGAATCTCAGCTCCTGCTGCTTTCTTTCTGTGTGATCTGGGATAAGTTACTGACTCTGTCTGTGCTCCAGTGTTTTCATCATAGTACCTACCACATAGTGTTTGTTCTAAATACACGAACTCTTTTAATTTTAACATTCAGAACAGTCCATGACAGATTAGTGAGGGCTCAATAAAGGTGGGCTTTGCCCCTGATAACACAACCTGTTGAATTCTATTTGATTTGGCATATATATATATTTTGAGACGGAGTCTCGCTCTGTGGCCCAGGGTGGAGTGCAATGGCAGGATCTCAGCTCACTGCAACCTCTGCCTCCCGGGTTCAAGCGATTCTCTGCTTCAGCCTTCCGAGTAGCTGGGATTACAGGTGTGCACCACCAGGCCCAGCTAATTTTTGTATTTTTAGTAGAGACAGGGTTTCACCATGTTGGCTAGGTTGGTCTCGAACTCGACCTCGTGATCTGCCTGCCTCGGCCTCCCATACTGCTGGGATTAACAGTCGTGAGCCACAGTGCCCGGCCTAATTTGGCATTTTACAAATTCCATTCACATCTATAAGTATCCTCCTTCTGAAGTGGAATCCCAGAGTCTGAAGTTTAACTCAGACCAAGTTTACAGCACCGAGCCGGGTGCAGTGGCTCGCACCAGTAATCCCAGCATTTTAGGAGGCCGAGGTGGGAGGATCACTTGAGTTCAGGAGTTAAAGACCAGCCTGGCCAACATGGCAAAATCTCATTTCTACTAAAAATATAAACATTACCCGGGCAAGGTGGTGCACATCTGTAGTCCCAGCTACTGGGGAGGTTGAGGCAGGAGGATCCCTTGAGGCTGCAGTGAGCCGTGATCATGCCTCTGCAGTCGTCTGCTTGATAGAGCAAGACCCTGTCTCAAAAAAATAAAGTCTCAGGAGTCTCATTTCCGGAAGAAATGTCAGATCTGTGGGCCCAACAGTTACGTGTTCTGTTTGGCTCGCTTGTGGATCTTACATTGTTCACAGGACATCTAAAGAAGCTTTTAGGTTGACATTACCTTGAAAAGCTGGAGATACAAACCAGGAGAGGCTTCAAGGTGTCCCTCCCCACTACCTAGTGAACAAAAGGAATCCCAGATCTTGAAGACCTTTACACTGCTGTGGAGGCTTCCCTGCCTGAGACCTATCAGCTGGAAACCCTGGAGTGGAATGTACAGGAGCTCGAGGATTCATGGATGAATCCATCCCATTACCCAATACCCACTGGGTGCTGAGCACTGGGGATGGCAGAATGCAGTGTATGCAGCTTTCCCTAAGTGACTTTGGACTGCACACTTAACATACGTAGGTTTTCTTTTTATGAAGTGTATAAACCAAAAATAAAATTCTAAGCGCCCCCCACCCCCCACCCCGCCAACCCTCTGAATGGACTTTCTCCTTGGCCAGGGCGCTCTTAAATTTTTCTTTTTTTTTTTTTTTGCTGAGATGGAGTCTTGCTCTGTCGCCCAGGCTGGAGTGCAGCGGCATGATCTCGGCTGACTGCAACCTCTGCCTCCCAGGTTCAAGTGATTCTCCTGCCTCAGCCTCCCAAGTAGCTGGGACTACAGGCACGTGCCACCATGCCCGGCTAATTTTTTTTTTTTTTTTTTTTTTTAGTAGAGACGTGGTTTCACTGTGTTAGCAGGATGGTCTCGATCTCCTGAACTCGTGATCTGTCCATCTCAGCCTCCCAAAGTGCTAGGATTACAGGCGTGAGCCACTGCACCCGGCCTTTTTCTTTTTTTTCCTTTAAGTTCTGGGATCTATTTACAGAATGTGCAGGGTTGTTACATAGGTATACATGTGCCATGTTGGTTTGCTGCACCTATCAGTCCGTCATCTAGGTTTTAAGCCCCGCATACATTAGCTATTTGTCCTAATGCTCTCCCTCTCCCTTCCCTTGCCCCCGACCCCCTGACGGGCCCTGGTGTGTGATATTCCCCTCCCTGTGTCCATGTGTTCTCATTGTTCAACTCCCGCTTATGAGCGAGAACATGCAGTGTTTGATTTTCTGTTCCTGTGTTAGTTTGCTGAGAATGATAGTTTCCAGCTTCATCCATGTCCCTGCAAAGCACATGAACTCATTCATTTTTTATGGCTGCATAGTATTCGATGGTGTATATGTGCCACATTTTCCTTATCTAGTCTATCATTGATGGGCATTCAGATTGGTTCCAAGTCTTTGCTATTGTAAATAGTGCTGCAATAAACATACGTGTTGGTGGGAGTGTAAATCAGTTCAACCATTGTGGAAGATAGTGTGGCAATTCCTCAAGGATCTAGAATCAGAAATACCATTTGACCCAGCCATCCCATTACTGGGTATATACCCAAAGGATTCTAAATCGCTCTTAAAATTTAACCTGAGAGATGGGTCAGGCCATGATGGGAAGTAGGGATCGGACATGCCTCATTATACCTCTCCAATATCAACAGCAACACAGACCTTTAAGTCTAATAAGACGCATTTACAACCTATTCTTTCTGAAGCCTGCTACCTGGAGGCTTCTTCTGCAAATAAGAATTTGGTCTCTACCATCCTTTATCTTAACCCAGACATTTCCTTTCTATTGATCCTGATGGATTTTTAGATAAAAACCAATTGTCAACCAGAAAATTTTAAAATCTATCGATAGCCCGGAAGCCCCCACTTCCACCTTTCTGAACCAAACTAATGTATTTCTTAAATGTATTTGATTGAAGTCTCATGTCTCCCTGAAATGTATGAAACCAAGCTGCATCCCGACCGCCTTGGACATATGTTCTCAGGGCTTCCTGAGGGCTGTGTCCTGGGCCATGGTCACTCATATTTGGCTCAGAATAAATCTCTTCAAATATTTTACAGAGTTTGACTCTTTTCATCTACAGGTGTGTTGGGGCCCACAATACCATACTCCAAGATGAAGGTCTCAGAAGCAGCTCCAGAAGTAAGTTTTTCTATGACCTTCTGCCCTTTTGTCTCTGGCCCCTTGTTCCCTCACAGGCTAGCCATAGAAACTAGAACCTTTCCCCAAGGCGAGCCATAGGAATCAGAGCCCCTTTTCCCCATGGCCAGCCATAAAACCCCAAAATATTGCTCTAATCCCACCCCATTTCTGTGTAAAAACTGGTCATAAAGAAATTAACCTACCTTGTTTGACTGTGGGTCATAAGATCCCCATTCCGGAGAGAGTCCTGCCCCACACCCAGAAAAAAAGGGACTGCTGCAGAGACAGGCCAAGAAGAATCTACACAAACAGGCCTTGCTGGGTTCCCCCACTCAGGCTGTTAGCGCTACATCACACCCTTTTTGTCCAATCATATTTCTATACAGCTGTCCATACTTTGTTGAACCTAAGCAAAGAAAGGGACAATCTCCTGTGAAAGGAAGATAAATCTTCCCCAAATCACTAAGCCAAAGGGAAAAGTCAAGTTTGGAACGGCGTTGGGCAAACCTGCCTCTCATTCTATTCCTAAATAAGATAGCTACAAAGATAAAAAAAATAAAAATTTTTTTAAAAAAGGCTACATACCTCCTTCACAATTTGCCCACAAGGAAATTCCTTGTGGACAAAGGACAGAACTCTGCTCACATGGGACAAATGCATATGTGATGACTTCCTTTGCCCTGTTGTTTCACACTAATCCAGACTAAGGCATATTCCTGTAAATTGTGCATTCAGTGAAAGGCTAATCAGATACTCAAAAGAATGCACCCGTTTATGTCTTTTCTACCTATGACCTGGAAGTACCCCCCACACACAAAACTCTGAGTTGTTCCACCTTTCCAGACTGAACCAATGTATTAAATACATCTTACATATATTGATTGACGTCTCAAGTCTCCCTAAAATGCTTAGAACCAAGCTGTGCCCAACCACCTTGGGCACATGTCATCAGGACCTCCTGAAGCTATGTTATGAGTGCCTCCTTAACCTTGGCAAAATAAACGTTCTAAATTGACTGAGACCTCAGGAGTTCGAGACCAGCCTGACCAACATGGTGAAACCCCATCTCTACTAAAAATTCAAAAATTATTCTGGCATCGTGGCAGGCACCTGTAATTCTAGCTACTCTGGAGGCTGAGGCAGGAGAATCTCTTGAACTCAGGAGATGGAGGCTGCAGTGAGCTGAGATCATGCCATTGCACTCCAGCCTGGGCGACAGAGTGAGAATGTCTCAATAAATGAATAAATCGACTGAGATCTGCCTCAGAAATTTGGGGTCCATACTCTGCTGTATCTTGGGTCTTCATTTTGCAGTTTCCTGTGTCACATAAAACTATGACCAAATAAATTTGTGTGACTTTTCTCGTATTTGCCTTTTGCCAGCTGTTTTTTCAGCAAACCTTGGTTTCTAGAGTCTCTTTCAAATCTTGCCTTTTGTGATTATGTCATGAGTGGTGTAAGGTTAGCGATAACCAGGTCCACACATGTTTGTGTCTTTCCACTGTAAACCAAAAAGTATCCAAGACAGGTCTTCAACTTAGAAGTGTATTTTGCCAAGGTTAAGGACATACCTGGGAGACAGGTCTGTGTGTAACTGCCCGAGGGGTTCCTCCTGCCTGCTGCATAAAGACCACAGCATTGTAGTAGAGAGAGTTTAATAGACACGAGGCCGGCCTCACCACATGGGAGAGGGAGTTCATATGCAAATCATTTTGTCCTAAGCTCACAGGTTAGGGGTTTTTCAAAGACAGCTTAGGGGAAGTGGTGGGAGTGGCCAAGTAACAGATACTTGCTGCTGATTGGTTGGGGGGATTAAATCATAGGGGGTTGAAGTTCTCCTGTGGGCTGAATCTCTTCTGGGTGGGGCCACAGGAACAGGGTTGGCAGTCCAGGTGGAGCCATCCGGTCCAGGTGGAGCCATGGGCATCGGACATAGAGAAAAACTGGAAATATACCTCAAAAGGCCAATCTACAATAGTGGTGTTATTTGCAGGAGCAATTGGGGAAGTTGCATCTTATAACCTCCGGAATAATGGCTGATCCCTTTATGTCTGTGCCTTAGCAGGACTCAGGTCCCTCCAGTGAACCTGATGGCCTTCCATTAACTTTACAAAAGCAGTTGAATTTGGGGCAAGGCCTATTATCATTTAAACCATAGCCTAAATGTCTTCCAAAGTTATCGTGGCCCAATAGCCCAGGAAAAATTCAGAGAAAGGCGAGATGGGGGTTGAACAGTTAGCTTAGCTTACTGTTATAATTTTCCTCGCTGATACAATTTTTGCAAAGGTGGTTTCATGTGCCCTTCTCCAAGGATGATTTTGAGGGTTTCCCTATTTAAAGGGGAAAAGCAGGCTGGAGGGGAAAGGGGAGTATGTGGTCACATTACTGAGTCCACGTGTTGCAAGAGAAAAGGAGCAGGTAGGAGAATAGTCAATTATATACTCATCTTGCACTCAGCAAATCAGCACTTTACATAGGATAAGGTGAGCAGCTGGGCACAGTGGCTCATGCCTGCAATCCCAGTACTTTGGGAGGCCGAGGTGGGCAGATCACCTGAGGTCAGGAGTTCGAGACCAGCCTGACCAACATGGAGAAACCTGTCTCTACTAAAAATACAAAATTAGCTGGGCGTGGTGGTGCATGCCTGTAATCCCAGCTACGTGGGAGACTGAGGCAGGAGAATCACTTGAACCCGGGAGGCGGAGGTTGCAGTGAGCCGAGATTGTACCATTGCACTCCAGCCTGGGCAATAAGAGCAAAACTCCATCTCAAAAAAAAAAAAAAAAAGATAAAGTGAGCATAGAGTAGCTCCTTGTGCAGGTATTTAACCTTTTCATTTGTTTGTTTGTTTTCTGTAGCTTTCTGCATAACTCAGCTTTCAGCTTAATTTTTTCCTTCTGGCACAGTGAATTGGGGTCCCAAGTTTTTATTTTCTGATCAGACCATAATGTCAGGCCTTTATTGATGCTGTTTCCATCACAAAAGCCACGAGCTACAGGGAGTTCCCAAGGAGGCAGTACTTGCCGTTCACTTGGAAGTCAGAGCCGCAGGCACACAGGCTCAAGCCACTCCACAAGTCCATCAATATTGCAAACCATATATAATAGTATACTTAATATAGAAATGTTATAGGTTAAACAGGCCACAACAAACAAAGTCATATTTAACATCAAGAGGAAAAAGAGAAAGGAGAAAATGTTAACAAACCAGTCTAGGGGGAGCGAAGGAGAGTGAAGAGTCCTGGTCTGGGCCAGGCCATCAGTCAGTCTTGCAAGAAACAGTTTTTGGCAGGGCGCAGTGGCTCATGCCTGTAATCCCAGCATTTTGGGAGGCCGAGGCGGGTAGATCACGAGGTCACGAGTTCAAGACCAGCCTGGCCAACATAGTGAAACCCCGTCTCTACTAAAAATACAAAAAATTAGCCGGGTATGGTGGCAGGCACCTGTAATCCCAGCTACTTGGGAGGCTGAGGCAGGAAAATCGCTTGAACCCGGGAGGCAGAGGTTACAGTGAGCCGAAATCGCACCATTGCACTCCAGCCAGAGCAACAGTGCAAGACTCCGTCTCAAAAAACAAAAAAAGTTTTTGACGGCAGGGCCTTGGGTGCAGATGTGGAGTTCTTGTCACTCATAAGTGTCAGTCAAGACACTGGTGTTGACACAGGAGATAGAAATTATTTAGGCAGATAGTGAGGGCAAAAGAGTCCTTGGCAGAATTCCTCTCCTAACAAAAAGCAGCCCAAGAAATTATTTTTTATTTCCCTAACAAAGAGCAGCCTGAAAAATCAAGCTGCAAACATAAATAAGAAAGCTGGAAGCTTGCATGGGGGATTGCCAGCAGCTGCACCAATAGAAAAGGGCTACCTAGGGGCCAAGCATGTCCACCATGGAAGCTCCACCTTCCGTTTTTTTGTCAGCATGTGTACAGTAAGAAAGAAATGGGCAACATGGCGCAGCTCAGGCAGGGAACCCACCTGCATAATAAAAGACCGGGTGGGGGCTGCCAGAGATTCGCACCCTATGCAGGTGGGTGGCAGATGTAGGACACTTGGTCCCAACCAGTTTTTCATGCCCTATGTAGATCAGACACCACCTTCCCACTAGCTCATCTATAAACCCCCCTGCATTTCACCATGGATCAGCAACCCATTTTTTCAGGACACCCCTCTGTAGCAGAAAGCTATTCTCTTTCTTTTGCTGATTAAATTTCCACTCTTAACCCCTCACTCTTTGTGTGTCCGCATCCTTGATCTCTGTGGCCATGAGACAAGGAACCTCAGGTTCAAGCAATTCTCCTGCCTCAGCTTCCTGAGTAGCTGGGATTACAGGTAGGCACCACCATGCCTGGCTAATTTTTGTATTTTTAGTAGAGGCGAGGTTTCACCATGTCGGCCAGGCTGATCTCCAACTCCTGACGTCGTGATTCATCCGCCTCAGCCTCCCAAAGTGCTGAGATTACAGGTGTGAGCCACCGTGCCCAGCCAGGCCTGCTCTTTTAGAGTCACAGAGTTCTCTGGTGACAACTGACAGTTGGAAGAGTTGTGCTTGTTTGTGTCTTTATCTGGTTGGATGCAGCCTTTATCTTTTTTTTTTTCTGCTTATTAAGCAAAATATCTTATCCTTGTTGGCAAAGTGCCCTGTGAAATATAAAATGGAGTCTTTTTCTAAGATGGAGTTAGTTGGGTCAAGGGTGCTGTACACAGATTATATCTTTATTATTATTATTATTGTTATTTTTTTTTTTTTCTTTTAGAGACAGGGTCTCCCTAAGTTGCCCAGACTGGTCTTTAACTCCTGTGCTCAAATGATCCTCCTGCCTCAGGCTCCTGAGTAGCTGGGACTACAGGCATGAGCCACTGCCCCCGGCTATCTAGTTCTATTTTTGATCTGAACTTCTACTATTTTAATCATGTGATTCTTTTGCCAAAACAACAAGAGAGAGAGAGATATCAGAGCCTGGGGCTTCTGCAGAGTGGCCCTCCTCTCTGCCGGCACATCTGCCCACACCACCTCCTGCACACAGATGTTTACAGTCGCCAGAAACCACAGCACTTCCGACTGCTTCAGACAGTGTGGCCAGCTCATCCCACTGACCTCTTGCTTTGTTTGTTAGAGAAAAAAAGCAAACGCCTGACTACCACCAAAAAACCCTACCACCAAGGTCCCAGACAGGCTGAACCCATAACCTCAGGGAGGGAGGGCAGCCTGTGGTGAGGGGAATCCCAGTGGCCTGAGGAGGGCTTGGCCACCCCCTGACCCCAGCAGGAGCACCGTGAATGAACTGAAAAGGGGGCCCTGTACCCCAGCGCTGACCTTTTCACCCCAGTGCCTGGTTCTTCTACCACGGACTCCACGGTGTAAAATGACTTTCTTTCTTGTCAGCTGCATTTATGAAATAATGCTGCTAAAAAGGCCAGTTATAGTTGTGAAAAGAAAGTTGACCAGGTGTGAGCGATTGGATTAGATTCTGGTTTCTGTCATCCGCTGCCCCGCTTCCTAGAAGCAGACTCTTTATCCCCACCAGCCATGAGATGTGTGGTGCCTCCCGGGGAAAGAGTGTGCCTTTCCTGCCCTGTCGGGCCTGGCCACATGAGTGATTATGGCCCATGAAACATGGTGGAGGTGACACAGGCCAGCTCCGAGCAGAGGCTCTAAGCATGTACACCAAAAAGTATCCAAGACAGGTCTCAATGAATGGAGAAGCTTATTTTGCCAAAGTTAAGGACACACCTGAGAGACAGGTCAGTGCCTTTCTCCAAAGATGATTTTGAAGGTATCAATATTTAAAGGGGAAAGTGGGCTGGAGGGAAAAGACAGCACAGTAATTCACATGTTACAAGAGAAAAGGAGCAAGGACGGGGACAGTCAATTATGTAATTATGTATTCATCTGGCACTCAGTAATCAGGACTTCACATAAGGTGAACACAGTAGCTACCTGTGGAGATTTCTTTCTTTCTTTCTTTCTTTTTTTTGAGACGGAATCTTGCTTTGTCACCAGGCTGGAGTACAGTAAAACGATCTCAGCTCACTGCAACCTCCACCTCCCAGGTTCAAACAATTCTCATACCTCAGCCTCCTGAGTAGCTGGGACTACAGGCGTGTGCCACCACCACACCTGGCTAATTTTTTGTATTTTTAGTAGAGACGGGGTTTCACCACGTTAGCCAGGATGGTCTCGATCTCCTGACCTCGTGATTGACCTGCCTCGGCCTCCCAAAGTGAGGGACAGGCGAGAGCCACCGCGCCTGGCCACCTGTGGAGATTTCTAACCTTTTACCTGTAGCTACCTGCTTAGGAACAAAAGGAAAGGCAATGGATTGCATGATGCAGCTTTCAGCTTAATTTTTTCCCTTTCAGCACAGTGAACTGGGGTCCGGAGTTTCTATTTTCCTTTCACAAGCGCCATTGCGTTGCTTCCTGCAGCTGTCCTGCTCTCTGCCTCGGGGATACCTAGTTCCAGACGGGGGCTCCTCCTTTACCTTGAGTCCTGGAATGAGAGGTCACAGGGGCAGAGCTGCAGCCACCAACATATAACATGAGAGCAAGCAACAAGCCATTGTTGTTAGAAGCCATGAGATTTGGGAGTTGTTACCTCCTCAAGGTTGTAGCACTGACTCCTGCTGATGTCCAGCGTGCAGACTTACCCTAAACATTTCAGCCCTGACATCCCATGCCTTACAATAAATCTCTCTCCCTCCACCCCCCAACCTCCAGAACCAATCCAGGTGTTACTGTATTCCCAGGCCGAGCTATCCTTATGATCTCTAAGGCCCTGGGTCTCTGCGGCTTCTGCTGCAGGGTGCAATGGGGATGTGAGGCAGGACTCTGAGAAGCCGGGTGCCCCCAGCTGGTGCTTGGGAGCCTTACACCGCTGAGCTGGAACTCATCCCCAGGCTCCTAGCCCTCCTCTCCCTGAGCCCCCATCGTCTCCTGTTTTACACAACTCCCAGCAGGCCTGTGATCCTTTGCTGATTTCTTTTCCTCTTTAAGGTTGTCCTTAAGTATGATTTATCCCAACTTCATCAATGTAAAAACAAGTGTATTGATCAAAGACTTATCAGCAGCCTTTCCCCTTTCAGGAAGTATCTATCCCTTGAGTCTTTTCTTTCCTTCTCTCTCCCTCCTTCCCCCTTCCCTTCTTCCCTCCTTCCCTTCCTCCTTCCGTTCCCTCCCCTCCCCTTCCCTTCTACCTTTTCCCTTTGCCCACTCCTTCTCATCTTGTCTCTAGTTTCCACAAATGTGCAGACAGTGAATACAGTGGGAGAGACAGGGCCCACTCTGGGAAGTGATTGCAAGGCACAAGGACAGGAATCAAGCCAACTGCATGGTGTGGAAGGGCAGGAACAGGTGCAGGCGCAGCAGCCCGGTCAGAGGCACGGAGGGCAGAAGCAGGGCCTGGTAGTGTTCGGGAGGCTGGTTGGGAGGTGAAGCCCTTCACTGACACAGGATATGGGGAAGAGTTGGTGAGGGGGTGGGAAGAAAGTTATTTGGGTTTGAGATGTTAAATTGAAGGTATCTGTGGAATGCCCATGTGGACAGGCTGAGAAGGCGGAAGGAAGTTGGGATCCACAGCTCACGAGAGCAGTGGAGAAAGACACTGTGGTTTGGGTGGGCCTCAAAATCCCGGAGAGAGGTGAAGCTGCAGGAGTGGAAGAGAAGTGATGAGTGACAGGAGAAGTGCTGGCTCCACGCTGAGGAAATTCCAGCATTCAAAGGACTGGCAGGTAAAGAGGTGCCAAAAAAGAGGAAAAAGGGGGACAGGAGGGGCAGTCCATCTCCAAGTTCCAGAGAAAGAGAAGAAAGAGACAGAAAGGCTGGGCGTGGTGGCTCACCCCTGTAATCCCAGCACTTTAGGAGGCCGAGGCAGGCAGTTCACCTGAGGTCAGGAATTCGAGACCAACCTGGCCAACATGGTGAAACCTCGTCTCTACTAAAAATACAAAAAATTGGCCAGGCTTGGTGGCTTGCGCCTATAATCCCAGCTACTCAGGAGGCTGAGGCAGGAGAATCACTTGAACCTGGGAGGCGGAGGTTGCAGTGAGTGGAGACCGCGCCACAGCACTTCAACGTGGGCAGCAAGAGCAAAACTCTGTCTCAATTAAAAAAAAAAAAAAGAGAGAGAGAAAAGAGAGAGGATAGAAACAATAGGAAAAATGCCGGGTGCGGTGGTTCACGCTTGTAATCCCAGCACTTTGGGAGGCTGAAGCTGGTGGATCACAAGGTCAGGAGTTCAAGACCAGCCTGGCCAACATGGTGAAACCCCGTCTCTACTAAAAATATGAAAAAAAAAAATTAGCTGGGCATGGTGGCATACACCTGTAATCCCAGCCACTCTGGAGGCTGAGGCAGGAGAATTGCTTGAACCCAGGAGGCGGAGGTTGCAGTGAGCCAAGATCATGCCACTGCACTCCAGCCTGGATGACTGAGTAAGACTCTGTCTCGGGGTTGGGTGGGGGGAGGAAAGAAATAATAGGAAAAAAATCCCTAAGTTGAAGAAAGACATGAATCTTCAGATTGAAAGATTTCAAGTGTCAAGCAAGATAAAGAAAAGCCACAAACAAAACTAGACACAGCCTGGTGATACTGCAGCACTCTAAGGATAATGAAAAGCTTTCTACATGTTTCTGGAGAGAGGAAAACAGGTCATCTGCAACTAGCATCAAATTTGTCATCAACAATATTAGGTTCTAGAAGACGTCTAAGATATATATTGAAAGAGCGCCTTCCAAGTTCTCAGGGAGTTTTGATGCTATAGATGTACACCCGCGTGCATTTTCTGGGGAAAAAAAGGTTCAAAGACATACTCCAGCAAAATAAAAAAGGAATTCACAAACAGGAAATAGTGAAATTAACTGAGGAGCACAATGTGGGGAAAAAAAAATCCCAGAATGACAGTTGTCCACAGACCAGCAACGTTAGTGGTTCAGTTAGAATAGCAAATCAGGGAGTTACATTAAAAAATGATTTCAAGAAGAAAGTGGATTCCAATCAACAAGTAATGTTTATGAAAGAGGATGATATTTGTCTCTCCATCAATAAAAAAGCCAGAGAAGCAATAAACAAAACTCCAGGAAAAACAAAAGGTTATGTAAGTTGTGGCCCATATGTGAAGCAAGCCTTTTCTCTTTCCCTTCTTTTCTCCTCTTTTATTTTTTATTTTTTATTTTTTCTGAGACAGAGTCTTGCTCTGTCACCCAGGCTGGAGTGCAATGGCAAGATCTCAGCTCACTGCAAACTCCGCCTCCCGGGTTCACGCCATTCTCCTGCCTCAGCCTCCCGAGTAGCTGGGACTATAGGCACCCGCCACCACACCCAGCTAATTTTTTGTATTTTTAGTAGAAGCAGGGTTTCACCATGTTAGCCAGGATGGTCTTGATCTCCTGACCTCATGATCCATCTTCTTTTCTTTTCGAGACAGGTTATCTCTGTGTTCCCTAGGCTGGAGTGCAGTGGCGCAATCTTGGCTCACCCCAGCCTTGACCTCGAGGGCTCAAGCCATCCTCCCTCCTTAGCCTCCCAAGTAGCTGATGGCATGTGCCACCACGCCCCGCTAATATTTGTATTTTTTGTAGAGACAAGGTTTTGCCATGTTGCCCAAGCTGGTCTCAAACTCCTGGGCTCAAGCGATCTGCCCGCCTCAGCCTCCCAAAGTGTTAGGATTACAAGTGTCAGCCACTGTACCCAGTCTATTTTTCTTAATTGAGGTATAATGTACACATGGAAAAATACTCAGATTTTAAGAGTAGCATCCAACCATTTTTATCAAATAATGTAAGTAAAATATAGCATTAACATTCATTTCATATGTTTCTTTTTTGTTTTGTAATGGGGCTACTAGAAAATTTTAAAATACATCTGTGGTTCATGTTGTATTTATTTTGAGATAGAAATACCCTCATTTAACATATACCCCTATCAAGACAAAGAATATTTCATCACCCCAGAATTTTCCTCATGTCCTTTCTCAGTCAATCCTCCTCACCCCAAAGCAATTGCTGATCTGAAAGAGGCTAATATTGAGAAACAGATGAAGTATGATAACTGGGTGGCCATTCCACCTGGATTCTTAGAATGTCTCCTTCAAGCAGCACAAGTGCAGTGCAAAGAATTACATTTAATTCCTTATGGATCCTTTTTTTTTTTTTTTTTTTGAGACAGAGTCTTGCTCTGTCACCCAGGCTGGAGTGCAGTGGCACGATCTGACTCACTGCAAACTCCGCTTCCTGGGTTCAAGCGATTCTCCCGCCTCATCCTGCCGAGTATCTGGGATTACAGGTGCACGCCACCACGCCCAGCTAATTTTTGTATTTTTGGTAGAGGCGGGGTTTCACTATGTTGGCCAGGCTGGTCTCGAACTCCTGACCTCAAGTGATCTGCCCTCCTCAGCCTCCCAAAGTGCTGGGATTACAGGCATGAGCAACCACACCTGGCCACCCATCACAATTTTTTGTCCTAACATTATAAATAATATTTATGGGTGTATTCGTTTCCTAGGACTGTTGTAACAAATTACCACAAACATAGTGGCTTAAACTAACAACATACAATTTATTCTCTCACAGTTCTGGAGGCCAGAAGTCTGAAATCAATGTCTTGACAGGCTGCTCTCCCTCTGAAGTCCTGGGGAAGAATCTTTTCTTGCCTCTTCCAGCTTTTGGTGGCTCCAGACATTTTTTGGCTTGTGGCCACATCACTGTAATCTCTGCCTCTGTGGTCACACTGCTTTTTCCCCTTCTCTGTATCTTCTCTGTGTGTCTCTTATAAGGACAGTTGTCACTGTCTGTATTCAAGCTTCACTTGGCTAATCTAGGACAATCTCCTCATCTTGAGATTTTAAATCAATTATATCTGCAAAGATCCTTTTTCCAACTAAGGTCATATTCACGGGTTCCAGAGATTAGGTCATGGACATGTCCTTTGGGGGGCCACCATTCAGCCCACTACAATTGGTTTTCTTTTTCTTTTTTTCTTTTTTTGTCTGAGACGGAGTCTCATTCTGTCACCCAGGCTAGAGTACAGTGGCGCCATCTTGGCTCACTGCAACCTCTGCCTAGCGGGTTAAAGAAATTTTCCTGCCTTAGCCTCCTGAGTAGCTGGGATTACAGGCGTGCGCCATGCCCAGCTAATTTTTGTGTTCTTAGTAGAGATGGGGTTTCACCCTTTTGGTCAGGCCGCTCTGGAACTCCTGACTTCAGGTGATCTGCCTGTCTTGGCCTCCCAAAGTGTTGGGATTACAGGCATGAGCCACCACACACAGCCTACAATTGGTTTTCAATTCTTAAAGCCCACATCTCAGTAGAAACGTGAACCACGTAGGTTATTTTATTTTATTTTATTATTTATTTTAGATAGAGTCTTGCTCTGTCCCCCAGGCTGGAGTGCAGTGGCATGATCTTGGCTCACTGCAACCTCTGCCTCCCAGGTTCAAGTGATTCTCCTGCCTCAGACTCCCAAGTAGCTGGGATTACAGGCACTCGCAACCACACCCGGCTAATTTTTGTATTTTTAGTAGAGATGGGGTTTCACCATCTTGACCAGGCTGATCTTGAACTCCTGACCTCGTGATCCACCCTCCTCGGCCTCCCAAAGTGCTGGGATTACAGATGTGAGCCACCATGCCCAGCCCACATTAAGCCATTTTAAACGTTCTAGTAGCCACATTGTTACAGTAGGAAGTTGAGTCAGGCATGAGTGGGGCAGGAGAGGGCTCCCCTCACCCACCAGGAATGTCAGGCAACCATCAGGTGATGGTTTGGCGGTTGTCACACTGCCTCTCTAAAAATGACATTTGGCAGCTGCTGCTAGGGAGAGGCAATTTCCTGATGGCCCACAGTTGTCACACTAAATTGATAATTGGTCACAGGCACCAAGGAGAGGCAATTTCTCAGTAGATAAAAACACTTGAAATTCGTCATCAGCAGCTTCCAGTAATTTATCCAGAATTGGGCGCGTGAGTTTAGGCATGCACACTAAGAGACAAAATGGGGGAGTAAGACTTTGTGGGCATTCCACCAGAAAAGGAAAGAACGCCTCAGGTGAGCATGCATACAACGTCTAAAACACACTGTGCATGCTCACCTCCCAAGCGCAGGGAGGGCACCGTGCATGCGGGCAGCTCGCCCTATGGGAAGGATGAAGGGAAATGGGAACAAGACACTGGAAGTAGGCCAGCATATACAACCCTAAGTCAAAAGATCCAACATCACACTTGACCTTCACGGTGCCCATCTGGGTGTCTTCCAAGTGCACTTTCCTTCCTTTGCTGCTGTAAAGCTTTTTAGTAAACTTCCACTCCTGCTCTGAAACTTGCCTCGGTCTCTTTTTCTGCCTTATGCCCCTCAGTCAAAACCTTTTTTCTGAGGAAGCAAGAATTAAGGTAGGTGCAGACCGATATGTATTTGCCACTGGTAACCCACATATTTGCCGCCCCGAATAACATTACAAAAGGAAAAAGAAACAGATAGAATTAATTTTAATGTAATTGATAGATAAGTAGTTTGTTTTTTGTTTTTTTTTTTTGAGACAAGGTCTCTGTCCCCCAGGCTGGAGTGCAGTGGCATGATACAGCTCACTGCAGCTTCAACCTCCAAGGCTCACGTGATCTTCTCACCTCAGCCTCTCAGGTAGCTGGGACTACAGGTGTACACCACCATCTCCAGCTAATTTTTTTGTATTTTTTTAAGAGACAGGGTTTCACCACGTTGCCCAGGCTGGTCTCACACTTCTGGCCTCAAGCGATCTTCCCATTTCAGCCTCCTAAAGTGCTGGGATTACAAGCTTGAGCCACTACGCCTGGCCTAATGTATATTTTATTTAATGAAACATCCAGAATATTACCATTTCAACATTTAACCAACATACGATTATTAATAAGAGTTTACCTTTTATATTGTTTTTAGCACTAAGTCTTTGCAATCCTGTATATTACACTTACAACACAAATCAATTCAGACTGTCCCTGTTTCAAGGGCCCACACATGGCTAGTGGCTACCACAGTGGACAGAGCAAATCTAGATAATGCACAGAGTAATTTATTGCAGAGTATGTTTATATGGATGGGATAATTTATTATAGAGGATAGAATGTAAGTATTACAAACACTGACAAAGTAAAAGTAAGGATATAGTCACAGAGGTTGGGAAATGTGGGGAGATAACAGGATGAACAAATTTTACATAGTAGGAAGTGAATCAACAGAAATTTAAGTATAGAATTTAGAATTATAGTGTAACCATTTGTTTCAGTCTATTGCCGTGTAACAACCTACTCCAACATTTAGCGGCTTAAAGCAACAACTATTTTATTTGCTTGTGGTTCTGTGGGCCAGGAAGGCAAGTCACACTTGGTTGGGGGGTGCTATTTCTCATGGTAGTGGCTGAAGCACTGGGATAGCTGGAGACTCCAGAATGGCCCACTTGCATGACTGGCAGTGGGTGCTATCAGCCAGCTTAAGCTCAGCTGGGATTGCTGGCCAGGGACCTCTGTTCTCCTGTGAGCCTCTCTCCAGGCTGCTCAGACTTCCTCAGGGAAGGGGTTCTAAGAAGGAACCTCTCAAGAACTGAAGATAGATGTTGCAGATCTCTTAAAACCCAGCCTTGGGGCCGGGCGCGGTGGCTCACGCCTGGAATCCCAGCACTTTGGGAGGCCTAGGCGGGCGGATCACCTAAGGTCAGGAGTTTGAGACCAACCTGGCCAACATGGCAAAACCCTGTCTCTACTAAAAATACAAAAACTAGCCTGACGTGGTGGCACGTGCCTGTAATCCCAGCTACTCAGGAGGCTGAGGCAGGAGAATTGCTTGAACCCAGGAAGCAGAGGTTGCAGTGAGCCGAAATCGTGCCATTGCACTCCAACCTGGGCGACAGAGTGAGACTCCATCTTAAAAACAAAAGAAAACCAAAAAGAACCCCAGCCTTGGAAGGTACACATTTTCACTTTTCGTGCATTTTATTGATAGAAATAGGTCACAGGGCCAGCCGAAATTCAAGGGAAGGGAAACTAGACTCCGCCTCTTAATGGAGGGAAAGCAAATTAATACTGCAAAAGAGCACGTGGGATGGGACATCTCGTTGCATCTGACATTGAGAACACCATCTACCATACCACTAGAAGAAAACAGACAGATAACAGACACTCGGGGAGAAGACAGGTGGGAAGGGAGCTGAGAGAGCTAGCTTGAAAATTATTTACTCTGGATACAGTCAGATGTTCATAAATCAATAAATATGAGACTGTAAAAAGTAAAGTAGAGGTTCCTCTTCAAAGACTTTCCTCCTCGTCTAACTAGGAATACATAGTAACTTTTCTTAGAAGCAAAATTTATTCAAAGACCTGTGCTAACATTCTTAAATATCTGCCAGCCATAATAAAGAAATCAATGTACTTTATGTTCTTAGCTCCCACAATTTAGCCTAAATATATGCCCTGGCATGCTTATACTGGTCCAAGCATAGCCTGTTCCTCTTCCTTATTTGAAGGTGTTTTTACCTTTTTCAGCATTCCATAAGTTACTTCCTCCTTCCTTTGTTCTCCTCTGCCTTTGCTTCTTTTAAAAAGTTCTAAGTTGCAGACGGGTGAGGTGGCTCACGCCTGAAATCCCAGCACTTTGGGAGGCCGAGACAGGTGGATCACGAGGTCAGGAGATCGAGACCATCCTGGCCAACATAGTGAAACCCCGTCTCTACTAAAAATACAAAAAAATTAGCCGGGCGTGGTGGCGGGCGCCTGAAGTCCCAGCTACTCGGGAGGCTGAGGCAGAAGAATGGCGTGAACCCGGGAGGCGGAGCTTGTAGTGAGCCGAGATCGCGCCACTGCACTCCAGCCTGGGTGACAGAGCAAGACTCCATCTCAAAAAAAAAAAAAAGTTCTAAGTTGCTAGCCAATCGGGACAAATACAGAATGTGAGGTCCCGTTCAAGCCAGTGGAAACCAGACACAGCAGTAGGGTAGACACGTCAGGTTATAAATGACCCTGTCTCCTTTGTTTGGTGTGCTCTCATGGCAAAACTGCTGATGAGTGTACCCTTTCTGCAGAAAGTATAAAAATGGCCTTGCTGAGGAATTAAATTAATGTTCAAGTGCTATTTCTTCATGGCACCGGGGAACAAGCATTTCAAACAAGACAGAAACATTGATTTAGTATAATACTGATAACAGAAAAGACACAAAACAGAGTGGTAAAATCACTACCTCTGGGTGATAGGAATGGGGTTGGGAAGATGAAGCAGGAGACGTTGATGTTGCATGTTCTACTTTGTTAAACCGAGGGAATTAGTATTAAGAAATGGTGTTCATGGGCTGAGCGCAGTGGCTCACACCTGTAATTCGAGCACTTTCGGAGGCCAAGGCAGGAGGATCACCTGAGGTCAGGAGTTTGGGACCAGCCTGGCCAATACAGTGAAACCCTGTCTCTACTAAAAATTCAAAAATTAACCGGGCGTGATGGCATACACCTGTAATCCCAGCTACTCAGGAGGCTGAGGCATGAGAATCGCTTGAACCCAGGAGGTGGAGGTTGCAGTGAGCCAAGACTGCACCATTGTACTCCAGTCTGGGCGACAGAGTGAGACTCTGTCTAAAAAAAAAAAAAAAAAGGAATGAGATTCATGGATTATTTTTATGACGTAAATAAACATATATTATGAAGCTAGATAAAAATAAACCTATGAGACAAGGAGGGTACATAAGAGAGAAAGAAAGAATCTGTGGACTCTAGTAACATATAAAAAGGACTATACACCATGACCAAGCAAGATTTACTCCAGGATATGCCAAGTTGGTTTAACACTGAAAATCAATCAATGTAATACACCATGTTAATAGAATAAAGGACAAAACCACACGATCATCTCAATAGATGCAGAAAAAGCATTTGACAAATTCCAACAACTTTCGTGATGCTCAACAAGAAGGAGTAGAAGAGAACTCCCTCAACCTAATAAAGGACATCTACAGAAACCCCACAGCTAACATTAGACTTAATGATGAAAGACTGAATGCTTTCCCAGTAAGATCAGGAAAAAGACAAGGATGTCCATTCTCACCACATCTATTTAACATTGTACTGGAGGTTCCAGCCAAGGCAACTGGGCAGGAAAAATAATTTAAAGGCATACAGATTGAAAAGGAAGAAGTATAACTCTGTGTTCACAGATGACTTGATCTTGTACATAGAAAATCCTAAGAAATCACATACACACACGTACAGGCGCAACTATGAGAGCTATAAACAAGCTCAACAAGGTTGAAGGATACAAGACCAATATATAAAAATCAACTGTATTTTATACACTAGAAATAATCCAAAAATGAAATTAAAAAAACAATTCTATTTATAGTTACATGAAAGAGAATAAAATATTTATAAGTAAATTTAACAAAAGAAGGAATGACGTATACATTTAAAACTACAATCATTGAAATAAATAAAAGGAAGATGTCACCTGTCTTTGGATTGGGAGACTTGTTAAAATGGCAATACTATTCAAATTAATGTACAAGTTCAACACAATCTTTTTTTTTTTTGAGACAGAGTCCCGCTCTGTCACCCAGGCTGGAGTGCAGTGGCACAATCTCAGTTCACTGCAACCTCCACCTCCTGGGTTCAAGCAATTCTCCTGCCCCAGCCTCCCAAGTAGCTGAGATTATAGGCATATGCCACCATGCCTGGCTAATTTTTGTATTTTTAGTGGAGATGGAGTTTCGCCATGTTGGCCAGGCTGGTCTTGAACTCCTGGCCTCAGGTGATTGCCCGCCTCAGCCTACTAAAGTGCTGGGATCACAGGCATGAGACACCATGCCCAGCCTCAACACGA
Organism: Gorilla gorilla gorilla; assembly: GCF_029281585.2. Taxonomy (NCBI): domain Eukaryota; kingdom Metazoa; phylum Chordata; class Mammalia; order Primates; family Hominidae; genus Gorilla; species Gorilla gorilla. The sequence continues at coordinate 90,224,928 of NC_073240.2, forward strand.
TCCCTGTCAAAATTCTAGCTGCCTGTTTTGCAGAAATTGAAAAGCTGATCCTAAAATGCATATGGAAATGCATGGGACCCGGAATAGGCAAAACAATCTTGAGAAGAACAAAGTTAGAGGATTCACAGTTTCTGATTCAAGACTAAGTGGTACTGGGACAAGGACAGACATATAAACCAAGAGAACAAAACTGAGAGTCTAGAACTAAACCCACATATTTATGGGCAATAGACTTTTGACAAGGTGGCAAGCCCATTCAATGAGGAAAAGACATAGCTTTTCAACAAATGGTGCTGAGACAACTGGATATCCACATCCAAAAAAAAAAAAAAAAAGTTTAATCCCCTACATCACACCATATACAAAAATTAAGTCAAAAAGGATCAAAACCTACATGTAAGATCTAAAATTATAAAAGTCATAGAAGAAAACATAGAAGTAAATTATTGTGAACTTGGGTTAGGCAAGGATTTCTTAAATATGACACAAAACACAAGTAACAAAAGAAAAAACATAAGCTGGACTTTATCAAAACTAAAAACTTTTGTACTTCAAAGGACACTACCAAAAAAAGTGAAAAGACAACCCACAGAATGGGAGAAAATACTTGCAAATCGCATGTCTAATAAAGGTCTGATATTAGAATACATAAGGAACTCTTATAATTTAAGAAAAAAGAGATAACCGAATTTTAAAATGGGCAAAGGATTTAAATAGATATTTCTCCAAAAAGGTATACAAGTGGCCAATAAGCACACAAAAAGATATTCAACATTATCAATCACTGGAGAAATGCATGTCAAAATTACAATGAGATGGCACTTCATATCCACTCGTATGGCTAAAACCAAAAACACAGACAATGAAAAGCGTTAGTGGGGATGTGGAGAAACTGGAACTCTCATACGTTGCTGGTGGGAATATAAAATGGCAAAACCATGTTGTAAAACAGTGTGACAGTTCCTCAAAAGATTAAGCATAAAATTACCATATGACCTACCAACTCCACTCCTATACGTATGCCCAGGAGAAATAAAAACATGTATCTGCACAAAAGCTTGTATACAAGTGTTCATTACAGCGCTATTCATAATAGCCAAAAGGTGAAAACAACCCGAATGTCCATCAACAGTAACAAAAGATAAAACAGACAAGTTTGACAAGTTGAACTTTACCAAAACTAAAAACTTTTGTACTTCAAAGGATACTACCAAAAAAACTAAAAAGACAACCCACCTAATAGGAGAAGACACTTGGAAATCACATGTCTGTAATAAACAAAGTGGTATATCCATACAATGGAATACTATTCAGCAATAAAAAGGAATAAAGTGCTAATGAATGCTACAACATGGGTGAGCCTTGAAAACATTACACTAAGTGAAATAACCCAGTCACCAACGCCACATATCCTTTGATTTCACTTACATGACATGTCCGGAATAAGAAATAGGTACAGTCAGAAAGTAGATTTGTGGTTTCCAGAGGCTGGGTGGAAGGGAAAGGGGGAGCAACTGCTCATGGGAACAGAGTTTCTTTTTAGGGTGATGGAAAGTTTATCGAATCAGATAGTAGTGATTGTTGCACAACTCTGTGACTATCCTAAAAGCTATTGAATTGTATACTTTAACATGATGAATGTTATGGTATGTGAAAAAGGAAGGAAGAGGTGAGAGAAAGAAAGAGTACAAATGCATATAAAACTTGGAGGAAGAAGAGAAAGAAATTAAGGAATTACTAAACTTTTTTTTTTTTTCTTTTTGAGACAGAGTCTTGCTCTGTTGTCCAAGCTGGAGTACAGTGGCGTGATCTCGACTCACTGCAACCTCCGTGTTACAGGCTCAGGGATTCTCCTGCCTCAGCCTCCCAAGTAGCTGGGACTACAGGTGTACATCACCACACCCAGCTAATTTTTTTTTTTCTTTTGTAGTTTTAGTAGAGATGGGGTCTCATCATGTTAGCCAGGCTGGTCTTGAACTCCTGACCTCAAGTGATCTGCCCACCTTGGCCTCCCAAAATGCTGGGATTACAGGCGTGAGCCACCACACCTGGCCAAAACCTTTATTTTCTCAATGAAGCAGACATTCACTCCACAGACCTTATGTACTATATGCAGAACACTCAATAAATGCCTCTTGGCCCAGCTGAGGCTCAGTAGCTGATCATTCACTAAGAAGGCAGAGGGCTCTGCTGATTCAAAAGGGATACCGGGTTCAGGATTTTAAATGGGGGAAGTTTCCATTGAGCCTTCTAAGTGCAGGGAGCCTCCTGACCTCAAGTGATCCGCAGATCTCGGCCCCCCCATAGAGTGTTTAAGCATCCCGGGCCACCATCTGTGGCCCAAAAGGTTTTTTAAGGGGCAAGAATCCTTTTCTTGGCTTCTGCAGTCAGTCTCCTTGCCAGTGACAACATCAGGGCAGCAGTGGAAAAAGACACGCTTTCAGTTCCTGGATAAAGTGTCTTCACCGTCTTGGCAAGTAAGTGCTTTTGTTATTTTCCCACTAAGTGATTCATTCTCCTGGAGGCAACTCGTTGGGCACTTCCTGGACACCCACTCACCTGGAAACACTGAGGTCGCTCCTGTCCAAAAGGAGTGCTTCCTGTGGCTGCCTGCAGAAAAAACAGGCTCAGTGTAGGCAGAAATGGCGGCTTTCAGAAATACCGCATGATCTCACTCACATGAGGAATTTAAACCAGCGGAACACAGAGACAGGAGAGGAGTGGAATGGTGGTCACCAGGGGCTGGCGTCGGGGTGGAGGGTGGAGGTGTTGGTCAAAGGATACAGAATTAGACAGCAAGACTTAGTTCAAGGGATCTATTGTACAATCTGATGACTATAATTAATGCATTGTACACAATACTTGAAAATTGCTAGGAGAGTAGATTTTAAGCGTTCCCACAACAAATAAGTAAGTCTGTGAGGTAGTACATATGTTAACTATCTTGACTAAGCCATTCTGCCAGGCATACATATTTCAAAACATCATGTTGTATACCACAAATGCATACAATTTTTATTTGTCAATTTAAAAAATAAAAAGAAACTACTGCCTTCTCTCTCTTTGCCTCCCCTTACGGAATCCCTTCACTGCCTGAGGGATCTGTCCTAGGTGCCAGAGTGAGCAGGGAGGAACACAGGTGTGTCTCGGTGGCTGGAGAACTCAGCCAGGACGACGCCCAATTTGGAACTGCACCGAAGCTGAGCCCTGCCTTGCACGGCTGAAGCTTAGCCACAGAGGCGGAACTTCCCTGGCTTTTCCTGGAAGCGGAAGCCGTGAAATGGCCAAAGCACAAGACAGGGTGGTGCAGTTTTGCTCCGGCGCGATCACCGTTGGCCACGCGCCTCGGTCTCTATCTGTAAAAGAGATCCCCATCTCTGGTATTTGATGCTGGAGAGAAAAATGTGCGGCCTCCGCCCAACCTTGAGTTTCCTGCTCCACCGCGCCCTCTCGTGGTTAACTGGACTCACGGCTTTCTCGCCCCCAACCCCAAACACCTAAATTGCGGTTCTCAAGCTTGGCTGAGCGTGGGAATCACCCGGGGACCTGCGAGACACCGATGCCTGGGTACCGGACTCTATCCGCGCCTCCCCCTGCGAGAGATTCTGACTTAATTGGCCTGATGCAATCTGGGCGTCCCCTGGGGATCACAATGTGCAGTCAAGGCTGGGAAACACTGACCCACCTCTGCTCTGCCAGGGGTCCTGCGTTTGGCTGACGACATTTCTCCTGACAGAGCCCACCGGACTCTGCTTTCCGGATATTAAGGATCCTTTTGCAAGTCAAAACACCTCAATGACGGCATCACACCCTCAAGCATCCACCCTCTACTCCTGAAATACTCATGATTAATATGTGCTTTTAATTTCTATTGCTGGAGAAAATGTTTCTGAAAAATTGCACTTACATAAATAGATAAGGCATATTATTTGTATTATCTGCTGACAACATCCGTGATGTGTGCATGTGTGTGCTGCGTATGCACAGAGCTTCCTCACTATAATTTCAGGAGCTTCTCAGGGCCTTAGGTCAGAGATCCACTAGCCGTGCCAGGGCACTCTGGCCCTAATGTTAAAAATAGACCGTGGCTTTAGCCACTCCTGTCAGTATCTTGTCTCACTGCCCAGTGCTCCATTCATCAGGAGAAATTCCTGAGCTGCTGCCCAGCCAGTCAGCCAGGCCCAACTGAAATTCCCAGGGGGCCTGTGAGGGGTCACACGTACTCTTAGCTTCTAGGCTGGACCTCAGGACTCCTAGCAGAAGGATATCCACTGTGGCCCTGCGACCTTGTCAATCGTTTGATTCACAGCCTCTCAGTGACACTGGCACTCAATGAGATGGGCTCCTTTCATGACACGGTCACCACCATCATCACAATCTCCAGCATTTTTGGGTTCCTACTATGTGTACAGCAGTTTTCAGGAACATTTATTATTTATTTATTGAGACAAGAGTTTCCCTCTGTCACCCAGGCTGGAGTGCAGTGACATGATCTCAGCTCACTGCAACCTCAGCCTCCTGGGCTCAAACGATTCTTGTACCTCAGCCTCCCAAGTAGTTGGGATTACAGGCACTCACCACCACACTAGCTAATTTTTGTATTTTTAGTAGAGATGGGGTTTCGCCATGTTGGCCAGGCTGGTCTTGAACTCCTGACCTGAAGTGATTTGCCCACCTCGGTCTCCCAAAGTGCTGGGATTACAGGCGTGAGCCTCCATGCCTGGCCTATTTTAAAGGAACTTATAAACATTAGAAAATAGTGTCTTTGTCATCCAAAAATGTATAGTCCAGTGGGAGAGAGGGTAATAACATGGGGACATGTGAGAAAATAAAGTTCTGTTTAATTCCCTCAGACCAAATTGAGCACTGGTGTAAGAGTTGTGTAAGATATTTTAAAGATGCCTTAAAAGAGGTTAGAATCTGAGGACAATGAGAACAAGGACAAGAAACGCGAGGCAGTATGAAAATATCAGGGTCAACAATGCAAAGCAGGGGAAGGTAGTGCCTCTGCTAATCGGGACTCATTCTGCTGCTACTGTCAGTTCATCAACTAAAATTCACTTAAACAACAATAACAAAAAGGAATTTATTGATTCACTGAGCCAAAGGATAGGAAGAATGTGCTGAGCTTCAGTGACAGTGGAATCCGGGACTGAATGCCAGCAAGAATTTCTCTCCCCTTTCCCATAACCCCCACCCTTCCCCTTCCTACTTCACCCACTTTCCCCAAACTCTGGGCTTCCCCCTCCCTGCAGCTTTTCTTCTCTTCCACACAGAAGGGCTTTCTCTGCACACCAGGAAATATGGCCCCAGGCAGTTCAAGATTCATAACCTTGGTCCTCTACCAAAAAGGAAAAGAGACCTTCCCTCCCAGTTCCATTTAAAAGAAGAACAAACCAAACAAACCAACAGAAAAGGACTTGACGTACCCACTCTTCTGGGCAGAGTGAGATGGGGTACTTTCATTGGTCACCCATCCAGAGCCAAACAGTAGGCGTGGGGGAGAAATGTCCCCTGAAAGAAGGGGATGATGGTTGTAGCAGACAAAACAAAGTCAGCCAGTACATGACATGGGATTGCTTTTCTGAAATGAAGGGCCACCGCTTTTGTTTGGTTTGGTTTGGGGGGTTTTTTTTGTTTGTTTTTGTTTGTTTGTTTGTTTGTTTTGATATGGAGTCTCGCTCTTGTTACCCAGGCTGGAGTGCAATGGCGTGATCTTGGCTCAATGCAACCTCCGCTTCCCGGGTTCAAGTGATTCTCCTGCCTTAGCTTCCTGGGTAGCTGGGATTACAGGCGCCCACCACCGTGCCCGGCTAATTTTTGTAGTCTTAGTAGAGACGGGGTTTCACCATGTTGACCAGACTGGTATGGAACTCCTGACCTCAAGTGATCTGCCCACCTCGGCCTCCCAAAGTGCTAGGATTACAGGCATGAGCCACTGCACCTGGCCCCGGGGCCACCGTTTTTAATCAATTGTTAAAGGGATCCCTAACCCAAAGATAGTCTTCCAAGGGACCTCAGTGACCAACCAGTTCAACTCCTCCGCTTTACAGAAGAGAACACTGAGCTACAGAGAATTTAGGTGATTTGCCTAAGATGGCACAACTATGATGGGATTCTGCATTTGACTGGATGTAAGTGGGGAAAGAGGTATGTGAGAAGAAAGAGTCAAAACCTGGTCTGAGGCCAGGCGCAGTGGCTCACTCCTGTAATCCCAGCACTTTGGGAGGCTGAGGTGGGCGGATCTCCTGAGGTCGGGAGTTCGAGACCAGACTAACCAACATGGAGAAACCCCATCTCTACTAAAAATACAAAATTAGCTGGGTGTGGTGGTGCATGCCTGTAATCCCAGCTACTCAGGAGGCTGAGGCAGGATAATCGCTTGAACCCGGGAGTCGGAGGTTGGGGTGAGCCAAGATTGTGCCATTGAACTCCAGCCTGGGCAATGAGAATGAAACTCCGTCTCAAAAAACAAACAAACAAGCAAACAAAAAACCTGGTCTGTCAGAGTAAAGACAAATTATTTTTCATTTTTTATTTTATTGAGACAGGGTCTTGCTCTGTCACCCAGGCTGGAGTGCAGTGGCACAACCAAGGCTTACCACAGCCTTTACTTCTTGGGCTCAAGGAATCCTTCCACCTCATCTTCCTGAGTGGATGGGACTAGTAGCTGCCATCTCAGCTTCCTGAGTAGCTGCCACCACACCTGGCTAATTTTTGTATTTTTCATAAAGACTAGATTTTGCCATGTTGCTCAGGCTGGTCTCGAACTCCTGGGCTCAAGTGATCCTCCTGCCTTAGCCTCCCAATGTGCTGGGACTACAGGTATGAGCCACCATACTGGGCCAAGACAAATGTTTTTTAAATGATAAGAGTCCCATAGAAAGAGAGTATGGGGGGAAATAAAGCATAGAAAGAGGTGAGGCTGGTTTAAAAAGAAAAAAAGAAAAAAGCTAAAGTCAACAAGGGCTGCTGTGGTAAATTCCAAGGCTCCACTAGTGTTTATAATCTTGGAAGAATTTTGGAGAATGGGTGAGGCCCCACCTGACTGGAAATGGGCAAATGTTGTTCTAATTTTCTAAAAGAGGAACAAGCAGATTCCAAGAATTGCAGGCTGGTGAACTAGACAAGGCTCTAGTATGGGCTTACTAAGGACGGGCTGTGCCAAATGGGCGTTTTTACCATATTTGAGAAAGTTCTCAGCCTGGCAGGTTACTCAAGGGAATACTCCAGACTCCAAGACTTCTGGCTTGTTAAATCTGAAAAAAACCTTTAGGGATTAAAAAACCAGGGATGGCAAACTTGTGACTCCAGCTGAATTCAACCCTCAGATATTTAAATGAATAAAATTTCCCATCAAATCAGCCTTTCTGGCTTCATGATGGCACTGACCTTCCTTCCTGCCCAGCAGTGGGTATCACTGCCCTCAATAGATGAAGCAGGTACATGCAGCATACACAGTCCCGTCCACCCTGGCCCTGCCATTCCCTAGTGCCTCTCCCTTGACCAGCTTCATTCATTATTTTATTTTGAGATGGAGTCTCACTCTGTCACCCAGGCTGGAGCGCAGTGGCACGATCTTGGCTCACTGCAACCTTCGCCTCTCAGGTTCAACAATTATCCTGCCTCAGCCTCCCGAGTAGCTGGGATTATAGGCGCCCGTCCCCATGCCCAGCTTATTTTGTTATTTTTAGTAGAGACAGGGTTTCACCATGTTGGCCAGGCTCGTCCCAAACTCCTGACCTCAAGTGATCCACCCTCCTCGGTCTCCCAAAGTGCTATGATTGCAGGCATGAGCCACTGCACCCAGCCTATTTATTATTTTAATCTAGCCAGCTCCAGCAGGCATTTGAGTGTGTGGCCCTGATCTAATCCACACCCTGTCATTATTTTATAGAGACTCAGAGAAAAGAAACAGGAGTGGGAGCACTTCTGATTCCTCAGAAGATAGCAATCTTGGGTGGGCTGCAGGTTCCTGTTCACAAAGTCAACCCCAGAGAAACTACAGAAGCAGAGAAGCTTGGACCTGAGCAACAAACCTAGAAACCGTCAGAGCTCCCAGGAAGAGCAAGAGCTGCTTTGAACTAAAGTGTCCATGGCAGTGGGCATCCACCTGATCCACCAGTGAGAGGAAGGGTTGGAAGAGCTCTCTCAGGGCCTTCTCTTACTTCTTCCCCACATTGATTGGGACAGTCATTGCTGCCCCACTGCCTCTTTGTGATAGAAGTCAGGAGCAATAGCTCAGGTTCCAGTGATGGTGGGGTAATATCAGGGCACCCTAGTAGCACAGCTGGAGTGAGAAGCTGGTGAGAACAGGTATGGGATGACCAGATTCCCTCAAACATTCACTTTTCCCCCCTTCTCTGTCTCACCCCCAGGGCTGGTGAAGTCCCGTGGGAAAGCGTCCTCCTCACAGCACAGCTTCCTCCTAAGAGTTCAAGCATGAATGCCTGACCAGAGGCATTGCTTGGTGGCCCAGTGACAAACAGGAAGGGGAGGATGGGGAATCAGTTGTGATTGCATGGTGCCAGGGGCTGTATGCTTGGCTCCATCCATGCCATTCTCTTTCTTTCTTTTCTTTTTTTTTTTTTGAAATGGAGTTTCACTTTTGTTGCCCAGGCTGGAGTGCAGTGGCGCAATGTGGGCTCACTGCAATCTCCGCCTCCCGGGTTCAAGTGATTCTCCTGCCTCAGCCTCCCGAGTAGCTGGGATTACAGGCGCCTGCCACCATGCCCGGCTAATTTTTGTATTTTTAGTAGAGACGGGGTTTCGCCATGTTGGCCAGGCTGGTCTCAAACTCCTGACCTCAGGTGATCCACCCACCTCGGCCTCCCAAAGTGCTGGGATTACAGGCATAAGCCACCGTGCCTGGCCCATGTCATTCTCCATGAACTCATTGGGGCACCTGAGAGGACATGAATGTCCCCAAGAAATAGAGTATTGGATATTTCCAAGGAAACCTACAGATAGCTGAGGAGTACATACCCTAGTACATACACAGACGTGGAGAAAATGGGACAAAATATAATACGGGAAGCAAAATTCATAAGGATTTAAAGTAGGAATCTTCAAAGAGTTAAGAGTATTAGTAATATTAACAGATGGGGTCGTTTTAAACTATGTACCTAAATTATTTCATAATCCTCTCTTCAAGTAGTGATTAATTCCCTCCTCCTTGAGTATGAGCTGGACTAATGATTCACTTCTAACGAATGGACTATGGCAGAAATGACAGTCATAAAATACACCATGGCTTCTTCTTGCTTTCACCGTGTTGGGTCGGTGGTTCTGGAAAAAGCCAGCTGCTATATAGGGAGGTTCTCAAGAAACGCTACTGAGAGGCCCATGTGTTGTGGAACTGATCCCTCCTACAAAGAGTCAGCAAGGACCTGAGGCCTCCTGCCTACAGCCTTGTGAGTGAGCAACCTTGGAAACCAGTCCTCCAGCCCCAGGCAAGTCTTCACTTAACAGCAGCCTTGGCCGCAAACTCATGAGAGATTATGAGCCAGAGCCACCTAACTAAGCCACTCCTAAATTTCTGACCCATGGAAACTGAAATAATAAACGTTTGTTGTTTTAATGGCTGGGTGGTGTGGCTCACACCTATAGTCCTAGCACTTTGGGAGGCTGAGGTGGGCAGATCACCTGAGGTCAGGAGTTGAAACCAGCCTGGGCAACATGGTGAAACCCCATCTCTACCAAAAATAAAAAAAATTAGCCAAGCGTGGTGGCGAGTGCCTGTAATCCCAGCTATTAGGGAGGCTGAGGCAGAGGTTGCAGAGAGCCGAAATCACACCACTGCACTCCAGTCTGGGCAACAGAGAGAGATGCTGTCTCAGAAAAAATAAATAAATAAATACATAAATAAATGTTTGTTGTTTTAAGATGCCACGTTCTGCAGTGATGTTATATTAATTAACGAGTATATCAGGAATGAAGTCATAAGAAGAATCAAGTGGAAATATTACATATTAAAATAGTTAAAATAAAAATAAAAATAGATGGGGTAAATAGGAATATAGATTTTACTTGTCTTTTAAGGGGAAGATAAGAGAGTGATAAATTTAAGATTTCAGTAGAAGCAAATAAACAAAGCCCTTAACCATAAGATAGATATGTATAGCTTTTAACCGTAACCACAGAATAGAATGTGTAGCTTTTAACCATAAAATAGAATGTGTAGCTTTTAAGACAACAGAGGAAAATTTGATCTATCCAGTGAAAAGGAGGTGATAAAAAGAAAAGGCAATAAATAAAAAATCAAGATAGGAATAGAAATTTGTACTTTTCTAACAGCAATTACAACCATTGTAAATGCAATAAATTCATCGACTAAAAGTTAGAGACTCTCAGAGCAGGTAAAAAAATCCAGCAATAAATTGTCTACAATAGGCATATTTAAAAAGAAACCAAAAGATTTTAGCAGTGGTGGACTAGATTATCAGGAAATAGGGAGAATATATTCTTCAAACCAACTGAATTCCATGTAAAATATGGCTTTTTTGACTTCCTAAACTTACAGGCCATAAGGGATAACACCAAGCCTCCCCCAAAAAAATTTAAAAGAAGTAAAATGTTTTGAGACAAAACCAAAGTATTCATCTCCATCAAGGGTGGCATTTACTTGAAACCTAGGCCTTGGACCTGTGGCAAGGTGAGAGAGAATGTATCTGAGTTTCCCAGATTAAGCATAAGAGCCTGGATTGGGGGTTGGAATAAATCCAGATCAATAGCTCCTACGGGTTCAAGTGCAAATCCCCTCTGCTCTGAGAAAGGATTTTTCAATTTAGGTCTCCACATTTTCCACAGACAGGTCAGCTAAAATGAGCTCACAATCAAAGGTGATCAAAACACAAGGAAACCAACTGCTATGAATGAAAGTCTGGAGACAATTAACCATAGAGTTTGACCTCCAGGGACTTTAGATATTTGAACTGTCAGTTACAGACTTAAGATAACTATGTACGAAATGTTGAGGAATCACAAAACTAAGTAAACAACAAGATACTGTCAAAAATGACCAGCAGTGGCCGGACACAGTGGTTCATGCCTGTAATCCCAGCACTTTGGGAGGCCAAGGCTGGAGGATCACTTGAGCCCAGGAGTTCAAGACCAGCCTGAACAACATAGTATGACCCCCATCTCTACAAAAATACAAAAAATTACCCAGGTATGGTGGCACATGCCTGTGGTCCCAGCCACTCGGGAGGCTGAGGCAGGAGGATCACCTGAGCCTCGGAGGCAGAGGTTGAAGTGAGCCAGTGAGACCATGACACTGCACTCTAGCCTGGGTGACAGAGCAAGACCCTGTCTCAAACAAAGAAAGAATTAGTTAACTGGAAGTTATACATAAAGGAGTTACCCAGAGAGACAAGGAGATGGAAGACACGAAAGTTAAGAGATATGGAAGACAGAATGAGAAGGTCTAAAATATCTATCTAATCAGAGTCTCGGAAAGAATAAAAAGGATAAAAGGAGATGTATGGTTATTCTCTTGATAACCTTGGGGGATTGGTTCCAGGATCCCCCAAAGATAGCAAAATTCACAGACACACAAGTCCCTTATATAAAATGACATAATATTTGCATGTAACCTGTGCACATGTTCCCATAAACTTGAAATCCTCTCTAGGTTACTTATAATACCTAATACAATGTAAATAGTTGTCATACTGTATTGGTTTTTTATTTGTATTTTTTCCAAATACTTTTAATTTGCAGCTGGTTGAATCCAATGACATGGAACCTGCAGATACAGGGGGTTGACTGTTTTCGTTTTTTAAATTGGTGGCTTCAAATAACACACATTTATTGTTTTACAGTTTCTGTTGTCCAGGAGCTTGCACATGGCTTAACTGGATCCTCTGCTTAAGGTTTTGCAGACAGCGATCAAGGTGTTGGCTGGGCTGCATTCTCATCTGGAGGCTCAATGGGGGAAGAGTCTGCTTCAAAGTTTGCTCAGATTGTGGTCAGAAATTATTCCCTTGCAGTTGTGGGCAAGAAGGCCCCAGCTTCTTGCTGGCAGCTCTTGGACGCCATCCACAGTTTCTCAAAGCCACCCACAGTTCCTTGCCACATGAGCTTTCCCAACTTGGCTGTTTACTTCATCTAGCAAGCAAGGAGAGCCTCTGGAGTGAGTCAAAAAAGACAGACTCTTATATAATGTAACACTCACAAAAGTGACAGCCCATCACCATCACCATATCCTATTGCTTAGAAGCAGGTCACAGGTTCTGCCCACCCACAAGGGGAGGGGATTACACAAAGGCATGAACACCAGGAGGTAGAGATCGATGGAGAAAAGGGGCACCTTAGAGTGTGTCTGCCACAACAGGAAATATTTAAAGTGATAACAGCTACGTATTTTCCAAAACTGACTAAAAATAATTTTAAAGATTAATTTTTTTTTTTTTTGAGACGGAGTCTTGCTCTTTCATCCAGGCTGGACTGCGGTGGTGCTATCTCGGCTCACCACAAGCTCCTCCTCCCGGGTTCATGCCATTCTCCTGCCTCACCCTCCCAAGTAGCTGGGACTACAGGCGCCTGCCACCACGCCTGGCCAATTTTTTGTATTTTTAGTAGAGACAGGGTTTCACCATATTAGCCAGGATGGTCTCGATCTCCTGACCTTGTGATCCACCCACCTCAGCCTCCCAAAGTGCTGGGATTACAGGCATGAGCCACCTTGCCCGGCCAATTACTATTTTTGATAATAAATAAAGCGTAATTTTAAAAATTCACATCTAGAAACATTTTAGTGAAGCTGAAGAATACACAAGGAAATGTCTACATAGAAATCATCCAGAGACAGGGAAAATACCAAGCAAATATGAACCAAAAGAAACCTGGGATAGCAACCAGAATCACTGACAAAACAGAATTTAAGACCAAAATATACATATCATAAGGGGCAAGAGGAGCATTATATACTGGCTTATAAAGAGTAGATATATATTAGCTGGGCTCATTGGCTCACAACTGTAATCTCAGCACTTTGGGAGGCTGAGGCAGGCAGATCACTTGAGGTCAGGAGTTCAAGACCAGCCTGGCCAACATGGCAAAACCCCTTCTCTACTAAAAATGCAAAAATTAGCCGGACATGGTGGCACATGCCTGTAATCCCAGCTATTCAGGAGGCTGAAGCACGACAATCACTTGAACCCGGGAGATGGAGGTTGCAGTGAGCTGAGATCATACCACTACACTCCAGTCTGGACTTCACTCGGTCTCAAAAATAAAAATAAAAAATAAAAAGAATGTATATATATTTTACCCAATAATATCATGTAAACATATAAAGGACTATATATTTGGCTAACAATACCACCTAAATATATAAAGCAGTACTGACCAACTGGGGTGAAATAGGTAAATCAATTGCATTGAGGATTTTATTTTATTATTTTATTCTTTTTATTTTTATTTTTGTAGAGGGAGTTTCACTCTGTTGCCCAGGCTGGAGTGCAATGACATGATCTTGGCTCACTGCAACCTCCACCTCCTGGGTTGAAGCAATACTCATGCCTCAGCCTCCCGAGTAGCTGGGATTACAGGCACCCATCATCATGCCCGGCTAATTTTTATATTTTTGTAGATTTGCGTTTTCACCATGTTGGCCAGGCTGGTCTCAAACCCCTGACTTCAGGTGATCCGCCGGTCTCGGCCTCCCAAAGTGCTGGGATTACAGGCGTGAGCCACCGTGGCTGGCCTGCAGTGAGGATTTTAATTCACTCTTCTCAAAAACTGGTAGATCAAGTAATAGCAACAATAATAACAAAAAGGCAGAGCTCTAGAAGATCTGAAAAATAAAATTAGTATGCTTAAGCAATGATATGGTTAGGTTTTGTGTCCACACCTAAATCTCATCTTGAGTTATAATCCCCGTAATCCCCATGTGTCAAGGGAGAGAGCAGGTGGAAGTAATTGAATCATGGGGGCGGTTTCCCCCATGCTGTTCTCGTAATAGTGAGTTCTCATGAGATCTGATGGCTTTATAAGGAGCTCGTCCCCCTTCACTCAGCACTTCTCCTTCCTGCAGCCTCGTATAGAAGGTGTCTTGCCTCCTCTTTGCCTTCCGTCATGATTGTAAGTTTCCTGAGGCCTCCGCAGTCATGCTGAACTGTGAGTCAATTAAACCTCTTTCCTTTATAAGTTACCCAGTCTTGGGCAGTTCTTTATAGCAGTAGGAAAACAGACTAATACAAGCAATTCAGAGGATATACATTTTTTGGGTGTCCTCACTCTGTGACCCAGGCTGGAGTGCAGTGACACGATCACTACTAACTGCAGCCTTGACCTCTGGGGTTCAAGCAATCCTCCCACCTCAGCCTCCCAAGTAGCTGGGACCACATGCAAACGCCACCACCCCCGACTAGTAAAACTTTTTTTTTTCTGCATAGAGATGGGGTCTTGCTATGATGACCAGGTGTGTCTTGAACTCCTGGGCTCAGGGATCCTCCCACCCCAGCCTCTCAAAGTACTAAGATTAGAAATGTGAGCCACTGCATCCAGCCTACATTTTTTTAAGCACACGGAATGCTTACAACAAATTTTCCATATACAATACCATGAAGGCAGCTTAAATAAAATACATCTCACAGATTACGTTATCTGACTAAAAAATATATGTCAGTGACAAAATGATAACCAAAAATCTCATATATCTGGAAACAAAACATTATTTTATAATTCTTGGGTTAAAAAACCATAGGGGAAATTATGTAATTCTGAGAGTTGAATGATGATTAATATAAGTCAAATCCTGAGTGGCATGCTTAAAGCAATACTTACTTAGAGAGTTAAATATATAGCTTTCCTTACATTTACCAGAGAACAAAATAGATTTAAATAAATGGGTAAATATTTAGCTCAAGAAGTTGGAGAAAGAGTAATAAAGCAGGCATAAAGAAATAAGAAGGAATTTAAAAATTAAAAATTTAATGAAATAGAAAACAAAGAAAATTTGTAAAACCAAAAGTTGGTTCTTTGAAAATATGTATCAGTACATAGACTTATGGTAGGACTAGTTAATATAGAAAAAGAAAATATACAAATAAATAAATGAGACAGCTGCAGACACCATAGATACAGAAAAAGTAATCACCACATGCCAATTATGAAAGGACAGAATATTTAATAAGTTGCATTGGGAAGACTGATTACTCATATAAAGAAAAATACAATTGCATATCTCCCTAATACTATATATGAAGCTGGAAATCCAATGGATTCTATATCTAAATTTGAAAATGGAAAATAATAAAGTATATGAATTATAATATAGGACAACAGAGGGATACAGAAGAATTTTTTTTTTTTTTTTTTTTGAGACGGAGTCTCGCTCTGTCACCCAGGCTGGAGTGCTGTGGCGCGATCTTGGCTCACTGCAAGCTCCGCCTCCCGGGTTCACGCCATTCTCCTGCCTCAGCCTCCGGAATAGCTGGGACTACAGGCGCCCACCATCGTGCCCGGCTAATTTTTTTGTATTTTTAGTAGAGACGGGGTTTCATCGTGTTAACCAGGATGGTCTCGATCTCCTGACCTCGTGATCTGCCCGCCTCTGCCTCCCAAAGTGCTGGGATTACAGGCGTGAGCCACCGCGCCCGGCGAAGAATTTTTTAAAACTCTGAAAGTATATCTATAGGCAACAATTTCACTGATTTGATAATACAAAATTAAGGATTTTTTTTTTTTTTTTTGAGACAGAGTCTTGCTCTGTTGCCCAGGCTGGAGTGTAGTGGCGTGACCTCGGCTCACTGCAACCTCCACCTTCCAGGTTCAAGTGATTCCCATGCCTCAGCCTCCCAAGTAGCTGGGATTACAGGCGTGCACCACCACACCTGGCTAATTTTTGTATTTTTAGTAGAGATGAGATTTCACCATGTTGGCCAGGCTGGTCTTGAACTCCTGACTTCAAGTGATCTGCCTGTCTTACCTCAAGGGATCTGCCCACCTTGGCCTCCCAAAGTGCTGGGATTACAGGCATGAGCCACCATGCCTGGCCAAAATTAAGGATTTTGATTCCATGGGAGACATGAAGAAAGTTAACATACATATCACAGACTGATAAAATACACATGGAATGTAAAAGACAGAAGGTTAGCCCCAATATATAAAAATGCCTTCTTATCAGGCAAAAAAAAAAAAGTTCACAGTGGTATTATGACAGCAAGGAGATGTGATCTAGGTACCCATCACTGAGAGAGTAAATAAGTAAAATGTGATATGTGCAGCAGTTATAAGTAAGACAAGATTCACATTTAGCAAAATGGATGGATATTAAAAAGTGTTAAGTTAAAAAAAAAAAGAGAAATAGACTAAAAGCCTTGCAGCGCAATAGATCTACATACATCAAAAGCACATGTCCATAATACAACACTACACATTTTGCAAGAACACATGCAAATAAAGAGGATACACACCAAAAGCATTGGAATGTCTATTTATGGAGGAAGAGGAGGCGTGGCAGTGACAAAGGAAGACAAAAGCAGCTGCCATGGAGTCTTCTATGATTCAGAGGCTATTCTCCTTTCCTCCCAAACTCCTGGGTGGATTGTACTTCTCTGCCTCCTCCACCCTGTAGTTGGGCAAGGACATGGTATCAGTGCTGCCTGAAGAGTTGTAGGTGGAAGTCATGTGTGCTAGCTGTAGACCAGAGCATTTAATTTGTGGTGGAAGATCATTCAATGCTCCGATCCACTACCACAGATGATCCTGAAGACAAAAGTTGAGAAGAAACTTCCATCACCCTGGATCCCTGAAAGAATACAATTAGCTGAACCCTCCCCTAGCCTCCATCTTGCTAACCTGCATTATTAAATAGATAATTCTGGTGAAAAATGAACTCTTGTTTTAAGCTCCTGGGACTTGGGTTGTTTGTTACTGCAGCATAATCCTGTGCCCGGAATTGGAGGATTCTTGGTCTCACGGACTTCAAGAATGAAGCTGCAGACCCTCGCAGTGAGTGTTACAGTTCTTAAAGGCGGCGTGTCTGGAGTTTGTTCCTTCTGATATTCCGATGTGGAGTTTCTTCCTTCTGGTGGGTTCGTGGTCTCGCTGGTTTCAGGAGTGAAGCTGTACGCCTTCCTGGTGTCACAGCTCATAAAAGCAGTGTAGACCCAAACAGTGAGCACTAGCAAGATTTATTGCAAAGAGTGAAAGAATAAGGAAACCACAGGGTGAAACGGGACTCCAGCCGGTTGCCACTACTGGCTCGGGCAGCCTGCTTTTATTCTCTTATCTGGCCCCACCCACATCCTGCTGATTGGTCCATTTTACAGAGAGTGGATTGGTCCATTTTACAGAGAGCTGATTGGTCCCTTTTGACAGGGTGCTGATTGGTGCGTTTATAATCCCTGAGCTAGACACAAAAGTTTTCCACCTCCCCACTAGATTAGCTAGATACAGAGTGTGGACACAAACGTTCTCCAAGTCCCCACCACAGTAGCTAGATACAGAGTGTCCATTGGTGCATTCACAAACTCTGAGCTAGACACAGGGTGCTGATTGGTGTGTTTACAAACCTTGAGCTAGATACAGAGTGCCGATTGGTGTATTTACAATCCTTTAGTTAGATATAAAGGTTCTCCAAGTCCCCACCAGACTCAGGAGCTCAGCTGGCTTCACCCAGTGGATCCTGCACCAGGTCCGCAGGTGGAGCTGCCTGCCAGTCCCACGCCGTGCCCCCACACTCTTCAGCCCTTGGGTGGTCGATGGGACTGGGCACTGTGGAGCAGGGGTGGCGCTCATAGGGGAGGCTCCAGCCGTGCAGGAGCCCTCGGCGGATCCGGGGAGGCTCAGGCATGGCGGGCTGCAGGTCCCGAGCCCTACCCCGCAGGAAGGCAGCTAAGGCCCGGCGAGAAATTGATCACAGCAGCTGCTGGCCCAGGTGCTAAGCCCCTCACTGCCCGGGGCCGGCGGGGCCGGCCGCTCCGAGTGCCGGGCCGCCGAGCCCACGCCCACCCGGAACTCGCGCTGGCCTGCAAGCACCGCGGGCAGCCCTGGTTCTCGCCCACGCCTCTCCCTCCACACCTCCCCGCAAGCTGAGGGAGCCGGCTCCAGCCTTGGCCAGCCCAGAAAGGGGCTCCCACAGTGCAGTGGCGGGCTGAAGGGCTCCTCAAGCGCGGCCAGAATGGGTGCCGAGGCCGAGGAGGCACCAAGAGCGAGCGAGGGCTGCGAGGGCTGCCATCATGCTGTCACCTCTCAATCCTAGCCTACTCTGATTAATACAGGGTATAATTAACTAAATAAAACAAGAGAGAATCTTTTGGGGACCAGTGATGCTGAGGAGTGTGACTAATTTAAACTCGTGCATCTGAGCTGGCTCCTGCCTCTCTCACCCCAAATGAGATGGAGAAAGAAAACTAGGCAATTGCCAACGGTCACACAGCCTTCAACAGGGCATGGCAACAACCCTCAAAAGTGTGGACTAGAATACATAAACCCCGTGCCTGCCTAGATGTCAGCAAGGTTTTCACAAAGTTCCTTGGGCTGTTTCCACGAACAGGATGGAGCTTGCAGGCTGAGGAGTATGACTACTGGTTTCTCGCTGATGGAAACCCATCATATCCTACAAGAACTGATGAGTAGATCCATGGCAGTCTGAAGCTTCTTGCTGCAAAGCTGGGTCCTCAGTCTCTCCTTGTTCAACCTTTTGTCAATGATTTAGATGAAGGTACAGAAAATAGGCTGGGAGGGACAGCTAATATCTGAAGGATGGTGTCATGATCCAAAGGAATTTCCACAGGCTGGCTATAGCAACTGACCGAAGTGTAGTCCTCAGACTAGCACTATCAGCGTCACCTGGGAACTTGTTAGACATGCAAATTCTTAGGCTCCACCTCAGACTTATCGAAATCAGAAACTCCAGGAGTGGGACCCAGAAATCTCTTTTTTTTTTTCTTCCTTTCTTTCTTTCTTTTTTTTTTTTTTGAGAGAGAGTCTCACTCTATTGCCCAGGCTGGAGTGCAATGGCGTGATCTTGGCTCACTGCAACCTCTGCACCCCGGTTTAAGCAATTCTCTTGCCTCAGTCTCTTGAGTAGCTGGGGCTACAGATGCCCACCACCATGCCCGGTTAATGTTTGTATTTTTAGTAGAGACGGGGTTTCGACATGTTGACCACGCTGGTCTCGAACTCCTGACCTCAAGTGATCCACCCACCTCAGCCTCCCAAAGTACTGGGATTAAGGCATGAGCCACCGTGCCCAGCAGAAATCTGTGTTTTAGTAAGCCCTCCAGGTGGCTCTGATGCACACTAGAATTTGAAAATCAACGTTTTAGACCTGTGGGCTGACTCCAACAGCCTCTTATTCAACAGGGATAAATGTAAGCCTTCCCATCATCTCCACCCATCCCTTCACACCTAAATAAGAAAAAAAAAACAGTTACAAATGAGGAGCATAAGTCATTTAATAGTATTTGTGGAAAAGGCTCCAAAGTTTTAGAGATTTTTGTTTTCTTTTGTTTTTTACTATAACCTTGAAACATAGAGCCTTCCAAAAAGGCAAGTCAGTTTTTTTTTTTTTTTTTTTGAGACAGGGTCTTGCTCTGTTGCCCAGGCTGGAATGCAGTGGTGTGATCATAGCTCACTGCAGCCTAGACCTCCCAGGCTCCAGCCATCTCCCGTCCTCAGCCTCCTGAGTAGCTGGAACCACTGGCAAGCACCACCATGCCTGGCTAGCTTTTAAATTTTTTGTAGAGATGGGGTTTTGCCATTTCCTCGAACTTCTGGGGTCAAGTGATCCTCCTGCCTTGGCCTCCAAAGTGCTGGGAGTACAGACATGAGCCACTGCACCCGGCCAAGCCAAGGCAATTTTTTTTTTTTTTTAATTTGAGACAGAGTCTCGCTCTCGTCACCCAGGCTGTAATATGATGACACATTCTCAGCTCACTGCAACCTCCACCTCCTGGGTTCAAGCAATTCTCCTGCCTCAGCCTCCCGAATAGCTAGGATTACAGGTACCCGCCACCATGCCTGGCTAATTTTTGTATTTTTAATAGAGACAGGGTTTCACCATGTTGGCCAAGCTGGTCTTGAACTCCTGACCTCAGGTGATCTACCCGCCTGGGCTTCCCAAAGTGCTGGGATTACAGACATAAGCCACCACCAAGCCAAGTCAATCTTAAATTACATTAAAAACAGTGTCTACTACCACTGAGTAGTACACAAGTGATTCAGAGATTTGGGGTTTGGGTCCTGGGATTACAAAATAGAAGATACAAAGAAATATCTCCCTCCCATTTATTCTCTAGCCATCCAGTTCCTAACCCAGAAGCAGCCTATTTTGTTACCATATTTCATTGACTTCTAAGATATACATTTTTTTTCACATTTTAACATCTCTGAAATCAGGATGTGTCTTACAATAGCTGTCAGCTAGGTGGCTCTCATCACATTGATACCATTGCCTGCACTTGAGCAAATTTGGCTATAGCTTTGGTATTGTCATCATTTCAGATGATTTATGTGCATTGTTGACGCTACACGTGCTGAGTTTACTTGCTATTTAAAATATCTTCAAAAAGACAGTACTATCAGCATTGAAACGAAAGGTCGCTGTGGATGCAGAAAGTTACAGAAACAACAGTGAGGTGCAAAATTGATATTAGTGAAGCGAATTTATGAATTGTTGGAGTAATGATTTCCATTCCATATTTTCTTGCAGAGCAACCATTGAGAGGTTTTCAGCAGCAGTACCTCTCTGACTGCAATGTGCACACAAATCCACTGGGATCTGGATAAAACACAGATTTTGATTCACTAAGTCTGGCATGGGTCAGATTCCGCATTTCTTTTTTGTTTTTTTCTTTTTTTTTTTTTTCTTTTTGAGATGGAGTCTTGCTCTGTCACCCAGGCTGGAGTGCAATGGTGCGATCTCTGCTAACTGCAACCTCAGCCTCCCGGGTTCAAGCGATTCTCCTGCCTCAGCTTCCCAAGTAGCTGGGACTACAGGCACACACCCCCATGCCCAGCTAATTTTTTGTATTTTTAGTAGAGACGGGGTTTCACCGTGTTAGGCAGGATGGTCTCGAACTCCTGACCTCATGATCTGCCCACCTCGGCCTCCCAAAATGCTTGGATTACAGGCGTGAGCCACCGCGTCTGGCCTCAGATTCCACATGTCTCACAATCCCTTTGGTGATATTGATGCTGCTGATGCATGCTTGGTCCATTTGAGGACCCCAAAGTGGAAGATACCCAAAAGAGATAAAGGAATGTTATCTACTCAAATTCATGCCAGACAATGCAGTTTAAGACTGGGGAAATTGCCAGATCTCTCAGAATAGATGCAAGAAATTTCAAGGCCATGAAGGGCTGGTGTGATCAATCATGTGTCATGCAAGGCTGTCGTTATGGCATCATGTCATATAGTTAACTGGCAGTCTTTTTTTAAATAGACTTTATCTTTTAGAGCAGTTTTAGTTCACAGCAAAATTTAGAAGTACAGAGAGTTCTCATACACTCCCTGGCCCCACACATACACAGCCTCCCCCACTATCAACATTCTGCAGCAGAGAGGTAAATTTGTTATAATCAATGAACTTACATTGACACATTATTATGACCCAAAGCCCATTTCCTTTAGTGCTGAATAATATTCCATTGTCTGGATGTACCTATAGTTTATTTATGCATTCACCTACTGAAGGACATCTTGCTTGCTTCCAAGTTTTGACAATTATAAATAAAGCTGATTATAAACATCCATGGGCAGATTTCTGTGTGGACACCAGTTTTTAATTCATTTGGGTCAATACCAAGCAGCAGAGTTGCTAGTTCATATGGTGAAAGTATATTTAGTTTTGTTAGAAATTGCCAAATTAGGCTGGGTGTGGTGGCTCATGCCTGCAATCTCGACACTTTGGAAGTCCAAGGTAGGAAGATCACAAATCCAGAAGTCTGAGACCAGCCTGGGCAACATACGAAGACTCTGTCTCTACAAAATTTTTTTTTTAGAAATTAGCCTGGTATGGTAGCACATGCCTGTAGCCCCAGCTATTCAGGAGGCTGAGGTGGGAGGATTGCTTGAGCCCAGGAGTTAGAGACTGCGGTTAGCCATGATCTTGCCACTGCACTCCAGCCTGGGTGACAGGGCAAGCCCCTGTCTCAAAAAAAAAAAGAAACCATCAAATTGTCTTCCAAAGAACCTGGAGAACCTGTAGCATTTTGCGTTCCCATCAGCAATGAATGAGAATTCATTCATTCACACTGATTCAATGAGAGGACCCAAATCCAGAACACTGACAACACTAAATGCTGGTGAGGATGTGGAGCAACACACGTGTTTGGGTCCTCACATTGTTGATCTCATTTGAAGTTCCCTGATGACACATGATGTGGAGCATCTTTTCACATGCTTACTTCATTTGTAAAATCTTTGGTGAGGTGTCTGTTCCAGTCTCTTGTCCATTTTTCAGCTGGGTTGTTCATTTTCTTATTGTTGAGCTTTAACAATTCTTTGTATATTTTGGATAACAATCTTTTATCAGGTCTCTTTTCCAAATACTTTTTCCCAGTTGGTGGCTTGTCTTCTAATTCTCTTGACAGTGTTTTTCACAGAGCAGAAGTTTCTCTAATTTATTGAAGTCCAATTTATCAATGATTTCTTTCGTGGTTAATGCCTGTGGTGTTGCATCAAAAAAGTCATGTCCATACCCAACATCATCCAGATTTCCTCCTATGTTGTCTTCTAGAAGTTTTATAGTTTAGTGCTTTACATATAGGTCTGTGAGCCATTTTGACTTCATTTTTATGAAGGGTGCAAGGTCTGTGTCTGAAATCTTTTTTTTTTATTTGCATATGGATGTCCAGTTGTTCCAGGACCATTTGTTGAAAATACTGTCTTTTTTTCCATTGTATTATCCTTGCTCCTTTATCAAACATCAGTTGAGTATAGCTATGTGGGTCTGTTTCTGGGCTCTCTATTCTGTTCTATTCATCTATTTGCCTATTCTTTTATCAATATCACAGTCTCTTGTTTACCGTGGCTTTATAGTAAGCCTTGAAGTTGGGTAGTATCAGTCCTCCGACTTGTTCTTCTTCTTCAACATTGTGTTGGCTATTCTGAATCTTTTGCCTCTCCATTTAGCAGTCTTTTTTCTTTCTTGTGCATGCAACAATGGTATATCTTATAATTGAGGGCATCTTAGATCTGATGAAATATGAGAGTTCCTCATGGATATTTCTAGAGATATCTTGTGCCTATAAAAGCATATACATAAAAGTATTATTTTTCTCTCAGCCGGGCACAGTGGCTCGTGCCTGTAATCCCAGCACTTTGGGAGGCTGAGGCAGGCGGATCACCTGAGGTCAGGAGTTCGAGACCAGCCTGACTAACATGGTGAAACCCCATCTCTACTAAAAATACAAAAATTAGCCGGGCATAGTGGTGGGAGCCTGTAATCCCAGCTACTCAGGAGGCTGAGGCAGGAGAATCACTTGAACTCGGGAGGCGGAGGTTGCACTGAGCCAAGATTGCGCCATTGCACTCCAACCTGGGCGACAGAGTGAGACTCCATCTCAAAAAAAAAAAAAGAGAGAAAAAGGATTATTTTTCTCTCAAGTTTATTTGTTTGGAAAACAATAATTTATTGCTCTTCCTTCCAAGTCTTTGTGAATTTACAGAAAAAAAAACAAAAACAAAAACAAAACAAAAAAAAGGATCAACATTTACAGACTGTTTAGTTCAGACTAAGAATGCCAGAGATGAGTACCTGTACTGCCGTGGCTGCTGGCTACATGGCACCAATATTCCCCAGCAGATATGCACTAAAGTTTAAAACAAGCCCCCTCCAGATTTGTATTATCACCTTCAGAAAGGCTGCATTCCTCACACTCCATCTCACACGACATACTCAGGTCGTTAGTCACATCTGAAAATAAACTGGCCAATAAATGTGTTTCCTTCTGTGCATCTACTTTCCACGAGGCTTCATATTCAATCCACCACCTTTTTAGCCACATTTTCTCTTCTGCTGTTTGTGCTAGAAGTTGTTGCTGTTGGGCTTCTCTCTGTTTTGCCATAAATTGGAGCAAGTTCCAAGCACCAACTACCTTCCTCTTCTCATTTTCTGCTGCTTTTGCAAGTTGGTCCACAGGCTCAATTAAACCACCAACTATTTCTGAAATGGGCTGATTTTGCCCACAAAATCCATGCACTCTTCCTTGGGGTCCCTGGTCTGCTACGTAACCTCAGGGTCCCGCACCCAGGCTTGCTCAGCTCATCAAAACACAGTCCTGCTTCACCCAGGCTGTCCTGGCCTGTTTCCCTTCCAGCTTCCCCGCAGAAGAGTGATTCTGCTCTGCAGGGTGACAGTGGCGGCCAGAGGAGGTGTGTCATCGGAAAGAATAAAGTCTGCTTGATTGTCACAGGGACTGTTCACTTAACACATATTTCTCGAGTGTGTGAGCATCTAGTCAATGCTGCTAGATGCCAGAGAGGCAAAGATGACTGCACTTGGTCCTAGCCCCTTGGAGCACCTTGTCTGGCACTGGCCCCACTGCTGCAGCCCTGGCTGAGGTCAGCAGGCTGCTCTCCCTCAGGTCAGTGGCCACCAGAGCCTTACCTGCCAGCCCTGTCTGCCACCATGGCTGCTGGGCCTCCCTCAAGCTTATTTTTGATGTCTATATTGTGGGTCAAATTATAAGAGGCTTTAAAAGGATGAGTGTAAATGGAGGTGTCTGTCCCCTAATGGGTGCCCAGAGGAATTTTTCCATGTCAGGTAAGGATACCTTTTTTTCTGAGGCAGGGTCTCACTCTGTCTCCCAGGCTGGAGTGCAAAGGGCGATCACAGCTCACTGCAGCCTCGACCTCCCAGGCTCAAGCAATCCTCCCACCTTTGCTTCCTGAGTAGCTGGAACTACAGGTGCTTGCCATCACACCCAGCTAATTTTTTTTTTTTTTTTGTATGTTTTTGTAGAGATGGGGTTTCACCATGTTGCCCAGGCTGGTCTTAAACTCAGCTCAAGCTATCTGGCCCCCTCTGCCTCCCAAAGTGCTGGGATTACAGGCGTGAGCCACAGTGCCCAGCCTAGAATATTTCATAAATGTAGCAAATTGGCTTTAGGGAACTTTTTCTGCTTCCAGCATTCAGCAGCTATTTGAAGGGTTTTGGAAGCAAAGGAATGGAGGGAGACAGGACGGCACCTTGAGGGAGACGCAGGGCTGAACGGAGCTGTTTGGGGATAGCTGTGGCTTGAGTGGGTCTGTTGGCTGAAAGCAGGGATTCGTTGAAGAAGGAGCAATGGACGAGGTGAGAGAGAGGATACTGGATGGAACCAGGTTCCAGAGGAGGCTGATGGGAGAGTGTCAGGAGCACCAAAGCGAGCCTTAGGAAAAAGAAGTTCAGACAGACAGACACTTCGGTAAACCACAGCTCCCAGTATTCACCACTGTGTGTAGTCTCCTCCCACACTGACTCTGGGCTTGGTCAGCTGACAAGCTTTGGCCAATAGGGCTCTAGCAAGAAGATGCCAGCAGAGGCTTGAAAAGTGCCTACCCCTGGCCTGGGATGCTTCCTCCTGGGATGCTCCCATTTGGAACCCAACTATTGTGCTGCAGAAGTTTAACTTAACTATGTAAGGAGGCCAAGAGGAGGCCCTGGCTGCCAGCCAGCATCAACTTCCAGTGACGTGAATGTGCCATTCTGGAACTGAATCCTGCAGCCTCGGTGGAGCAGCCTCAGCTGATGCCACGTGGAACAGAGATGAACTGCCGTTGCCGAGCTCTGCCCACGTTGCAGAATCATGAGCAAATGTGAGTTTTGTGGTTTTAAACCACGAAGTTTAGAGGGGGGTTGCAATAGAATGGAGGGGACTGCTTTTCTTCTGAGTTTTGGATTGAATTCTGCTTTATTATAACTTATTATATATTTGTAACAATTCTGTCTCCACCCATCAGTATTCACCCGCCTAAGGGCACTGAGGCACCAGGACTCTGGGAACCTTCCTTGATGTCTGGATCTACAGCAGTGACTCTTAGTGCAGCAGTTAAAAGCCAGACTGTCCTAGTGTGAATCTGGCCTTGGCTATTCATTGGCTGGAAGACCTGAGCCAAGCCTGTGCCTCTGTCCGGGCATCTGGGTAGATGTCCTAGGAGGCCACTAAGAAGAAAACTGAGGCCAGTGAGAGGCAGAGTTGAGGCAAGGCGCAACTCTATTCCCCTGCTGGGGAAAGCAGCTCTGCCCCTCGGCCTGCCCTGCTGACCAGGCATGACACACCACCTCATCAGCAGGGCCCACGGCACCCAGACCTGGCCCGGAGGGGCTGAGACAGCATTGCTAGGGGTCAGATGGTCACAGAATAAGCAACCTGAGACCTGGAAGGGCATAAGCATCTTCCCCTACCTGGAGTCAGAGGCATAGCTGACGTCAAACATCAGGGCAGGAGGGCCTGGAGGGGGTCGGAACCAGAGGTCACCCGGGTGTTTGGTTGGGAGGGGTGTCCATCATTATCTTATCCATCACCATCACCATTATTGCTAAACATACAGTGAGCATTACTATGTGCCGAGCACTCATCTAAGCCCTTTATACTTCTAAACTTCTAAACTTATCCTCATAGCCACTTTTGGACACCAGTACATTATTGTCTCCACATCATAGCTGAGGACTCAAGGGACAGAGGGGTTTTGTAACCTGCTGAAGAACATGCAGCAGCTGCATAGCATAGCCAGGATTTGAACCCTGGCAGCCTGGATCCAGAGCCTGCTTAGGACCACTCAGTGACACTATTGAGGATTTCAGCCACCTTCTCCATAACACTATAGTCTTGCTTTTACCCTACTCCCTCAAACATCTTTTTACCAGGTCAACATTAGCTTAGAAACTGAGACACTTTTCTTATTGAAGCACATGCTCCAAGTACACCCTCTCAGCTCCCCAATTAGACCATCATTCCTGCCTTCCCTCCCTCTTATCTCTTCTAAATCCTTACACCGAGTGCCACCTCCTCCATGAAGACTTCCTGTCCTGGTTACTTCCCTCCTGGAAATTTATACCTTCTCTCTTTCTTTTTTATTTCCTTTTCTTTCTTTCTTTTTTATTTATTTATTTATTTATTTATTTTTTGGAGACTTTTTGTTTTTTCTTTTCTTTTTCGAGACAGAGTCTTGCTCTGTCGCCCAGACTGGAGTACAGTGGGGTGATCTTGGCTCACTGTAGCCTCTGCCTCCCAGGTTCAAGTGACTCTCATGCCTCAGCCTCCCAAGTAGCTGGGACTACAGGTGTGTGCCACAAAGCCTGGCTAATTTTTTTTCTTTTTTTCTTTTTTTGCATTTTTAGTAGAGATAAGGTTTCACTGCATTGGCCAGGCTGGTCTCAAGCTCCTGGCCTCAAGTGATCCACCCGCCTCAACTTCCCAAAGTGCTGGTATTACAGGCATAAGCCACGGCGCCCGGCCTATACCTTCTTTCTTAATTTGCCCAGCACCATTGGTTTCCTCCACTAGTACATATTCCAGGGCTTGCCATAATCTGCTTTGATGCCTATGCTGACCACTGGGATGAGCCCCAGGGGCCCTCCCTTCACCATTCTGACAAATGTTCTTCCCAAAACCATGGGAGTAGCTAGGAAAAGGTAACCAACAGGGCTGTGGAGAAGACAGACAGCAGTAAGACATACAGTCCCTCAGAAGGTGGCAGCCAACCCTGCCTGAGCTCTTCTAGCACCCTAAGGGGGCAAGTTTGCTTTCAGCAGAAGAGCTGGGGTTTGGGCTGGGCATGGTGGCTCATGCCTGTAGTCCCAGCTACTGAGGAGGCTGAGGTGGGAGGATTACTTTAGCCCAGGAATTCAAGGTTAGGGTGAGCTATGTTTGTGCCACTGCACTTCAGCCTGGGCAACAGATCAAGACCCTATCTCTTTTTTAAAGAAGAAGGAGGAGGAGGAGGAGGAGAAGGAGAAGGAGAAGGAGAGGAAGAAGGGGGAGGGGGAGGAAAAGAAAGAGGAAGGAGGAGAAGGAGGGAGGAGGGAAGGGGAGAAGGAGAAGAAGGGGAAGGGAAAGGGGAAGGAGGAGGAGAGGAAGAGGAAGAAGGAGGAGGAGAGGAGGAGGAGGAGACAAGGAGGAGGAGGAAGGAGGAGGAGGAGAGGGAGGAGGAGAAGGAGGAGGGGGAGGAGGAGGAGAGGAGGAGGAAGAGGAGGGAGAAGGAGGAGGGGGAGAAGGAGGAGGAGGAAGAGGAGAAGAAGAAGGAGGAGGAGGAGATCTAGAGTTGAAGGCAATCTACAAGGTATATCAGGTTGGGATAAATATTTTGATATATTCATCTATGAGTTTTGTTCCCCTCCTCTTTGTATTTTTCTCTTTTCTTTTTTTTTCCTTTTTTTTAATTATTTTTTTTATTATTATACTTTAGGTTTTAGGGTACATGTGCACAATGTGCAGGTTAGTTACATATGTATACATGTGCCATGCTGGTGTGCTGCACCCACTAACTCGTCATCTAGCATTAGGTATATCTCCCAATGCTATCCCTCCCCCCTCCCCCCACCCCACAACAGGCTCCAGAGTGTGTTGTTCCCCTTCCTGTGTCCATGTGTTCTCATTGTTCAATTCCCACCTATGAGTGAGAATATGCGGAGTTTGGTTTTTTGTTCTTGTGATAGTTTACTGAGAATGATGATTTCCAATTTCATCCATGTCCCTACAAAGGACATGAACTCATCATTTTTTAAGGTTGCATAGTATTCCATGGTGTATATGTGCCACATTTTCTTAATCCGGTCTATCATTGTTGGACATTTGGGTTGGTTCCAAGTCTTTGCTATTGTGAATAATGCCGCAATAAACATACGTGTGCATGTGTCTTTATAGCAGCATGATTTATAGTCCTTTGGGTATATACCCAGTAATGGGATGGCTGGGTCAAATGGTATTTCTAGTTCTAGATCCCTGAGGAATCCCCACACTGACTTCCACAATGGTTGAACTAGTTTACAGTCCCACCAACAGTGTAAAAGTGTTCCTATTTCTCCACATCCTCTCCAGCACCTGTTGTTTCCTGACTTTTTAATGATTGCCATTCTAACTGGTGTGAGATGGTATCTCATTGTGGTTTTGATTTGCATTTCTCTGATGGCCAGTGACGGTGAGCATTTTTTCATGTTTTTTGGCTGCATAAATGTCTTATTTCGAGAAGTGTCTGTTCATGTCCTTTGCCCACTTTTTGATGGGGTTGTTTGTTTTTTTCTTGTAAATTTGTTTGAGTTCATTGTAGATTCTGGATATTAGCCCTTTGTCAGATGAGTAGGTTGTGAAAATTTTCTCCCATTTTGTAGGTTGCCTGTTCACTCTGATGGTAGTTTCTTTTGCTGTGCAGAAGCTCTTTAGTTTAATTAGATCCCATTGGTCAATTTTGGCTTTTGTTGTCATTGCTTTTGGTGTTTTAGACATGAAGTCCTTGCCCATGCCCATGTCCTGAATGGTAAAGCCTAGGTTTTCTTCTAGGGTTTTTATGGTTTTAGGTCTAACGTTTAAGTCTTTAATCCATCTTGAATTGATTTTTGTATAAGGTGTAAGGAAGGGATCCAGTTTCAGCTTTCTACATATGGCTAGCCAGTTTTCCCAGCACCATTTATTAAATAGGGAATCCTTTCCCCATTGCTTGTTTTTCTCAGGTTTGTCAAAGATCAGATAGTTGTAGATATGTGGCGTTATTTCTGAGGGCTCTGTTCTGTTCCATTGATCTATATCTCTGTTTTGGTACCAGTACCATGCTGTTTTGGTTACTGTAGCCTTGTAGTATTGTTTGAAGTCAGGTAGTGTGATGCCTCCAGCTTTGTTCTTTTGGCTTAGGATTGACTTGGCAATGCGGGCTCTTTTTTGGTTCCATATGAACTTTAAAGTAGTTTTTTCCAATTCTGTGAAGAAAGTCATTGGTAGCTTGATGGGGATGGCATTGAATCTATAAATTACCTTGGGCAGTATGGCCATTTTCACGATATTGATTCTTCCTACCCATGAGCATGGAATGTTCTTCCATTTGTTTGTATCCTCTTTTATTTCCTTGAGCAGTGGTTTGTAGTTCTCCTTGAAGAGGTCATTCACATCCCTTGTAAGTTGGATTCCTAGGTATTTTATTCTCTTTGAAGCAATTGTGAATGGGAGTTCACTCATGATTTGGCTCTCTGTTTGTTGTTGGTGTATAAGAATGCTTGTGATTTTTGTACATTGATTTTGTATCCTGAGACTGCTTAAGGAGATTTTGGGCTGAGACAATGGGGTTTTCTAGATATACAATCATGTCATCTGCAAACAGGGACAATTTGACTTCCTCTTTTCCTAATTGAATACCCTTTATTTCCTTCTCCTGCCTAATTGCCCTGGCCAGAACTTCCAACACTATGTTGAATAGGAGTGGTGAGAGAGGGCATCCCTGCCTTGTGCCAGTTTTCAAAGGGAATGCTTCCAGTTTTTGCCCATTCAGTATGATATTGGCTGTGGGTTTGTCATAGATAACTCTTATTATTTTGAAATATGTCCCATCAATACCTAATTTATTGAGAGTTTTTGGCATGAAGGGTTGTTGAATTTTGTCAAAGGCCTTTTCTGCATCTATTGAGATAATCATGTGGTTTTTGTCTTTGGTTCTGTGTATATGCTGGATTACATTTATTGATTTGCATATATTGAACCAGCCTTGCATCCCAGGGATGGAGCCCACTTGATCATGGTGGATAAGCTTTTTGATGTGCTGCTGGATTCGGTTTGACAGTATTTTATTGAGGATTTTTGCATCCATGTTCATCAAGGATATTGGTCTAAAATTCTCTTTTTTGGTTGTGTCTCTGCCCAGCTTTGGTATCAGGATGATGCTGGCCTCATAAAATGAGTTAGGGAGGATTCCCTCTTTTTCTATTGATTGGAATAGTTTCAGGAGGAATGGTACCAGTTCCTCCTTATACCTCTGGTAGAATTCAGCTGTGAATCCATCTGGTCCTGGACTCTTTTTGGTTGGTAAGCTATTGATTATTGCCACAATTTCAGATCCTGTTATTGGTCTATTCAGAGATTCAACTTCTTCCTGGTTTAGTCTTGGGAGAGTGTATGTGTCGAGGAATTTATCCATTTCTTCTAGATTTTCTAGTTTTATTTGCGTAGAGGTGTTTGTAGTATTCTCTGATGGTAGTTTGTAGTTCTGTGGGATTGGTGGTGATATCCCCTTTATCATTTTTTATTGCATCTATTTGATTCTTCTCTCTTTTTTTCTTTATTAGTCTTGCTAGTGGTTTATCAATTTTGTTGATCCTTTCAAAAAACCAGCTCCTGGATTCATTAATTTTTTGAAGGGTTTTTTGTGTCTCTATTTCCTTCAGTTCTGCTCTGATTTTAGTTATTTCTTGCCTTCTGCTAGCTTTTGAATGTGTTTGCTCTTGCTTTTGTAGTTCTTTTAATTGTGATGTTAGGGTGTCAATTTTGGATCTTTCCTGCTTTCTCTTGTGGGCATTTAGTGCTATAAATTTCCCTCTACACACTGCTTTGAATGCGTCCCAGAGATTCTGGTATGTTGTGTCTTTGTTCTCGTTGGTTTCAAAGAACATCTTTATTTCTGCCTTCATTTCGTTATGTACCCAGTAGTCATTCAGGAGCAAGTTGTTCAGTTTCCATGTAGTTGAGCGGTTTTAAGTGAGATTCTTAATCCTGAGTTCTAGTTTGATTGCACTGTGGTCTGAGCGATAGTTTGTTATAATTTCTGTTCTTTTACATTTGCTGAGGAGGGCTTTACTTCCAACTATGTGGTCAATTTTGGAATAGGTGTGGTGTGGTGCTGAAAAAAATGTATATTCTGTTGATTTGGGGTGGAGAGTTCTGTAGATATCTATTAGGTCCGCTTGGTGCAGAGCTGAGTTCAATTCCTGGGTATGCTTGTTGACTTTCTGTCTCGTTGATCTGTCTAATGTTGACAGTGGGGTGTTAAAGTCTCCCATTATTAATGTGTGGGAGTCTAAGTCTCTTTGTAGGTCACTCAGGACTTGCTTTATGAATCTGGGTGCTCCTGTATTGGGTGCATATATATTTAGGATAGTCAGCTCTTCTTGTTGAATTGATCCCTTTACCATTATGTAATGGCCTTCTTTGTCTCTTTTGATCTTTGTTGGTTTAAAGTCTGTTTTATCAGAGCCTAGGATTGCAACCCCTGCCTTTTTTTGTTTTCCATTTGCTTGATAGATCTTCCTCCATCCTTTTATTTTGAGCCTATGTGTGTCTCTGCATGTGAGACGGGTTTCCTGAATACAGCACACTGATGGGTCTTGACTCTTTATCCAATTTGCCAGTCTGTGTCTTTTAATTGGAGCATTTAGTCCATTTACATTTAAAGTTAATATTGTTATGTGTGAATTTGATCCTGTCATTATGATGTTAGCTGGTTATTTTGCTCGTTAGTTGATGCAGTTTCTTCCTAGTCTCGATGGTATTTACATTTTGGCATGATTTTGCAGCGGCTGGTACCGGTTGTTCCTTTCCATGTTTAGTGCTTCCTTCAGGAGGTCTTTTAGGGCAGGCCTGGTGGTGGCAAAATCTCTCAGCATTTGCTTGTCTGTAAAGTATTTTATTTCTCCTTCACTTATGAAGCTTAGTTTGGCTGGATATGAAATTCTGGATTGAAAATTCTTTTCTTTAAGAATGTTGAATATTGGCCCCCACTCTCTTCTGGCTTGTAGAGTTTCTGCCGAGAGATCCGCTGTTAGTCTGATGGGCTTCCCTTTGAGAGTAACCCGACCTTTCTCTCTGGCTGCCCTTAACATTTTTTCCTTCATTTCAACTTTGGTGAATCTGACAATTATGTGTCTTGGAGTTGCTCTTCTCAAGGAGTATATTTGTGGCGTTCTCTGTATTTCCTGAATCTGAATGTTGGCCTGCCTTGCTAGATTGGGGAAGTTCTCCTGGATAATATCCTGCAGAGTGTTTTCCAATTTGGTTCCATTCTCCCTGTCACTTTCAGGTACACCAATCAGACATAGATTTGGTCTTTTCACATAGTCCCATATTTCTTGGAGGCTTTGCTCATTTCTTTTTATTCTTTTTTCTCTAAACTTCCCTTCTCTCTTCATTTCATTCATTTCATCTTCCATCGCTGATACCCTTTCTTCCAGTTGATCACATCGGCTCCTGAGGCTTCTGCATTCTTCACGTAGTTCTCGAGCCTTGGTTTTCAGCTGCATCAGCTCCTTTAAGCACTTCTCTGTATTGGTTATTCTAGTTATACATTCTTCTAAATTTTTTTCAAAGTTTTCAACTTCCTTGCCTTTGGTTTGAATGTCCTCCCGTAGCTCGGAGTAATTGGATCGTCTGAAGCCTTCTTCTCTCAGCTTGTCAAAGTCATTCTCCATCCAGCTTTGTTCCGTTGCTGGTGAGGAACTGTGTTCCTTTGGAGGAGGTGAGGCGCTCTGCTTTTTAAAGTTTCCATTTCTTCTGCTCTGTTTTTTCCCCATCTTTGTGGTTTTATCTACTTTTGGTCTTTGATGATGGTGATGTACAGATGGGTTTTTGGTGTGGATGTCCTTTCTGTTTGTTAGTTTTCTGTCTAACAGACAGGACCCTCAGCTGCAGGTCTGTTGGAGTACCCGGTTGTGTGAGGTGTCAGTCTGCCCCTGCTGGGGGGTGCCTCCCAGTTAGGCTGCTCGGAGGTCAGGCATCAGGGACCCACTTGAGGAGGCAGTCTGCCCGTTCTCAGATCTCCAGCTGCATGCTGGGAGAACCACTGCTCTCTTCAAAGCTGTCAGACAGGGACATTTAAGTCTGCAGAGGTTACTGCTGTCTTTTTGTTTGTCTGTGCCCTGCCCCCAGAGGTGGAGCCTACAGAGGCAGGCAGGCATCCTTGAGCTGTGGTGGGCTCCACCCAGTTCGAGCTTCAGGGCTGCTTTGTTTACCTAAGCAAGCCTGGGCAATGGCGGGCGCCCCTCCCCCAGCCTCGCTGCCGCCTTGCAGTTTGATCTCAGACTGCTGTGCTAGCAATCAGCGAGACTCCGTGGGCGTAGGACCCTCCGAGCCAGGTGCAGGATATAATCTCCTCATGTGCCGTTTTTTAAGCCCGTCGGAAAAGCGCAGTATGCGGGTGGGACTGACCCGATTTTCCAGGTGGCGTCTGTCACCCTTTTCTTTGACTAGGAAAGGGAACTCCCTGACCCCTTGCGCTTCCCGAGTGAGGCAATACCTCGCCCTGCTTCGGCTCACGCACGGTGCGTGCACCCACTGACCTGCGCCCACTGTCTGGCACTCCCTAGTGAGATGAACCCGGTACCTCAGATGGAAATGCAGAAATCACCCATCTTCTGCGTCGCTCATGCTGGGAGCTGTAGACCGGAGCTGTTCCTATTCGGCCATCTTGGCTCCTCCCCCGTATTTTTCTCTTTTCTATTCTTCCAAATGTGCAAGTAGTGGGCTCTGTGGTCACTGTCTCTGGGCAGGGCTGTGACAGAGCAGAAAATAAAAGTTGCCCACCAAACACTAACTCCCTTCCTGGACTACATTTTCATAGGTCTAGTCTAAGACACCCTGAGGTAGAAAGAATTTCATAGAGAAGACAAAATGTCTTGGAGAAAGATGAAAGACAAAGGGTTCATCCACCCAGGGCAGAGGAGCTATGAGGAGGGAGAGGTCATGGGTCCAAGGAACAGAGCAGACCTGGCCTGTCTCCCTAGTAGATCCCAGAAGCGACACACATGAACCCAGAGAAGGATCACAGAAGAGTGTCATGGGGCGGGGGTCACTTAGATGGAATTTGCCGAGACTCTGGGCCTTAGCCTATGGAGCAGGGATGGCAGATGTCTCAGCAGCAACCATGTGGACATGTGTCCAATGAAGAAATGCTTTGCACACAGCCTAAGATTCCAGACCCAGAGAACAACCATGGAGCTATGGGTCAGGGAGGAGCAGGGAACACATCTTCAAGAACCGGGGTTAAGTTCCCCCCAGTTTAGCAGACTAGCTGATTTGTAAAACACAAAGTTAAACTTCATGTGCACCTGAGTTTGTGAACTGACATTTCCACCCACTGCACATGTTCCCACATTGTGAGTCCTGGGGATCCAATCTGTTCCCGTTCTTGTTGGAGCAAGGGAGCCCACAAACTCACTAGAACCCATCTGCTGGGATGGGAGGTGGAGAGGAGAGGGCTGGCTTTCCCTCAGATGCCAGGCAACTGTTTCTAGGTTGCTAATCTTGCCACCTGCCCAGTTCCCCCAGCCCTGAGGAAGGCAAGGGCAGCCTGAGTTACCCCCATGAGTTAGGGAGCTTGGGGAAAACATGCACAAGTGGCCAGGAGACTGAGGGAAAGGAGGCTGCATGCAGGCTGGGGATTTAAAACCTTTTTGAGAATGATCTACTGAGCATCTGCTATGTACCAGGTCCTGGGCTAAAATCTGGAAGATAAGTTAAAAAAAAAAATAGGCCAGGCACTGTGGCTCATATCTGCAATCCCAGCACTTTGGTAGGCCCAGGTGGGTGGATCACCTGAGGTCAGGAGTTGGAGACAAGCCTGGCCAACATGGCGAAACCCCATCTCTACTAAAAATACAAAAATTAGCTGGGCGTGGTGGTGCGCGCCTGTAATCCCAGCTACTCAGGAGGCTGAGGCAGGAGAATTGCTTCAACCCAGGAGGCGGAGGTTGCAGTGAGCCAAGATCATGCCACTGCACTCCAGCCTGGGTGACAAGAGTGAAACTCTGTCTCAATAATAATAATAATAATAATAAGTATGCTAGAAAGCACTGTTTCAGAGCCTGGCACATAGTAGATGCTTCATAAATCCTATATACCTCATACTCTTCCTGGAAGGATACAAAGATGTGGGAAATACAGTTTCACTCTCAAGAATCCTAAGATTTTGTGAGAGGGTCAAGACTCTCATGCACAGCTCTCTACAACCCAGGTAAAGCAAGATGAACACCATAGCTCAGGCCTAAGGATACAACGGCTCAAGGGAGGGACAGAACACCTGGGTGAAGCTTCACTTTGAGGTACTGATATGGTTTGGCTGTGCCCTGACCCAAATCTCATCTTGAATTGTAGCTCCCACAATTCCCACATGTCATGGGAGGGACCTGGTGGATAACCGAATCATGGGGGCGGGTCTTTCCCATGTTGTTCTCGTGATAGTGAAGAAGTCTCACAAGATCTGATGGTTTTATAAAGGAGAGTTCCCCTGCAGATGCTCTCTCTTGCCTGCTGCCATGTAAGACATCCCTTGCTCTTCCGCCATGATTGTGAGGTGTCCCCAGCCATCTGGAACTGTGAGTCAATTAAACCTCTTTCCTTTATAAATTACCCAGTCTCAGGTATGTCTTTGTTAACAGCGTGAGAACAAACTAATAGAGGTACCATGTCAATATTGAGGGTACATATAGGGGAGGTGGGAGGTGAGGAGGTGGACAGAGAACAGGACTCGTGAGAAGCTATTGGTAGACTGAGCCACAGGAGAATATATTCTGGCAGTCACTAACTTCCAGAGTGAAAGTTCACATGCAAATCAGTCGTTTGGAATTTGGAATGCATTTTCCCATGGGAACAATACCATACATGGAGGCTGAGATCTTAGGCCAGAGGATGGAAACAGATTTACCCCCACAGTATTATTCAACTAGGTTACTCATAGCATTACTTAGTTCAGATTTCAGGGAGATGGGAGCCCTGTGGCCCACCTCATTGTGGGGCTGGACCTGCCCTAGGTCAAGGTCTTTTTTGTCTGGGGCATGGAATGGTTTAGGAGGAGATTAAATTTGAGAAATCATAAGGCTGATTCTAATTGCATTTAACGGCAAAACTATCAGCTGACATACATGTATAATTACATATTAGAGTATTCAGGAGAAAGTGATGAAATAAATTCTAAATTACTACGAAATCAGCAGGCAGGCTAATCTTAGAATTTCATGGTGGCCAAAGCAGTACTGTTTGATGTAAATGCCTCCTAATCCCTAATTCAATATGACTGGTGTCTTTATTAAAAAGGAGGGTTTGGACCCAGAGACAGACACACACACACACACATACACACACACACACGACACACACACAAGGAGAAGGCCATGTGAAGATGAGGGCTGAGATTGGACGATGTTTCTACAAGCCAAGGAACTCGAAAGATTGCCTGCAAACCACAAGCAGGGGAGCAGCATGGAACAGATCCTCAGAGCTCACAGGGAGCCCATCCAGCCAATACCCTGATCTCAGACTTCAGCCTCCAGAACTGTGAAACAACACATTTCTGTGGTTTAAGCCACAGACCTCTCCCTCCTCATGGCCCCCTCTTCCCTGAGGGGATGTACCCTTTGCCTTTCACCTTTCTCCAAGACATTTTGTCTTCTCTAGGAAATTCTTTCCACCTCAGGGTGTCTTAGACTAGACCTATGAAAACATAGTCCAGGAAGGGAGCTAGTATTTGGTGGGCAGCATTTTTTTTTTTTTTTTTTTTTGAGATGGAATCTCACTCTGCCGCCCAGGCTGTAGTGCAGTGGCATGGTCTCGGCTCACTGCAACCTCTGCCTCCCGGGTTCAAGAGATTCTCCTGCTTCCGCCTCCTGAGTAGCTGGGACTACAGGCACGTGCCACCACGCCTGGCCAATTTTTTGTATTTTTAGTAGAGAAGAGGTTTCACTGTGTTCGCCAGGATGGTCTCAATCTCCTGACCTTGTGATCCGCCCACCTCAGCCTCCCAAAGTGCTGGGATTACAGGCATGAGCCACCGTACCCGGCCTGTGGGCAGCTTTGATTTTCTGCTCTGTCACAGCCAGCCCAGAGACAGTGGTAACTTGTGGTACTTTGTTACGGCAGCCCTAGCAAACTAATACAGGTATTAGAGTACGGCAGTAGCAGTGGATAACTGACATGCAGCATAATCTCACCACCCTAGTAGAACTGACCAGGCCAGGGACCCTTATAGAAACAAAGGCAGCCAACTGCTGACTGAGCAGTGCCCTCTGACATGGCCTGGGGCCAGCGCTGTGACCAACAGCAGCTCCCAATACTAACCACCCAATCAGATAGTGTTTCTTGGGGGATTTGAAGGGAGTGCAAGGCCCTCAAAGAAGGTGGACACAGGAGGCAGTAAGCAGAGGCCATGGAAGAATCATGCATGAGGACAGCCTTCGAGAGGAGGGGAGAATGGAGACAGGCTTTGGGAGCGACAAGAGAAGCAGAGACTCAAGGGTGAATCGGAAGCCAAGGCAAAAATGGGCAAAGACACACCTATGATGGCGCCCCTTGGAGCAAGAGCAGTCCCACTGCCTTTGCAGGGTAAAGAGGTGCTCACATCTTTGCTTCTAGCGGCTGCCAAGCTGCCAGAACTCTCATTTTCCCAATTAAGGTGCCAGCCTCCTGGACGCCTCACCTCCGCATGGAGCCTTGAAATGACCACTCCCTTGCCAAGTACAGCACCTGAGCTGGTCTCTTCCCCCTGCAGCCCAAGAGAGTCTAACACATTGCTGCAGAGGCAGTAGAAAACATAGACAAGCCAAAATAAGAAAAGGAAAGGCAGGCACAGTGGCTCACTCCTGTAATCCCAGCACTTTGGGAGGCCAAGGCAGGCAGGTCACCTGAGGTCAGGAGTTCAAGACCAGCCTAGCCAACATGATGAAACCCCGTCTCTACTAAAAATACAAAAATTAGCTGGGCATGGTGACGCACGCCTGTAGTCCCAGCTACTCGGGAGGCTGAGGCAGGAGAATTGCTTGAACCCAGGAGGTGGAAGTTGCAGTGAGCCGAGATAGCACCGCTACACTCCAGCCTGGGTGACAGGGCAAGACTCTGTCTCAAAAAAAAAAAAAAAAAAGGATTTTTAAAAAAGAATTTATGCTGTGCCACCAAAATGTATGCATGTCAGAAATTGTACTTTGGCCAGGTGCAGTGGCTCACACCTGTAATCCCGGCACTTTGGGAGGCCGAGGTGGGTGGATCACTTGAGGTCAGGAGTTTGAGACCAGCCTGACCAACATGATGAAACCCCATCTCTACTAAAAATACAAAAATTAGCCAGGGTTGGTGGTGCACGCCTGTAGTCCCAGCTACTTGGAAGACCGAGGCAGGAGAATCGTTTGAACCCAGCAGAGGAGGATGCAGTGAGCCGAGGTTGTGCCACTGTACTCTAGCCTGGGCAACTGAGCAA
Source organism: Gorilla gorilla gorilla (assembly GCF_029281585.2). NCBI lineage: Eukaryota > Metazoa > Chordata > Mammalia > Primates > Hominidae > Gorilla > Gorilla gorilla. The sequence continues at coordinate 90,264,022 of NC_073240.2, forward strand.
CACACCATTCCAAAAAAAGAAAAAAGAAAAAAAAAGAAAAGGCACCTGTAACCCAGAAACAACCACTGTTAATATTTCAGTGTTTATTCTTTCTCAAAGTCTTTTATTCTCTGCATATATTTTTATAAAATAGGGTAATACTATATGTACTGTTTGTAACATGGCTCTTCTTTAAACAGCTCTAAAAAAAACATTTTTCTAAATAAATTAAAAATTGTCATTATATGTAGTGGGTATTCCATTGTGTGCAATGTGCTTAATCAATCTTCTATTGTTGCCAGGCAAGGTGGCTCACGCCTGTAATCCTAGTGACTCGGGAGGCTGAGGTTGGAGGATCACTTGAGGCCCGGAGTCTAAGACCAGCCTCGGCAACCTAGCAAGACCCCATCTCTATGGCGCACACTTGCAGTTTCAGCTATTCTAGAGGCTGAGGCAAGGAGGAACACTTGAGCCCAGGAGTTCAAGACTGCAGTGAGCCATGATTGCGCCACCGTACTTCAACCTGAGTGATGAATTGAAACCCAGTCTAAAAAAATTTTTTTTAAATCTCCTATTGTTGGTAATTTAGTTTGTGTCCAGTTTTAATGTGTCTATCTTTTGATTTAACTATCCTACTTTTAGGACTATCTCCCACAAAAGTAAAGCACCAGTTTCTTTTATTTATTTATTTATTTTTTTTGATTCAAGGTTTCATTTCCATCGCTCAGGCTGGAGTGCAGTGGCACGATCTCATCTCACTGCAACCTCTGCCTCCTGGACTCAAATGATCCTCTCTCTCCTGCCTCAGCCTCTTGAGTAGCTGGGACTATAGGCAAATGCTATCATGCTCAGCTAATTTTAAGTATCTTTTTTTGTAGAGATGAGTTTTCACCATGTTGCCCAAGCTGGTCTTGAACTCCGGACCACAAGCGATCCGCTGGCCTTGGCCTCCCAAAGTGCTGGGATTACAGGTGTGAGCCATCACTCCCAGCCTACTAGTTTATAATATTTACAGAGATGTTTATCACAATATTATTGATAATAGCAAAAATCACTAGAAACACCCTGGATGTCTACCAATATGGGGGCGGTTGAATAATCCATAGCATATTCTATACTATGAAATATTGAACTGCTGTTAAGAGTGAGATGAAGTGAGATGAATCAATATTACTTGTCAAAATGATCATGGTATGTGGCTAAGGGAAAATGTAGTTTACAAATTAATTGTATAATGTGATTTTTGCTTTTTTGTTTTTACAGACTGGGTCTCACTCTGTCATCCAGGCTGCAGTGCAGTGGCGTGATCACGGCTCACTGCAGTCTTGACCACCCGGGCTCACACAATCCTCCTGCCTCAGCCTCCTGAGTAGCTGGAGTCACCATGCCCAGCTAATTTTTAAACATATTTTGTAGAGACAGAGTCTGCCTATGTTGCACAGGCTGGTCTCAAACTCCTGGCCTCAAGCAGTCCTCTGACCACAGACTCCCAAAGTGCTGGGATTACAGATGTGAGCTGCCACACCTAGCCTGATTTTTGCTTTTAATTAAAATTTTGTAAATGGAGGTGGGAATCCCTCTATGAATTTTTAATTTGTAACTATTCGTATCTTCCTAGGGAAAATAATAGGAAAAAAACTCACAAAACTGTTAATATTGCTCACCTCAGGAGATGGCGTTGGAGATATTTGCCTAGTTACAAGAATATGTATGGATTTTGCAACTTGAATGACACAGTAAGAAAGAACACCATGCCCCAGTGCAGGATTGTGGCAGGAATTTGAATCTTTAATTCCTTCAGACACCGGGCACAGATCGAGACCATCCTGGCTAACACGGTGAAACCCCGTCTCTACTAAAAATACAAAAAAAATAGCCAGGCATGGTGGCAGGTGCCTGTGGTCCCAGCTACTCAGGAGGCTGAGGCAGGAGAATGGCGTGAGCCTGGGAGGCGGAGTTTGCAGTGAGCCGAGTTCGCACCACTGCACTCCAGCCTGGGCGACAGAGCGAGACTCCATCTCAAAAAAATAAAATAAAAAAATAAAATTCCTTCAGGGTGCTTGCAAAAGATAGAACAGTGCAATGAAAAAAATCAGACCCAGCAGCACTACTTATTACAACATGACCTTGAGTGAGTCATTCACCTCACTGGGCCTCAGTTTTCTTGTCTGTAAAATGGGACAATAGCAATCTCTACCTGTCAGAGTTTGTGTGCAGGCAGTCAGTAAATATAGTCAGTAGGCATTAAATTTTTTTCACACTGTTAATCCAGTTTATAAGTGATACCTTTTTTTTTTTTTTTTTTTTTTTTGAGATGGAGTTTTGCACTTGTTACCCAAGCTGGAGTGCAATGGCGCCATCTCGGCTCACTGCAACCTCCGCCTCCCTGGTTCAAGCGATTCTCCTGCCTCAGCCTCCTGAGTAGCTGGGATTACAGGCACACGCCACCACGCCCGGCTAATTTTTTGTATTTTTAGTAGAAATGGGGTTTCACCATGTTAGCAGGCTGGTCTTGAACACCTGACCTCAGGTGATCCCCCTGCCTCAGCCTCCCAAAATGTTGGGATTACAAGCATGAGCCGCTGCGCCAGGCCAGCGTGATACCATTTTTAAAAGTGTTAAGTGAAAAGGGTAAAGGATCTGTTGAAGCCCCTTTGTAAGCATGTGAGTTCTGCTTGAGAAGCCACCCCCGGGTTAGCTCTTCTAAGCTGCTCATAGCTAATTCCCTTCCTTCATCTCCACTTCCCTTTGGGGTTTGGCGCAGTGGTGATGGGGTTTCTGAAGATGAGGTAGGGCAGGGGTTACACAGTGACCACTGGGAAGTTGGGGACTGGCCGCCTCTGGAACTCCAAGGATTGATTTTCATGGTTAGCAAACAGCTGAGAGTTCTTTGGGAAGCTTCAATGGTGAAAATGCTATTTTTGGTAAGAGGGTAAGAATACAGCCCCTTCTTGTTTAGCCATGGTCGTGGAATCACGGTGGGGGCGTGCCTGGTGCATGGGCTCCTGAGAGGCAGGCCCCGTTGGGCTCACCCCCATTCCTGCTGCCATTCCCTCCATGGCCTCAGGGTGGCGCTGCTCCCTCTCCAACTGGGGCCATCTATTGCCGTCATGCGGCTTCCCAGTGAAACCTGCTATTAATAAGAAGGAATGAAAAAGAAAAGAAAAGAAAAGAAAGAAACAAACCTGCCAGAACTTTCCAATCACACTGTCCTAAAAGCTGAGGACTAAGAAAACGAAGATAGACTCAGGGGACACCGTGAGTCAAAACTTTAGTTTGCCAGGTCTGACTTCTTTCCTGCAGCTCTTCGCCCTCTACCCAGTCCATCAGGGACCCCAGGACTAGGACTCCCTAGCTCCCCACTTACAAATTAAGCCCACCAACATTTGTGGGGCACCAGGCAAGAGAACGAATGGAAGCTCACATACTCTATGTCTGCATATTTTCAAGTTGTTCAGTCAAGCTGGTAAACCCTTAAATGAAGTATGCTCCATCCTTCCGCCTTGAGGTAGATACCTTCATAACCACCTAAAAGACCAGGTTGACTTTTAGGATTTTCAGCCTCCTTGGAGATCCATTCCCCTGGCTCTGCACTTCTGGCCCCAGGTCCACCCACCCACGCTCATCCTCTCAGATCGTGAGGAGCCTCACATACGCGTGGATACTCCAGCTCACACATCCAAGCTTCCTCCACACCCACACCCCTTACAACCCTGAAAACAGCTACCCCTTGGCCACTCCTAGTACCTAGCGTGTGAACACAGGTAGTGAGGTCCACTCTTGGGAAGAGAGACCCAGAGAAAATGAAGATGCCCCGCAGCCACGGAAGAGGGCTTGCTGTAATTTGGACAGAAACTCTGGGGTCCTGGTACACGGAGCCTAGTCTTGGGTGGGTGTATGGACTCCCTTTGTAGAAAGGAACATGGCCCGAGGAGGTGCACAGCAGGAGCTTCTCCTGCTCTGGGCCCAGGGGATGGGGGCAAGAAGAGATGACATCCTTAACTCCCTCCATCCCTCAGGAGTGCCCCTGGACATCGAGACTCCTGGAAATCTGGGTTGTGACAGGCCAAGTCCCTTCTTAATTCCTCTTTCCTGCTATGGAGCCCCCTCATGTCCAGTGATTGGCAGCAGGAAAGACCTCACCCTTCAGACAAGACCACAGTATCTGCCCTTGAAGCCTTTCTCTTTCAGCCCTCAACAATATCTCAATAAAAACAGCAATCCAACGTTGGACAGAAGCCTGCAGTAATGGGTGGTGGTGCAGAAGCCATCCTTTCAAGGGCACAGAGTGCCGTTTCTCTCTCAAGGGATGGATAATTCCTGCCTTAATGCAACCTTCATCTGCCTAGTCACCAGCTGATGGGAAAGCAGCTCCAGCGAAAGATAAGGGCTCTTTGCCTGAAATGAAAAATTCATGAAGGAAGACTAGGAATGGGGCACGCAGAGAGCTGCCAAGTTGCTGTGCTCTGAGAACCTGACAAGAAGCTCAAAAAGCCAAATGGAAATTTTCTCTCCTCTCCAGCATCTCACATCATGCCCTCTTCCATGTTTGGGGCTCTCTTCTCTGCTGTACCTGGTCACAGCTCTGCAGTCTCACCAATGCCCATATGCCAGGGGATCCAGGAAGAGGGGTACCTCTGCCCACCCAGGCGAGCCACTTGACACCCACTCACATCCTCACAAAATGTTCGCTGTGGCTAGACAAGCTGGCATGGTTCTGACCACCTGCCTGCCTAGACCAGACCTGGAGGAAACCCAAACTGGCTATTTATTTGTCCCTAGGAGATGCCTACAGATTACTTCCTGTTCCAATTTTCTGACCCACAGATCTGATCAAAATTCGTTAGGTTGATCATTGGTCACAACTCATAACTTGGGAAGGCAGCCCTGAATTTCTTGTCACAATGTTGGGCAGACAGTGGTATGGATGGAATGAAAGGGGAAAAAAACCTCTTGAACCATGAATTGGAGAATTTAACTCTATCGTAGGGATGGGCTTGAGAAGTATGACCGGCTACCCCATAATATACAGAATGGCACAGCAGTCGCAGGTGCCATTCCAGAGATGGTGGGTTCGAGGGCAGTAATTGATCCCCAGAAATTAGGTAGGAGGGCAGGCTGCCATCGCAGAGGAATCTGCCACCAAGGAAGTCCACCAGACTCTACTGTCAATGGGAAATGGGAAACTTGAGTCTCCTATTGCAGAGCCGCTGTTCCTTCTTCTTGCTGCAGGGTCCGTGGCCAAAGGAAAACCTCACTCCACTGTCCCCTGCCCAGGCCAGCTGTGGAACGCAGGTCCTCCATGAACTTGGGGGCCCCTCTTGGTCTCCCAGTGCATTGGCTCTTGGTTCCCAGGTCTTCCAGGCATTTATGCAGCCTTTTCCATTCAAAGCAGGAACTGGATTCAGACAGCAGTGTCTCATTGAAAAGCTTGTCCCTTCAACACCAGCCCCTAAGAACCACTCCGAGGCCTTTTTTTTTTTTTTTTTTTTTTTTTTTGAGACAGAGTTTCGCTCTTGTTGCCCAGGCTGGAGTGCAATGGCATGATCTCGGCTCACTGCAACGTCCATCTCCTAGGTACAAGCAATTCTCCTGTCTCAGCCTCCCAAGTAGCTCAGATTACAGGCACCCACAACCATGCTCGGCTAATTTTTTTGTATTTAGTAGAGACGGGGTTTCACCGTGTTAGTCAGGCTGCTCGTGAACTCCTGATCTCAGGTGATCCACCCACCTCGGCCTCCTAAAGTGCTGGGATTACAGGCATGCACCACCTCGCCCGGCCAGCCTTTTTAAAAAAAACACTAACTCCTCCCAAAACAAAGAGTTTTTTCGCTCATTTTCTCCATACTACAGCTTTACCATGAAGAACACAGATATAAAAACCTAAAGTCTTATCTGCCCTCTGCCCCATCCCAGTACAAACAGGAAACTCATGCTACAACAAAAAGACAAAACATAGGTCACATTCTCAATGGGCCACCCTGATATACACAGAAGCCTAGCAGTTAAGACTAAAGCCCCAAGTCCAAGTGTAATCTGTTTCTTCTTTTATGTGTAGGAAGTTGTTTGAAGCTTTTTCCTCCAGATTTTAAGTGATTTGTGTTCACTGTGGAACACTTGAAACGTATAAGAATAAAGACAAAGGGGGGAAGTGTCCATCATCTCACTACCCAGAAGCAAACTATTAGTATTTTTTAAATATTTCTTTCCTAGTTTTGTCCTGTGCCTTTTTAAGTTTCATTTGAAATCAAGACTGTATATGCAATGTGGATCGAGAGTATTTTGTACAGCCATTAAAAAAAAAGAATGAAATCATGTCCTTTGCAGCAACAGGAATGCAGCTAGAGGCCATTATCCTAAATGAATTGATGAAGAAATAGAAAATCAAATACCACATGTTCTCACTTATAAGTAGAGCTAAACAATGGGTACTCATGGACTTAATGATGGAAACAGACACTGGGGACTCCAAAAATGGGGAGGGAGGGAAGGAGGGAGGGAAGGATTGAAAAACTACCTACTTGGGGCCAGGCATGGTGGCTCACGCCTTGTAATCCCAGCACTTTGGGAGGCCAAGGCAGGTGGATCACCTGAGGTCAGGAGTTTGAGACCAGCCTGGCCAACATGGTGAAACCCCATCTCTACTAAAAATACAAAAATTAGCCAGGCGTGGTGGCATGTGCCTGTAATCCCAGCTACTCGGGAGGCTGAGGCACGAGAATTGCTTGAACCCGGGAGGTAGATGTTGCAGTGAGCTGAGATCGCACCATTGCACTCCAGCCTAAGCAACAAGAGCAAAATTCCATCTCGGAAAAAAAAAGAAAAAGAAAAACTACCTACTGGGTACAATGTTCACTATTTGGGTGATGGGTTCAATAGAAGCTCAAACCCCAGCATTATACAATATACTCATGTAATAAACCCGCACGTGTACCTCCTGAATCTAAACAATTCAAAACAGATCTGTATTTTTTTTTTTTTTCTGAGACAAGGTCTCACTTTATCACCCAGACTGGAGTGCAGTGGCACAATCTCAGCTCACTGCAGCCTCAACTTCCCAAGTTCAAGCCATCCTCCCACCTCAGCCTCTCCAGTAGCTGGGACTACAGGTGTGCACCACCACACCTGGCTAATTTTTGTATTTTTCTGTAGAAACGGGGTTTTGCCATGTTGCCCAGGCTGGTCTTGAACTCCTGGGCTTAAGCAGTCTGCCTGCCTCAGCCTCCCAAAGTGCTAGGATTACAGATGTGAGCTACGGTGCCTGGCCCAAAAAAGATAATTTCAAAAAGAGTATTTTCCCAAGGCAAACATATTAATAGCTGCCTAACTATTCATAATATGCCTGTGCCATAGTTTGCATGATCAGGAGGCTGAAGCTACACCAGTCAGAAGTGACTGAGCTTGCAGTGAGGGAACAGTAGGCCAGGCTTCAAGGAACTGGAGCAGGCAGAGCAATAAGGTTTAAGCTCACAGCTACCACCAAAGCCTGAGGTTATTTCAAAAATAGGAATGCTGGAAGATACAGCACACAGATGAAAAGAAATCTTTTGAACCTGAAGGCTGAAAGGAAAGCTGGCTAGGGTCCTGAGGCTATGCTGATATCCAGGAAAAAGCAGAGTGTGTGAAGAAGGGTGTTAAAGGCCCCAAGTTTGCTGTTTGTCAGGAATATAAAGGTTGTTCGGGCATTCGGGCAGAATGTACCCTACAGGTAAGACTGGAGGAAGTTATGGAATTGATTTTCGTTTGTTTTTGTGGGGGGGGGTGGGTGGGTTTTTGTTTTGTTTTTTGTTTTTGTTTTTTGAGACAGTGTCTCACTGTGTCGCCCAGCCTGTAGTGCAGTGGTGTGATCTTGGCTCACGGTAGCCTTGACCTCCCGGGCTCAAGAAGGGAGTATTAACTCCACTTCAGCCTCCTGAGTAGCTGGGAGTAGAGGCACACAACACCACACCTAAGTTTTGTAATTTTTGTAGAGACAGGGTTTCACCACGTTGCCCAGGCTTGTCTTGAACTCCTGGGCTCAAGCGATTCACCTGCCTCGGCCTCCCAAAGTACTAGGATTACAGGCGTGAGCCACCGCACCCAGTTGGAATTGATTTTTAAAAAATACATTTAGGAAGGCCAGGGGTTGGGGAGTGGTTCTAAGACTAGCAATAAAAGAATAGGAGCAGTTTCAGAAGCTGTTCGATTATCACATGAGCATGAGAACGTCAAAGAAGAGACGCTAAAGCCGGCCCGTCTCACCTTATTGATTTCCGGTGCTTACTGAATGCATTACTTTTATTGGAGAATAACTTCCTTTTCATTTTCTTTTATCTTGCTCATTTGAGTATGTCAGGTCTGTTTAATCAGTCACAATTGCTGCTGCTTTTTTTTTTTTTTCAGACAGAGTCTCACTCTGTCACCCAGTCTGGAATGCAGTGGCATGATCTCAGCTCACTGCAACCTCCACCTCCTGGGTTCAGGTGACTCTCGTGCCTCAGCCATCCATGTAGCTGGGACTACAGGTGCAGGCCACCATGCCCGGCTAATTTTTGTATTTTTAGTAGAGATGGGGTTTCACCATGTTGGCCAGGCTGGTCTTGAACTGCTGGCCTCAAGTGATCCCCCTGCCTCAGCCTCCTAAAGTGTTGGGATTACAGGTGTGAGCCACTACGCCTGGCCAAAAATTGCTGCTTCTTGATAGAGTATGGAATTCCTTTCTTTTGAGGTCAGGTTTATTTTTTCTTATTACATGTGAAAAATTTGCTCATAACCGAAACTCCTAGAATATAGAAAAGCATGAAGTATAAGGAAGTAAATAAAAATCACCAGTAATCTGACTACCAAAAGATAACCACTGCTGACATATTAATATAAGTCCTGCCAGACTCTTTTCCTATATATGCGTTCTCAATTAATCTCTGCCTCTCTCTCTCTCTCTCACACATACACACACACACACATACACACATCACATCACACACATAAACACAAAGAGAAAGGGGAGTATTCATACTATACATACAGTTTTTTTATTGTTGTAAAACATAAATAACAAAATTTACCATTTTAAGCATGTTTAGGTGTACAGTCCTATAGCACTAAGTACATTCACATTGTTGTACATCTATCACCACGATTCACTTCCAGAACTTTTTCATCTTCTCCAACTGAAACTCTGTACCCATCAAGTCAGCGGTCACCAACATTTTTGGCACCAGACTGGTTTCATGGAAGACAATTTTTCCACGGACAGGGTGGGTAGCGGGGATGTTTTCAGCATGAAACTGTTCCACCTCTGAAACCACCTTCTGCTGTGCAGCTGTGCAGCTGTGCAGCCTGGTTCATAACAGGCCATGGACAGGTGCCAGTCCATGGCCCAGGGGTTGAGGACCCTGCATTAAATAAGAACCCCCATTACCCCTCCCCCAAGCCCCTGACAACCACCATTCTGCTTTTTGTCCCTGCATAATTTGGTGACTTTAGGTATCTCATCTGAGTGGAATCATACAGTATTTGCCCTCTTGTATCTAGCTTATTTAGCATAATGCCTTTAAGCTTCATCCATGTTATAGCATGTGTCAGAATTTCCTTTCTTTGTATGTATTTATATATAACATTGTGTCCTTTTTTTTTTTTTTTTTTTAACACGGAGTCTCATTCTGTTGCCTAGGCTGGAGTGCAGTGGTGCGATCTCGGCTCACTGCAACCTCCGCCTCCTGGGTTTAAGCAATTCTCCTGCCTCAGCCTCCTGAGTAGCTGGGACTACAGGCACATGCTACCATGCCCGGCTAATTTTTTGTATTTTTTGTATTTTTAGTAGAGACGGGGTTTCACCATGTTAGCCAGGATGGTCTCGATCTCCTGACCTTGTGATCCGCCCACCTCGGCCTCCCAAAGTGCTGGGATTACAGGAGTGAGCTATCGCGCCCGGCCAACATTGTGTTCTTATATTTATCTGTTGATGGACACTTGGTACAAATAGTTCTTTACACTGCTTTTTCCACTTAATATATTCTAGACATCATTTCATGTCAACAAAGTATAATTAAATTATTCTTTTTAATGACTATTTGGTATATTGTTCAACAGATATTTTATAAGTTATTTAACTAGATTGCTAACAATGAACGCTCGATTATTTACAGTTTTTTTGCTTAATAGACTTTTCAGTGATGAACAATCTTTCCAGTTTGTATTGAGAAACATATCACACAGGAGATGATATAATGTAGATGTTAAGCTTCAAGAATGCTAACAAAATGAACAGGCTGTATCCTACTCCAGCTGAAGAAATAGAGTATTCTCAGAACCTCAGAAGCACCTGCAGGCCCTGCCCCATCTCATTGCCCTCTCATCCCCCGAGAGGGATCACTATCCTGATTTTTGTGTTAACCATTCCCATGCTTTTCTCTGTAATTTTATCATATGAGTATGTACACTCCTCCCCAAAAATATAGAGCCTAAATGTAAGTCTACTGGATAAAAGAAAAAACATGGGTGCTATGGGCATCTTGGATCCTGGCCTTCCTTTCCCGACTCAATGCATCCAGTTATTTCCAGCTCAGAGAGCCCCTCCTCCATCATTGGTGTGATTCTCCACCTCCTCCTTCAAGGAAATCCTCCTTCCTACTAGGTTGTTATCAGTTTAGAATACCCCTCCACCTCTGCCTCTACTCCCATCCACCCGTTATGGCAAACTCATTTAGAATCATTGTCCATAGCACATTTTCCAGAAATGTTAATTAAGGGTCTAGAATAACACCATGTTAGGGGGCTTCAACAGAATTGTCCAGGGCAGACTTGGGCATCCCCAGTCTCACCACTTGGGAGGTCCTGACCTCTGGTGTATGATATGCCTCCTCTTCCTCCTGAGGGCCTCTTGTTTCTTTTCCTGACAATCTGTAGCTTACTCTTGGATAAAATTAATGCCAAACACTCCCTTCCTAAGAACAAACAATGATCTTAGACATTACATTGTTTAAATGCACATTAAGGAGGCATTTCACTAAATGCAGCATAATTGACTAATATCCCTTGTATTTCAAATGAATATAGGCTTTTCCACAATTTTCCAGAGAAGTTTTAGCTTCCCCACTTTGCCTCACCCTCCTTATGTCTACGCAGACTCTAGCTTTGGTTATCTTCAAGCATGTGCTAACTCTTTCCTTCCAGAAGCCCCCCATGATATAGAAATAACAGCACTCTGCTTGCTTCTGTCCTAATGCAGGATCCTGGGGAAAAGGAAGGCTTCCTTGGTAATTGCAGAGAATGGAATCTGAGGCTAGTATACTGGTATTATCTACCATTTACATAATACCTGCTATGTTCCTGGCACTTTACATACATTATCTGAAGAGTACATTTTATTACTTTTGCACATAAGGAAACTCCGGTTCAATCATGCATCCAAAGACATTAACGAGTGAATGATTGATTCAGAGTTTGGACCAGGTGTGTGCATCACTAAAATGTTTGTGTTTGTGACCATTCCTCTATATCCTCTCTTTGGAAAGAGAAAGCTATGCAATATTTAGGATTTTTTCCCTGAGTTTCCTAGATCTGCTGTAACAAATTACCACAAACCTGGGGGCTTAAAACAATGGAAATTTGTTCTCTCACAGTTCTGGAGGCTAGAAGTTCAAAATCATGGTTCCTTCTGAGGGATATGAAGGAGGATCCCTTTCTTGCCTCTCTCCTCTCTTCAGGTAGTTGCTGGCAATCCTTAGTGGTGTTGGTTTGTAGATGCATCATTCCAGCATCTGCACTTGGCCTTCTTCCCTGTGTATCTCTCCGTATTCAAATCTCCTCCTCCTTTCTCTTATAAAGATACCAGTCATTGGCATTAGGGCCTACCTTAATCCAGTATGACCTCATCTTAACTTGATTACATCTGCAAAAGACCCTATTTCCAAATAAGGTCACATTCACAGATACCAGGGGTTAGGACTTGAACATATATTTTGGGGGGACACAATTCAACCCAATACCTTGGGCATCCTTGTCACCAAGGCATTCTCCTATCATATTTCCTTCCTGAGGCATGGAGGAACATGGCTGCCTGCTCACACAAGTAAATAGGAGGTGCTGGAGGTCTTAAGCCACAGCAGGAGGTCTGGGCAGAAACCTGTGCTCAGCAAGATACCTTTTCAGTGAAGGGTACCTGTTGCGGCAGACCAAGAGAGCCATGGGCCAGCCAAGAGGCCAAGTCAAGCTGTGGTGAAACAGTTCCCTTTGGTGTCTGCAGCTGAGTGCCTGATTGCACAGTGGCATGGCACAGCTGTGTTAGTCATCCTTTCTCCAGATGCCATGAAGTTTGGAAAATGTGTCTGGATACTTGTGAGGTCACCACACTTAGGGAGTTTGGACTCTGAATAAACAAGCGGCAGAAAGTCTTGAGATTCACAGCTCTTTCTGCTCCAGATTCTATACAGTTGAGAAAGGAGATGTGAATTGATGGTGGGGCCCCATGTTGGAGTGATCAGACCCAACACCAGGCCATGGGGGCTACGAAGTCCAGTGGAGTTAAAGGAATGAGACAAGACAAGAGTGCATAAAGTGGGATCAGGGGGCCAATGCTAGTATGGAGGCTGCTAAGGCCCCGAGCTCTGGAAGCCCGCACTATTTATTGGTGATCAAACAAAGAAGCAGGTGGTGAGGATGTGGGGGTTGAAAGAAAGCAGTGTATCCAGCACATGATCTACAACTGTGACAGTTTGGCATTTTCTTTGAAGCATATGGAACATGTTCTGCTACTTGAGATAATGGGAAACATGTTCTTCTAGTTTAAGATACAATCGATCTAATAGCCTGGGAGTGCCAGAAGCAAGAAGCCAGCAAGTCTGGATACATTCCAGAGGCCTCAAGGAGTTTTAAGCCCTGAGCCCTGGATTCTGTCCAAGCCACAAGGGGTTTTATGCCCTGGGCTTAGATTGTGGTGCAGCAGGGCAGGTTTCCACCCTTTGGCACAGAGCTTGGTGTTCCAAAGGCCATGAGGGGTTTTAGACCCTGGACCCCAGACATGTTCCAAGACTGTTTTACATTATGTCAGACATGCAAGCCCTGCCTCAGCCTTTTTCCCAATACTCAGCTTTTCTCCAACACCCCAGATGTCTTCTGTGAGACCTGGCTGGAGTTCTACAGCACCTCCTGCCTGCTACTATCCTAACACTCTGTGGAGCAAACTCTATTCACTTGTTCTCCATCTTTCCCTTCTGGGCTCCGGGAGTCCAAACCTTGAGGTAGGTACCATGACACATTGGGCTCTCCACTCACAGCCTGATGCCTGTAGATGATCAGCCACTGTGTAATGAATGAACTCATTCTTCAATAAACCAGTGAATGATCACATGAAAGAAATGGTCAAGTGGGACTCTCTGGCCACAAATACTGAATCACCTTCCTCTTCTTTACCATAGAAGAAGGGAGAATTTCTTTCTCAAAGACCAAACCCTAGACTTCATAGTCTTTTTCTGTTTTTCTCCCCTACAGGACTTCTACCCCTCAGGGTCTCCCACAGAGCATTCTGTGGGCAACTAACCATCTAATGTTATTTTTATAGGGCCCAAGGGAGAAATTCTTATACATACACACATGTGCGTGCACACACACACACACACACACAAACTCTGTGTGTGTGCATGTATAAATGATTTCAGTTATGTACTGCTACATAACAAACCACCCCTAATGTAAGTAGCACAAAACAACCATTTTATTTTGCATACGGAGTCTTTGAGTCAGGAAATTAGACAGCAACTAGAAGGGGTGGCTAGCCTCTGCTCCCTGGTGTCTGAGACCTCAGCTGGAAAGACTTGAAAGCTGAGAATGACTCAACAATTGGGGGCTAGAGTCATCCGGAGGCGTCTTCACCCACATGTCTGGTGGTTTGGCTGGAACCTCAGCTGGGCTTTCAGCCCAAACACCTACACGTGGTCCCTCCATGTGTTCTCTCCACACGGGCTAGCTGGGCTTCATCAGACTAGCTGGTAACTGGGGTCCAAGGGAAGGTGTCCCGAGAAAGCAAAGCACAAGTGCATGGCATTTTTATGACCTGGCCTCAGAAGTCACAGAGCACCATATGGCATCATATGATATTGGTCAAGGTTACAGAGTTTTCCCAGGTTCAAGGCATGAGGAAGTGGGCAAGCTTCCTCTTTTTTTTTTTTTTTTTTTTTTTTTGTCAAGATGGAGTCTCTCTCTGTTGCCCAGGCTGGAGTGCAGTGACTAGATCTTAGCTCACTGCAACCTCCACTTCCCGGGTTCAAGTGATTCTCCTGCCTCAACCTCCTGAGTAGCTGGGACTACAGGCGCATGCCACCACACCCTGCTAATTTTTGTATTTTTAGTAGAAATGGGGTTTCACCATATTGGCCAGGCTGGTCTTGAACTCCTGACCTTGTGATCCACTCACCTCAGCCTCCCAAAGGCAAGCTTCTAGAACAGCACATGGACAGGAGATATTGGTATGTCACTTGGAAAACAGTCTGACAAGCTCTTTTTTTCTTTTCTTTTCTTTTCTTTTTTCTTTTTTTTTTTTTTTTAAGAGATAGGGTCTCTCTCTGTTGCCCAGGCTGGAGCACAGTGGCACAATCATAGCTCACTGCAGCCTCAAACTCCTGGGCTCACAAGCAATCCTCCTGTCTCAGTCTCTAGAGCAACTGGAACTATAGGCACGCACAACCACACCTGGCTAATTAAGTAAATTTTTTTAAAGATGAGGTCTCACTATTTTTCCAAGGCTGGCCTCAAACTCCTGGCCTCAAATGATTCTCCCACTTCAGCCTTCCAAGTAACTGGGATTACAGGCATAATCTTTTTCTTTAAGTTGTAAAATTCACACACAAAACAGTAAATATAATTTAGTAGTTTAGAACTCTCCAATTGTGTTTCTCTGACCCTCAATCAAAAGTAACCACCCTTGTGAGTTTTGCGTTACTCATGTTCTTGCTTTCTTTATAATTTTGCCACTCCAGGTTTTTTCCTAAATAATATATTGTTTAGTTTTGCCTGCTTGCAAACTTTGTAAAAATGGAATCACACAGAAGCATTCTCCTGTCATCTTGTTCATTTACTCTTTTTTTTTTTTGAGATGGAATCTTGCTCTGTCACCCAGGCTGGAGTGCAGTGGCATGATCTCAGCTTACTGCAACCTCTGCCTCCCAGGTTCAAGTGATTCTCCTGCCTCAGCCTCCCAAGTAGCTGGGATTACAGGTGCATACCACCATGCATGGCTAATTTTTGTATTTTTAGTAGAGACAGGGTTTCACCATGTTGGCCAGGTTAGTCTTGAACTCCTGGCCTCAAGTGATCCACCTGCCTCCACCTCCCAAAGTGCTGGGATTATAGGCATGAGCCACCATGCCCTGCTATTTACTCTTGTATCAGGAAGAAAGTGTAGGCTTGGTTGTGTTGTGGTAACAAACATCACCAAAATCTCAGTGGCTTATAACTCCAGTTATTTCTCACTTATACTATACAGATGTTGTGGATTGGCTGTAACTCTGCTCTGGGATCCAGGCTGAAGGAGCAGGCTGTATCTGGAACATTACTAGTCTCCAGGCCGAAGAAAAAGAGACAATGGTGAGCCATGTGATTTTTCTTCAAACTCCTCCTCAGAAGTGACATGTGTTCATTCTGCTCCATTCTATTGGCCAAAGCAAGTCACATGGCTAAGCCTAAGGTCAGTGGGTTACAAATATAATCCCTATGTAGAAAGCGACCTGGAAGGAACACTCCTAGAGGGGCAACAGATATTTTGAAATAGTATCACAAGCTACCGTAGTATCCCTCCTTGTCACAATTATTTGCATCCCTAATACAAGCATCAGACATTAAGTCAAAGATCTCATGGTAGTTCCTACATTGGGTCTGGATGTGGTTTCCTCTTGGTCTGGAGATCCAGAACTAAGAAGTCTAGTTATCAGCCCTCCACATACCCCATGGGCCAAAGAAGAACAGGGATGGGGTAATCTCAATAAACACTCAGCAGATCTGGGGGAAGGCCTGAGGTTCTGCATTTCTAACATTATTTAGAAAGGAAAGAATGAGAGACATGATATTGGTCAAGGTTACACAGTGTTTACAGGTTCAAGGCATGAGGGAGTGGGCAAGCCTCTAGAATAGCATGTGGACAGCAGATATGGGTAATCACTGATCTATGGACATCTTGAAATTCCACTGGGCTGACATCATAAGGGGCCCCCTATCCTGGGGAGAGGGAATATTTCTAGATTAGGTCTTAGTCCTGCCCCTGGAGGAAGGGGGTTCCTCATGCCATTCTCTTTCATGGCCTTTGGCTCTGTAGTCCGGAAGGGCCTTCCTTTTCTATTTTCCTCCTAATGAAGGCGTGTGCCTTCCTGAAGTGTGCCCCCACTTGCTCTCTGTAGTAGACTGCATTATTAAATACTCATTGCTCCTCTCCATGGGTCTGTTTTGCTGAACCCTAATTAACCTCAGTAGGGAAGGCACCAGGTTCAAGAGGTCAAAGAAGAGACCCAAAGGTAGCAAATAAGACATGGGGTTTTGGCTGGGCACGGTGGCTCACACCTGTGATCCCAGCACTTTGGGAGGCCAAGGCGAGTGGATCACCTGAGGTCAGGAGTTCAAGACCAGCCTGGCCAACATGGTGAAACCCCATCTCTACTAAAAATATAAAAAATTAGCTGGGCATGGTATCAAGCGCCTATAATCCCAGCTACCTGGGAGGCTGAGGCAGGAGAACCGCTTGAACCCGGGAGGTGGAGGTTGCAGTGAGCCAAGATTGTGCCTTTGCATTCCAGCCTGGGCAACAAGAGCAAAACCCCATCTCAAAAAAAAAAAAAAAAAAGACATACGGTTTTATTTGGGGCTTACATACAGGGGAGAGTCTTCAGCAGTGGCAGACTGGACAGGAAAAACGCAACCACTTGCAAACAGCATGCAGTTTATACAGCATTTTCACTTAACACCCTCCCCTTAACAACCTTCACCTGGTAACCTGCATTTAACCTAAAACAAATGGCCTCCATCCCTTATACGGCCCACATTCCACCAGACAGGAAGGGAGTGGGGTGGAGCTCACATGTTCCTCATAGACAGGAAGGAATCTCTGGGTTGACCACTCCCAGATTCCCTAGCTCAGAGCACACACTCAGGTGTGTCTGCCATACAGGGTCATTCTAAGGGTATGCTTAAGTTATTGCTATTGGGTATGTTTATCCTACAGGGTCCCTCAATACTGGACGATTATAATGCTCACTCCCTGATGACAAACTTGGTCATGTGACTTTTTTGGCCAATGGAAGTGGTGGGTGCCACTTTCGGGTAGAAGCTTTATTGTAGGGTGACCAACCTCAGTTTCCTGAAGACAAGACTATTCTGGTTTTAACACTAAAGTGTTGTGTCCCAGGAAACCCCCAGTCCTGGGCGAACTGGGATAGTTGGTCACCCAAGCTTTAAGAGTCATGTCACACTTTTATTTTTTTCCTTTTTGAGGAGAACAAAAATGTCTCAGTTAGAAACCTCCTATGAGCCTTGGTCACAGAATGAGGAGGAAGATAGCTGACCTCTATGGATATGTAATGCAAATAAGCAACAAATGTTTGGGCAAGGTGCAGTGGCTCATGCCTGTAATCCCAGAACTCTGGGAGACCGAGGCAGGTGGATTACTTGAGGTCAGGATTTTGAGACCAGCCTGACCAACATGGCGAAACCCTGTCTCTACTAAAAATACAAAAATTAGCCAGGCATGGTGGTGGGGGCCTGTAGTCCCAGCTACTCGGGAGGCTGAGGCACAAGAATCACTTGAACCCAGGAGGCAGAAGTTGCAGTTAGCTGAGATTGTGCCACTGCTCTCCAGCCTGGGTGACAGAGCAAGACTCGGTCTCAAAAGAGGAAAGGAGGGAAAGGAGAAGGGGAAGGGGAAGGATGAGCAGGAGGGGGAGGGGAAGGGGAAGGATGAGCAGGAGGGGGAGGGGAAGGGGAAGGATGAGCAGGAGGGGGAGGGGAAGGGGAAGGATGAGCAGGAGGCAGAGAGGAAGGGGAAGGGGAGGGAAGAAAAGGGGAGGGGAGGGGAGGGAAGGGAAAGTTAAGTTTGGGGTTTATTTAGCCACTGAGTTGAGAAGGTCATTTGTTACTGCAGGATAACTTAGCCTAAGCTGACTGAGGCAGCACTACATGATATCTTTGGTATTCACCCATTCATCCATTTCTTATTGATGTCTGACAAGTTCTGCTTCTTCTTGCCCTCAATATGGTTATGCCAAACTTCTCCTTGGAACTTCAGTACTTTTGTGAGTAGAGCTGCCAAGTAAAATACAAAATGCTCAGCTAAATTTGAAATTCAGATAAACAATACATAATTTTAGAAACTTTTCCTAAATTTAAATTGATCATATTAATACAATTTAATTTTTAACTAGTAAGTTTGCTAAACCTGTTTTCACTACTTAAAATAATTTTAATGAGTATAGCCCACACAATATTTGAGACATACTTATACTAAAAAAGTATTTGCTCTTTATCTGAAATTCAAATTTAACTAGGCATTCTGTATTTTCATTTGCTAAATCTAGCAAGACTAGTTGTGAGGAAAGCACTTTTTGAGGTGCCTGGGACAAATAATATACTCAGAAAATTCCCACTTCTACAGACAGCAGCATTGTGGAGCAATGCTAAACTTAATCTATCATCAGATTTATGGGGAGCTTTAAAAAAGGGACCTAGGTGTGAGCTCAGACCTGATTAGCTAGAAACTTGTGTGGAATATCTAGGGAACCTGTAGTTTTTGAAACAGTCTTGCTCTGTTGCCCAGGCTGGAGTGCAGTGGTACGATCTTGGCTCACTGCAACTTCCGCCTCCTAGGTTGAAGAGATTCTCCTGCCTCAGCCTCCCAAGTAGCTAGGATTACAGGTGCCCACCACCATGCCTGGTAATTTTTTTGTATTTTTAGTAGAGACAGAATTTCACGATGTTGGCCAGGCTGGTCTCAAACTCCTGACCTCAGGTGATCCACCCTCCTCAGCCTCCCAAAGTGCTAGGATTACAGGGAATCTGTAGTTTTCTTTTAAAAAGTGTGTTAATTCTGATCATTGGCCAGGTTTGGAAACTAGTGGCCTCACGCACTACTTCTCAAACTGTAACCATGCGAAGCATCTCGGGATCTTGCCAAACACAAATTCTGATTCAGCAGGTCTTGGGGGACCTGAGGTTCTGCATTTCTAACATCATGATATCGATCCTACACATCTGTGGATCACACTGAGTAGCAAGACTTCAGAGCGGTGGGTCTCAAACTTGAACCACCTGGAGGGCTTATTAAACCGCATTGCTGGCCCCACCCCAGAGTTTTTCACTTAGTAGATTAAAACTACTCTTTTTGTTAGAAAAGCTCCCAGGTGTTTCCGATGCTGCTGCTGTGGGACCCACACTCAGAATCACAGTGCTAGGAGAAAGAGAAAGGGCTTTGGGATCGGCGGACCTGAATTAAATTCCATCCCAGTAAGTGGGTCACCTCTGACAGATTTCTTACATTGGTTCTCCACTCTGTACATAAGAGTCACCTGGGCCGGGCATGGTGGCTCACGCCTGTAATCCCAGCACTTTGGGAGGCCGAGGTGGGTGGATCACCTAAGGTCAAGAGTTCAAGACCAGCCTGACCAACATGGGGAAACCCAGTCTCTACTAAAAATACACAAAAATTAGCAGGGCGTGATGGTGTGCTCCTGTAATCCCAGCTACTCTGGAGGCTGAGGCAGAAGAATGGCTTGAACCCGGGCAGTGGAGGTTGCAGTGAGCAGAGATCATGCCACTGCATCCAGCCTGGGGGACAAGAGCGAAACTCCATCTGAAAAAAAAGAGTCACCTGAAGATCTTAAACAATTCTGATGCCAGTGTTCTTTCCCAGATCAAATTAAATCAGGAAAGCTGGGAGTGAGACCCAGATGCACTGTTTTAACAAATTCCTCAGGGGATTCTAATGTGTCACCAGGTGGAAAACCACTGAAACACTGAGCCATTCTCCTTATCTGAAAATGAAGACTGAGGATTAAGTGTAATGGAAATGAAAGAGTCTGGCATAAGGCAGGCACCCGAAGTGGCTGCTATGACTCCTCCACTTTCTAGCCTTCCCTTCCATCTTAGAGGAAGAGCTGCCCCCAGGCCTGTATGAGGTTCACCTGTCTCCAACCCCTCCCCAACAAAGAAAAGAACCTAGCTTGCTTTGTCATTTTCTTCTGGAACATTGCCTCTCACCAGCGTCTCAAGTCTAGTTTCACTAGCTCTTCCCTATTTGTCTTTTAAAATATGCTGAACTCCGCCATCACTCAATCTTGCTGTCATCCTGTTTCCTGCCTCATATCACTGATAACATTTCTCAAGCAAGTGGCCTACAGTGGTACCAATTCCTAGCTTCTCCTTAGCCCTCAGGAGAAAAAGCCCCATTCCCTTCACCCCCAACCCTAAACTTTAGTACAGAGACACCCAAAGTTTATCAAAAGTGTTTGAATGGCCAAACCCAGAGGCCTTTTCTCGGTAATTCTTCTCTTTCAATTCAATTGAACAAGCATGTTTTAGTGCCTACTATCACTTGGGTACAAAGAGGAATAAGTCACCCTCCTTGGCCTCAAGGGGTAGGGCTTGGGAGCAGCTATCATGTAAGTAAGGCAATACCTGAGATAGGAACTGTGAGGTAAAGTGTGAATGATGTGGGTTCTTGCCCCCACCACTCAGCCTTATCATAGGTCTTTGCATCTACATCTATTAGGAATGGATGATTGAATGGATGAATGGACTCCACAGGAAGATGAGGACAGCCTTTATGGATGGAGTGAGCTTGCAGCAGAGTCTCAAAGGATGAGTAGAGTTTTCCAGGTAGGGAAGTGTGTGGGTGAGCAGTCCAGATCGAGTCAAAGGTATGGGAGCAAGGAACAGCCTGGTGCATTCCAGAAGTGTTGATAATGTCACTGGCTGACTCGGAGGGTGTGAAGGGGAGGAGAAGGAGGGAAGGCTAGAGAGGGAAGGTAGAAAGGAAGTGGAGGCGCAAAAAGATGCTGAAGGGCCTCCTGTACCTCCAGGAAGAGTTTGAATGTTATCATTTGGGCAATGGGAAGCTATTCCTGGGTTTTCACAAGGGAATCAGTTGATGAGAACTGCTGTTTAGAAAGACAGCCCTGGCAGCAACTCAAGCGCTGGGAGAGGACAGAACCACCAGGGAAGAGGGTATGGGGAAGAAGAGCAGCAGGCTGAGGACAGGCCCAGGACTGAAGAATCAGGCACAGGAAGAAGAGTCCATGGGGCAGGCTATGAAATGGACAAAGGAAAACCAGAGGTGCTTCCCAAGCAGGGGGCCTGGCCACCAGAGTCCCAAGCTACCAAGATGTCAAGTAAAGAAGAACTGAAAGCCAACTGCTGGATGCAGCAGTGAGTGGGGGTCACAGTGGCCTTTGCCAGAACTGTTCCAGTGGAGGAGTAGAGGAAGAGAGAAAACCACAGGAGCAGGCATCACAAGCTCATGCTCCACCCACACGTTCCCTCTCTCCTTTAGTCCTGTGACCCATGTGCTTGCTCTGTTTCTCTCTCAATGGAGATCCAAATTTAAAAATATGGAGCCAAGGGAATCAGTTCCTTTGCTAACACACTGAACGTTAGTTTTCTTCTTCTCTTTTGCAAAAACTTCTTATTTCACAAAATACTCAAACAAATAGACAAAGTACAGTGAAGTCCAGGTAGATATCATCCACCTTCAGCAATGATCAATCCATGGCCAATCTTTCATCTCAACACTCGTATCCTCATTCTTGTGGAGCAAATGCCAGACATTCTTTCATCCGTCAGTATGTCAATATGTATCTCTGAAATAGAAGGACTTTTTATAAAACATAATCATAATATAATTAATATTCATTCCCCAATTGTTTTGTTATTGTCTTTTACAGTTTAATTTTTGTTTTGTTTTGTTTTGTTTCTTTTTGAGACAGGATCTTGCTCTGTTACCCAGGCTGGAGTGCAGTGGTGCGATCATGACCCATTGCAGCCTCTACCTCCTGGGCTCAGGTGATCCTCCCACCTCAGCCTCCCAAGTAGCTGGGACTACAGGTGCATGCCACCATGTCCAGCTACTTTTTTGTATTTTTGTAGAGATGAGGTCTCACCATGTTGCCCAGGCCAGTCTCAAACTCCTGGGCTCAAGTGATCCACTTGCCCCAGCCTTCCAAAGTGCTAAGATTACAGGCATGATCCATAATACCCAGCTACGGTTTGTTTTCATTTGGATGCTAATAAGACCCATACATTCCATTTGGTTGATCTATCTCTTCAATTTCTTTTAAGTTTATAATTTTATAAGGTCCCCTTCCACATTTTTCTTCTCTGGATCACTCTGTGGTTAAGGGGGTGGTTCCTCAAATCAGATGGCCTGGTTCTATTTTGCTTTCTTGTTTTTTAGTACTTTTTGTTTGTTACCTACACACAGAAAAGTACATGAATCATAAGTGAGCGGCTTGATGAATTTTCATAAGTGAACACACCTGTGTAACCACCACCCAGCTCAGGAACAGGGCATCACTGGTACCCAAGAACCCCCTCTCAGGCCCTTTCCCAGTCTCTACCACCTCACAAAGGTCAGGTGACTTTTTCACACCACAGCCATGTGTTACCTCTTTTTGAACTTTATATAAATAGAATCATAGCATACATTTCTTGGATGACTGGCTTCTTTCACTCACCTTTATGCTGGTGGCATGCTTATCGTAATGATTTGTTCATTCCCAATGCTGCTTAGTATTCCATTGAATATGAATGTTCTACAACCTGTTTATCCATTCTAGTGTTGGTGGACATTTGGACAGTTTACAATCTTAAGCTATTACAAATGGTGCTATCGTGAATGTTATTGTCCGTGTGTTTCTTTGGGTACATACTTAAGAATGAGAATTATGCATGCTCACGTTGCCAAGGTTTTAATTTTGGGTTTACTTAATATCACTTTTGTGACCTCAAGCACATTATGTTACCTCTCTGGCCTCAGTTTCTTAATCTGTAAAACAGGCATAATCATATTCACCCTGTGGAGTTATTGGGAGGATTAAATATTTAAAAAAATCTAAAACTCTTAGAATCGTGCTTGTCTCTTAGTAAGGGTTTTATAAATGTTAGCTGTCAATCCTTCCTCCCTTTGTGGTGGTAACTTCTCAAGCTCCTTCACTGTCTTTCTCCTCCTGCCAAGTTTCATTCTCCCAAGTTCAAGTTAACCTGGTCTGCTTTTCTTTCTCTCTGAAACTTGTCTATGCCTATGACTTCCATTACCTTGTACTGTGGACAGCTTTTGCAACGTGTTACCTAGAAACTATGACTCCAAATACCCTTGTCTACAAAACTCAGCCTCTCCCCTGCTCACCAATGCTCCCTTTCTAGTAATGATGTCATATTTTCCCTTTCCCTTGAATATATGTGTCACCAAAATCTCAACAGATCTAAAGTAAATTTGCCTTTCTCTCCCATATTAGAACCCCCTTGGGATCATCTCTGACCCTTCTCTCTTTCTTGCACCCCATATTTAATCTGTGGGTAAGTCCTGAAGAATCTATGCTCACATCACTGTTATTCTTCTTTTCTTTTTACTTCCACTGTCTAGTTCAGGCCCTTAACAACTTATATTGAAACTAATGCAATAACCTGTTATCTCTTCTACCTGGCTCCAACCTCTCCTATTTCTAATTTTCTCTGAACATTGCCTCCAGATTAATTGGACTAAAATATGGCTTTATAATAAATCATCATGATAGGGCATATAACTGTGAAAAGAAAATAAAGCCTTGGGACCCCAAACTCACTATGTCAAAGGGAAAAATTAAGCTTGGAAACTGAGTCACACAAAAACTGCCTTCCTTTTGCTCCTAAACAGATCGTTGCATTTGGATATTTGGACTGTTCACAGCCTTAAGCTATTACAAATGGTGCTATTATGAACGTTATTGTCCATGTTTTTCTCTGGGTACATAGTTAGGAATGAGTATGTGATAACGGAAGGCCATCTACCTCCCCAGGTGGACTTCCTCACAATTGCTTACAAGGAAATTTTTTGTGGGTCCCAAATCTTTCAGAATACATATCCTCCCGATAAACTACCCCTAAAACACAGTTGTGTTGAATCTCACCCTGACAATGTAGGCTTTTTTTTTTTCTTTTTTTTTTTCTTGTGAGACAGAGTCTTGTCATCCAGGCTGGAGTGCAGTGGCGTGATCTCGGCTCACTACAACCTCCGCCTCCCAGATTCAAGCAATTCTCCTGCCTCAGCCTCTTGAATAACTGGGACTCCAGGTGCCTGCCACCAAGCCTGGCTAATTTTTTGTACTTTTAGTAGACATGGGCATTTCACCATGTTGCCCAGGCTCATCTCGAACTCCTGACCTCAAGTGATCCACCTGCCTCAGCCTCCCAAAGTGCTGGGATTACAGGCATGAGTCACTGTGCCTGGCCAACTATGTAGATTAACATCTTATCTTCACAGGTATGGGACAAAGACCAGACTAGAAATAATTCCTCTGCCCACCCAAGACAAATGCATATTAGATTTCTTCCTCTACTCTGTGTTTACATATTTTATGTAAAATGTAGATTTACCAAGCAAGAAAACTAACATAATTGACTGTTCCTCTACCCGCCCCTTTCACATGTAAAATGTAGATTCAGCGAGTGCTAATCAAAGCCTCACAGGAAAGTAATCTCCTGTCTCATTGCTTACCCTTCCTTCTTTTTTTCCTTTCCTCTCTAAAGTCCTGAAAAACCTTTTTTGGAAAAAGCACAGGCCACAGATCCTATGATAACTTATGTTTCTTTCTCCCAGAAGAACTATGGTAACTTGTGTTTCTTTCTCCCAGAAGAAGAAATAAAATAAACTCTACATGGCAAAATAAACCTCTACATGGCAAAATAAACCTCTACATGGATAGAGATCTGTCTCAGACACATTTTGGTTTCCATGACTTCTGAATGGCAGCATGAGGAGCTCCATGAACCCTCTCCCCAGTGAAATGACCATAACCTCTGGAAATTACTTAAGATCAAAGCCACAACTATTTAAAGCCTTTGGAAATTGTTTTATGGGGATGCAGCAAATTAATAAACTTTTATTCAAGAAAATGTACTAAGTCTCAGTAAGAACAGTGAGAGTCAATAACATTTGTACCACAAAAGACTTCCTCCCTCCTTCTTCTAGCTCAGCATGATGGAAAAGTTACTCTAAGTAGGTGAAGCCGAGAACACGGGCTACCTCTTCCCCCAGCTCTCAGTTGAGGGCTACTATATCTCCCTGGGAGGGTGGCTGCCAGCATTTCTCATGCCCTCCAGCTTCATGCTGCAAAAGCTCTACTTTGGACAAGACTGGCTGATAAATCTGGGGCTCACTTCGTAAACCTAGCCCCCAATCATAGGGCAGAAACTCCACCTCGGCCATGGCAGGCTGAGAATTCTGGAGCCTGTGTTACTCTGGCCTCAGCTTGCTCATGGGGCAGAGATTCTTTACAGGAAAGGCAAGTGCAGAAGAGCAAAAGCTACTGCTCTGTCCAGCACTCTGCTCATAAAGCAGGATTGTCATCCTGAGATAAGGGGGCCACTGTCTCTGCCTGAGTTCCCCAAGCTCCGGAGCAGTGGTGCAGAGGTTTTGCCCAAGGGGAGAGGAAGGCCGTAGATACAGAGACCTCTGAAGTTCTTCCCAAGAAAACACTTTATGTAGAACACAATGTGGGAAAGTTCAAGTGTAAGGGTGTTCTCAAAAACAATGAAGATTTTGTTGGTAAGCAATTAAGAGGAGCCTGGGAACTCCATTCAAGCAACAAGCTGAACTGTAGACCAGCTAGAAGTGTTCTGGAGAGAACCAGCGAAAGCATCAGCTAAGAAGAGCCCTCTTGGTGTTAGAATAAGTCTCAAAGACTGACCTGAAAGATTACCCTTGCAAAGGGGCCCAAATTTAATGTACAAGACAGGAGCAATTCATGCCTCCAGGGCATTATCAAACACGAAAGAACAATCAGCCAGCAGTTGGTGGAGGCTAACGGCTGTATGTGATATCATAGCAGGCTGACAACTTACCAAAGAGATAAGGTAAAGAGAAAAGGAGGCTTTTTTTTTTTTTTTTTTTTTTTTTTTTTTAAGACGGAGTCTCACTCTGTCGCCCAGGCTGGAGTGCAGTGGCCCAATTTCAACTCACTGCGCCTCTCACTCCCAGGTCCAAGTGCTTCTCCTGCCTCAGCCTCCCAAATAGTTGAGATTACAGGCATGAGCCACCACACCTGGCCCAAATTTTACTCTTCTAGGCACCTCATGTAAGTGGAATCATAACAGTATTTGTCCTCTTGTGATTGGCTAATTTCACTTTACATAATGTCTTCAAGTATCATCCATATTGCAGCATGTGTCAGAATTGTCAGAATTTCATTCTTTTTTTTTTTTCTTGAGACAGGGTCTCACTCTGTCTCCCTGGCTGGAGTACAGTGGCACAGTCACAGTTCACTGCAACCTCAACCTCCTGGGCTCAAATGATCCTCCTACCTCAGCCTCCCAAGTAGATGGGACTACAGGAGCATGCCACCATGCCCAGCTAATTTTTTTTTTTTTTTTTTTACTTTTTTGTAGAGACAGGATCTCACTGTATTGCCCAGGCTGGTCTTGAACTCTTGGGCTCAAGCAATCCTCTTGCCTCTGCCTCCCAAAATGTTGGGATTACAAGCATGAGCCACTGCACCGGCCAATTTCATCCCTTGTGAAAGCTGAATAGTATTCCATTACTTGTACTTACCAATTTTATTTATCCCTTCATCCATCAATGGACATTTGGGTTGTTTCCCCCTTTTGGCCATTATGAATAATGGTGCTATGAACCCTAGCATACAAATATCTTGAATCAAATGTAACTTAAATGCCACGTCTGCATTGTGGGTGATACAAGAGATGATTATAGAGTAGCACATGGAAGAACACGTAAAAACATAAATTTAAAATGTAATATTTAAAAATGTAATAGTTGGCCAGGTGCAGTGGCTCAAGCCTATAGTCCCAGCACTCTGGGAGGCCGAGGCGGGGGAATCACTTGAGGTCAGGAGTTCAAGACCAGCCTGGCCACTAAAAACACACACACAAAAATTAGACAGACGTGGTGGCGCACGTGTGTAATCCCAGCTACTCGGGAGGCTGAGGTGGGAGGATCCCTTGAACCCAGGAGATGGAGGTTGCAGTGAGCCAAGGTCGTGCCACTGTACTCCAGCCTGGGCAACAGAGCAAGACTCTGTCTCAAAAAATTAATAAATAAAAATAATAAAATGTAATCCTTATGAAATGATTTTAATGTAATTAGAATAACTATAATCACACTTGAAGCCTGCAATATCACATATATTATTGCTTCGGCTCACAGGGTTTCTCAAGCTCAGCACTATTGACATTTGGGATAATTCTTCGTCGTGGGGCTGTCCTGGGCACTGGAGGGTGGTTAGCAGCTTCTCTAGCCCCTACCCACTAGAGGTCAACAGCACCCCTGCAGTTGTGACAACCACAGACATTGTCAAGTGTCCCCTGAGGGATGAAACCGCCCCCAGTCGAGAACCACTGGTTTAGGATGGGGCTGAATAAGGTATTTAATTTTAAAAGTTGAGTCAGTTTAATAACATTATTAAGTAAATAATAAAGCAGAGAGTACAGAGATAGGGTCAAAATTATCAATGTGGTTTGCAGATGCCTGGAGTTTGGGATGTTTGCTCTGCAACTATGCGAGGATATCCAAATACCCAAGGGGCTGAGACGAAGCCATTAACTAAGACGAAGGCATTATCTGGCCTCCACCACCAGCCCCATCCATTTTTTTCATCTTCTCGCCTACTGGGTCCCGATTTGACTCTTCTATGGACAAACTATCTTGTGTTCATCTAGTCAGAGGCCTACCTGGAATGCCATGCTCCCTCACCGCCAATGCTGCCCTACCAAATTCAGCCCATATACCTTCAAAAACCAATTCAAATCTCCAAGAATCCAAGTCAGAAGAAATTGCTGCCTCCTCTGAATAATTATTGCTGACACTGATTGCACTCTGTGCTTATTGCTCAGTCCTTTGAGTTATCTCGTCAATATTTCCCATTTGTCCTATATCCATCCCCACCTAGGAATGAATGGGACTTCATGATTCTGTCTATCTTTCTAGTATTAGATGTCTTGCTCGGTAAAAAATGTTTACTGTCTTGTAAATTAATTTAAATATATGGTAAAATAATATAGGGGTCTCTGGAAAGATGGAAATTGTTTTTGTTTTTAAGACGGAGTCTCACTCTGTTGCCCAGGCTGCAGTGCAGTGGTGCAATCTCAGTGCAATCTTGGCTCACTGCAACCTCCGCCTACCAGGTTCAAGCGATTCTCCTGCCTCAGCCTCCCAAGTAGCTGGAATTACAGGCGCCTGCCACCACGCTGGGCTAATTTTTGTATTTTAAGTAGAGACGGAGTTTCACCATGTTGGCCAGGCTGGTCTTGAGCTCCTGACCTCAAGTGATCCACCCTCCTGGGCCTCCCAAACTGCTGGGATTACAGGTGTGAGCCACTGTGCCCGGCCTGTTTTTGTTTTTTTGTGGGTTTTTTTGTTGTTGTTGTTATTTTTTTACACTGCATCTCGCCTTCTCCGGAAATAGTTTTAAAATAGCTCAATAACATAAAATTATGTAGGAAAGGGTGTATGATGAGCTTATTTAATGCACAAGTTTTATTGACTGTTTTGCAATTAATAGTATGAAAAACTCATTTTTATTTCTGTAATTAAGAATGACATCAGGAAGAGGAATGCATGGTGACTAAGAAGAAGTCATCGTTAGCCAGTCACCTGTCAGATATTCTGTATGTATCTGATTATAAGATTAGAACACTTTTTCATCTGTGTGTGTATGCACGTGCACGTGCGTGTATGTGTGTTTCATGAGCATTTTTAGTACTGGGTCCTATATATGTAAGTATAAATATTACCATAAAATTTATCAACCAAATTGGGACTATTTGAGAGTCACCTGGTGGGAGGGAGGGCACTATTAAAATTTTGCCAGGACAACAGGCATAAGCCAGGAGTGTTCACCTTATGATTTTACTATAGACAACTCACACATAGCTTAAGAAAGCAGCTCAAATCACAGACAAGATTATTTTTCATGATCGTTTTCACTGGCCACCAGAAAGCCTTTTCTAATAATAAAAGGACCACATTTCGAATTTCATCATAGTTTGTCCTCATGGAACTATTGCATGCTGGGACTTAAAGCCTCTAAACAAACTTCATCTCCATTACCAGTAAGAAGCCAGACAGTCGACCTGGTAACAGGACATTCTGAACCTCCTTCCTAGACTGCATGCAGACTGCACTGGGTGTGACAATAAAGCCACAATATTGGATCCCTCAGACTGCACCATGTCATGACTGCAGGAATACTTTATGAACCTCCAGGCTGCAGCTTTTACTATTATTCTCTTAGCCTCATCCTTTCCATTTCCCTCTCAATGATTACACTGAAGAGGTCTAGTCTCAAAAACCTTAACTCAGTCCTCAAACCGTTTTTGGTAACCATATTCGAAAGGAAAAGTTTCTCGCACCAGGTGGTGAGATTTTGCTAGTGTAAAAAAAAAAAAAAATCCTGCATGTGTTGGAGAGTGTGTATATAGGAACTGTCTGTACTTTCCACTTAATTTTGTTATAAACCTAAAACTACTTTATTTATTTATTTAGAGACAGTCTCCCTCTGTTGCCCAGGCTGGAGTGCAGTGGTATGATCTTGGTTCACTGCATCCGCCGCCTCCTAGGTTCAAGCGATTCTCCTGCCTCAGCCTCCCAAGTAGCTGGGATTACAGGCACACGTCACCACACCCAGCTAATTTTTGTATTTTTAGTAGAGACGGTGTTTCGCCAATTGACCAGACTGGTCTCAAACTCCTGGCTTCAAGTGATCCGCCCACCTCAGCCTCCCAAAGTGTTGGGATTACAGGCATGAGCCACGGCGCCTGGCCCTAAAACTGCTTTAAAAAATAAAGTCTATCTATATTTTCTAAAAATCCTGAATCCTGTGATCACTACTTCTGAGGGCTAGAACTTAGAAAATGAGTGAGGACCTTAGAGGAAGGTTCTGAAATGGGCCCCTATAATAGCTGTGGCAAACATTTATTAAACATTTTTAGGTATGTACCAGGTACTGTTTGATGCACTTTGCATCTGTGAACTCATCTGCCACTCAAAGGACCCCATGAGACAAGCACTTCACTGTCCTCTGCATTTTACAGAAGAAAGTAGGGCACAGAGATGTGCTGTACTTGCCCAGGGTCACAAGGCTAGGAAGGATGGAATCAGGATCCAAGCCCCAGCAGTAGAGCTTCCAAATCCCCTTTCTCTGAACCATCCCCCGAGGACACAGAATAACAAAAATGACAAACTGAGTGAATTGCTGATTTTCCTTAAAAGAATAAATAGAACACATTATCTGCTCCAACCACTGCTCCCTGCTGTCTCCCAGAGTACCTTGACTTTCTCAGGTTAGGAAATCCTGCAGAGGCCCCAGTTGAGTTAGCAGCAGTTCTACTTTAATGAAGTCCTGCAGCTTTGGCCATCCCAGAAGGTGACTGGGGCATACCCTCTCCCTTGTTCTTTTTTATAACAAGGTACTGTCACGGTTTTGAAAATTCACTTTACAGCCACATCCCAACACTTGCTTATCTCAGGCCAAGGCTCACCAAATCCTCAATCCCAACAGGCCACTAAACTTGAAGGCAAAAATAAGTCCATTTTGTCTCCTAAATGGCCTCCCTCAGAAATGATTTATAGAATGAAATAATATGATTAAACAGAATATGGCAAGACTGCAAGCAGAAGGGAGGAAACAGAAACCAGAGACAATTAAGGAAACAGTTCTGTGTGCTGGAAAATGATAATGGATCATTCTTTTTTTTTTTTTTTTTTTTTTTTTGTTGTTGATAATCATTTATCTGTTGATCCAAATAAAGAATTTCATATTAATAAAAAGAACCAGAAAATTAATATTGCTCATCATTATTATTGAAACTCTATTATAAACTCTGTCCCCAGCCTGCTGTGGCAGAGGTAACACTTTTTTATTTTTTTTATTTTTTTATTGATCATTCTTGGGTGTTTCTCGCAGAGGGGGACTTGGCAGGGTCACAGGACAATAGTGGAGGGAAGGTCAGCAGATAAACAAGTGAACAAAGTTCTCTGGTTTTCCTAGGCAGAGGACCCTGCGGCCTTCCGCAGTGTTTGTGTCCCTGGGTACTTGAGATTAGGGAGTGGTGATGACTCCTAACGAGCATGCTGCCTTCAAGCATCTGGTTAACAAAGCACATCTTGCACCGCCCTTAATCCATTCAACCCTGAGTGGATACAGCACATGTTTCAGAGAGCACAGGGTTGGGGGTAAGGTCACAGATCAACAGGATCCCAAGGCAGAAGAATTTTTCTTAGTACAGAACAAAATGAAGTCTCCCATGTCTACCTCTCTCCACACGGACACGGCAACCATCCGATTTCCCAATCCTTTCCCCACCTTTCTCCCCTTTCCATTCCACAAAACTGCCATTGTCTTCATGGCCCGTTCTCAATGAGCTGTTGGGTACACCTCCCAGACGGGGTGGCGGCCGGGCAGAGGGGCTCCTCACTTCCCAGTAGGGGCGGCCGGGCAGAGGCGCCCCTCACCTCCCGGACGGGGCGGCTGGCCGGGCGGGGGGCTGACCCCCCCACCTCCCTCCCGGACAGGGCGGCTGGCCCGGCGGGAGGGCTGACCCCCCCACCTCCCACCCAGACGGGGCGGCTGGCCGGGCGGGGGGCTGACCCCCCACCTCCCTCCCGGACGGGGCGGCTGGCTGGGCAGAGGGGCTCCTCACTTCCCAGTAGGGGCGGCCGGGCAGAGGCGCCCCTCACCTCCCGGACGGGGCGGCTGGCCGGGCAGGGGGCTGACCCCCCCATCTCCCTCCCGGACGGGGCGGCTGGCCGGGCAGAGGGGCTCCTCACTTCCCAGTAGGGGCGGCCGGGCAGAGGCGCCCCTCACCTCCCGGACGGGGCGGCTGGCCAGGCGGGGGGCTAACCCCCCCACCCCCCTCCCAGATGGGGCAGCTGGCCGGGCGGGGGGCTGACACCCCCACCTCCCTCCCGGACGGGGCGGCTGGCCGGTTGGGGGGCTGACCCCCCCACCTCCCTCCCGGACAGGGCGGCTGGCCCGGCGGGAGGGCTGACCCCCCCACCTCCCACCCAGACGGGGCGGCTGGCCGGGCAGAGGGGCTCCTCACTTCCCAGTAGGGGCGGCCGGGCAGAGGCGCCCCTCACCTCCCTGACGGGGGCGGCTGGCCAGGCGGGGGGCTGACCCCCCCACCTCCCTCCCAGACGGAGCGGCTGGCCGGGCAGAGGGACTCCTCACTTCCCAGTAGGGGTGGCTGGGCAGAGGCGCCCCTCACCTCCCGGACAGGGCGGCTGGCCGGGCGGGGGGCTGATCCCCCCACCTCCCTCCCGGACGGGGTGGCTGGCCGGGTGGGGGGCTGACCCCCCCACCTCCCTCCCAGACGGGGCGGCTGGCCGGGCAGAGGGGCTCCTCACTTCCCAGTAGGGGCGGCCGGGCAGAGGGGCCCCTCACCTCCCTGACGGGGGCGGCTGGCCAGGCGGGGGGGTAACCCCCCCACCTCCCTCCCGGATGGGGCGGCTGGCCGGGCAGGGGGCTGACCCCCCCACCTCCCTCCCGGACGGGGCGGCTGGCCGGGCGGGGGGCTGACCCCCCCACCTCCCTCCCGGACGGAGCGGCTGGCCGGGCAGAGGGACTCCTCACTTCCCAGTAGGGGTGGCCGGGCAGAGGCGCCCCTCACCTCCCGGACAGGGCGGCTGGCCGGGCGGGGGGCTGATCCCCCCACCTCCCTCCCGGACGGGGTGGCTGGCCGGGTGGGGGGCTGACCCCCCCACCTCCCTCCCGGACGAGGTGGCTGCCGGGCGGAGACGCTCCTCACTTCCCAGACGGGGTGGCTGCTGGGTGGAGGGGCTCCTCACTTCTCAGACGGGGCGGCTGCCGGGCGGAGGGGCTGCTCACTTCTCAGACGGGGCGGTTGCCAGGCAGAGGGTCTCCTCACTTCTCAGTCTGGGCGGCCGGGCAGAGACGCTTCTCACATCCCGGACGGGGCGGCAGGGCAGAGGTGCTCCCCACATCTCAGACGATGGGCGGCCGGGCAGAGACGTTCCTCACTTCCTAGATGGGATGGCGGCCGGGCAGAGACGCTCCTCACTTTCCAGACTGGGCAGCCAGGCAGAGGGGCTCCTCACATCCCAGACAATGGGCGGCCAGGCGGAGACGCTCCTCGCTTCCCAGAAGGGGGGGCGGCCGGGCAGAGGCTGCAATCTCGGCTCTTTGGGAGGCCAAGGCAGGCGGCTGGGAGGTGGTTGTAGCGAGCCGAGATCACGCCACTGCACTCCAGCATGGGCGCCATTGAGCACCGAGTTAACGAGACTCCGTCTGCAATCCCGGCACCTCGGGAGGCCGAGGCTGGCAGATCACTCGCGGTTAGGAGGTGGAGACCAGCCCGGCCGACACAGCGAAACCCCGTCTCCACCAAAAAAATACGAAAACCAGTCAGGCGTGGCGGCGCGCGCCTGCAATCGCAGGCACTGGGCAGGCTGAGGCAGGAGAATCAGGCAGGGAGGTTGCAGTGAGCTGAGATGGCAGCAGTACCGTCCAGCTTCGGCTCGGCATCAGACCGTGGAAAGAGAGGGAGAGGGAGACCGTGGGGAGAGGGAGAGGGAGAGGGAGAGGGAGAGGGAGAGGGAGAGGGAGAGGGAGAGGGAGAGGGAGAGGGAGAGGGAGAGGGAGAGGGAGAGGGAGAGGGAGAGGGAGAGGGAGAGGGAGAGGGAGAGGGAGAGGGAGAGGGAGAGGGAGAGGGAGAGGGAGAGGGAGAGGGAGAGGGAGAGGGAGAGGGAGAGGGAGAGGGAGAGGGAGAGGGAGAGGGAGAGGGAGAGGGAGAGGGAGAGGGAGAGGGAGAGGGAGAGGGAGAGGGAGAGGGAGAGGGAGAGGGAGAGGGAGAGGGAGAGGGAGAGGGAGAGGGAGAGGGACGATAATGGATCATTCTTTAAGCCTGCCAGAGCTGCAGAGAAGATGCCCGGATCCTTTTACTCTTCCTCCTCTTCCTGAGCTCAGTCTGTGCCTCTTTTTGAGCCTCTGTGACATAATTGTGTTTTAGAATTCCTGAACTGGAAAGATGTCCTTTTCTGGAACTGGTGGCTGAACCTATGTTCCTGAGATGGGAGAAAAAAGCCATTTACACAATGGCGAGCCCATCTGCAATCTACTCCTAACAGCTGCTTTTTGTGGCTCTGAATCAAGTTGGAGAAATCATCCTGGATCTCAGGAGCCACTTCATGCTTTTCAGGGCCTAACAAGACATCTCAGTTTCCCTTAGCAAACACAGGCAGAAGCAAACCTGTATTGGGCTGGGCCTATTTCCGTAACATGCATGCAGCCATGTGTATGGCTACCAAGCAGCACTATTTAAAGACAAGAACCAGAAAACTGTGGATCAGAACTAAATGTGTACATAGATATGTGTACACACCCCTCCAAAACTAGTGACAAATCTTTTTTGTTTTTTTTTTCTGAGACAGAGTCTCACTCTGTCATCCAAGCTGGAATGCAGTGGTGCAATCTCACTGCAGCCTCTGCTTCCTGGGTTCAAACGATTCTCCCGCCTCAGCCTCCTGAGTAGCTGGGATTACAGGTGTGTGCCACCATGCCCAGCTAATTTTGTATTTTTAGTAGAGATGGGGTT
The DNA here is from genome assembly GCF_029281585.2 of Gorilla gorilla gorilla. Taxonomy (NCBI): domain Eukaryota; kingdom Metazoa; phylum Chordata; class Mammalia; order Primates; family Hominidae; genus Gorilla; species Gorilla gorilla. The sequence continues at coordinate 90,298,774 of NC_073240.2, forward strand.
TCACCATGATGGCCAGGCTGGTCTGGAACTGCTGACCTCAGGTGATCCTCCTGCCTTGGCCTCCCAAAGTGCTGGGATTACAGGCTTGAGCCACTGTGCGCAGCCTATTTTTAAAATTATTATTAATTTTTAATTGACAAAATTTGTATATATTTATGATGTACAATATGCTTTACTTATTTATGTTTATCATGTTATTATGTTTATTTGTCAAACAAGGTCTCACTCTGTGGCCCACGCTGGAGTGCAGTGGTGTGATCACAGCTCACTGCAGCCTCAACTTCCTGGGCTCAAACAACCCTCCTGCCTCAGCCTCCCCACTAGCTGGGACTACAGGCATGCACCACCACATTTGGCTAAATTTTAAATTTTTTGTAGAGACGGGGTCTCACTATGTTGCCCAGGTTGGTCTCAGACTCCTGGGCTCCAGCTCAGCTTCCCAAAGTGTTGGATTACAGGCGTGAGCCACTGTACCGGTCCATGTTTTGATACATGTATACATTGTGGGATAGCTATACCAAGCTAGTTAACATATGCATTACCTTATATACTTATCTAGTGATAATCTAAAGCTCTTTTTTGGAAGTCCAAACTGTTTTAAATCAGAGTCTGGACGATGGGGTTCATCACTAAGAGACTTTGCTACTGAAGCCTGGGTTTTTCTTTTCCAAGATGAAAGAGAATACAGAAGAATATATAAACACTGAGATGAAACCTTTTTTTTCAAGGTAACATGACAACTGAATGAAAAATAGAGCAATGGCAAAGGATTCTTTCTTCTCCTTCACTCTGATGTACCATGGCTCTGAGTTCTTTCAAACACAGACACAAAGGGTCTGGGGCTACATTCAGGCCTGAGAAGCTATTTCTGTCCACACTCTGTGATGTCTACACCTTCAGAATGGGGAATGGGTTTCAGGGGTCCCTGACAGATAGAGCTCATGCAATGATTTCTGGTCCGGTGCTGATCAGCCTTCAAAGGATGTTATTTGGTTACGCTCCATAAAACTTGAGCCAGCCCATTGTTCCTTGTCACAACCTGAAATATGTTGGGAAAAATTTACATGGCAACAAATGCCACTTCCCTTCTCTGACTAAATCGCTCCTCTCATTTCATCCCCTGCTCCCTCTCTCCCAGCCCTATGGGGCCTTGGTAGGGTGGCCTTGTCTGCCCTACAGGGGTTGCATTTCAAGTCGCTCAAGTGTTCTATTCTTGGTACACAACATGCCATTGCAAAAGCAGTTTCAGGCTCATAGAATTTTAGAAATGGGCCTAGTTTCCCAGCCGGCTGAGGTGAGTGGGTGATGGGGGAAGAATCAGCCTTGATTGAATGCCTGTTGAGTGCCAGCCACTGTTGGCATTTATCAGAGTTTATTTAATCTTCTCATCAACTACTATTGTTACCCTCAGTTGCCAAGTGAAGGGAGCATGCGGGAAGGTTAAGTGACTTGCCCAAGCCCACACAACCGGTAGGAGCCCCAATTCCAGGCCCTAGTTCCAAGGCTACATTCTTCCAGGCGGCCTCCAACTGGGTTGGTTAAGGGTTGAAAGGACAGTGGGACAATAACTGAGGCCCGTATTGCCCAGAGCGTCCCCATCCCCCGTCCGGAGCTGGAAGAGGCCATAGACCGCTGCCTCCACATCTTTTCCTCTCCTTCGGGTTCGGTGACTCACGACCCTTCTTCCTCTCTCCCGGGATATGACCTCAAATTTCACCCCCTGCGAAATTTGAGTACACGTGAGTCAGTCAGTCGGCCTGGACCCATAAGAGCCGCAGCTGAGCTACCAGCAGCTGAGCTACCAGCCGACCTCATTCCTCTGAGCCCAGTCGACAGCTGACCTTACCCAGCCCTCTAAAGCAGTTTGCGGACACGATTACCCCTCTCTTCACCCCGCCCCCATCGACATCAAACACTACCCACTTTCTAGCCCTCCTCCCCTTTCCCCGCCCACTCCGGGCTGGCCTTATCCAGTAGCGTCTGGGTCCCTGGACTAAAGCCGTCAAATGTAACCAATTGCTGAGGAGCTCTCCCCTAAGAATCCCGCCTCCACTCTGAGGAACAGCTTCGCTGATCAATGGATCCCCTCCTAGACGCAATGAGCTCGCGGGGCAAGTGGAGAAGCGGCTGAACTGCCCAATGAACAAGCGGTTTCCGTGGTTAGGGGCGTGGCAGAAGCGGTCGTCAGGGGCGTGGCGGCAGTTACTTGGGCGGGGCCGGTAGCGGCGGGAGCTGCACTGGCCAGGGGTTCCGGCTGTATATCCATGAGCGCCGCTGGCAGCCGGGGAGCTGCAGGAACCAGACTGGGGGCGAGCTGAGCACCCGTAGTCAATCACACGCAGGTAAAGCCACGGCCGAGCGAGCTCGGCGGAGTGGGGATCGCACCCCGGACCCGTCGAACCGAATCTCCGAGCCCTGAGGTCCCCGGAGTAGCTCGGCCCATCACGCCGCAGCCTGAGGGGATCCTGGGGGGCCTGTCATCTGGCGCCGTGGGGGTCCCAGGGGCTGGCTTGCCCAGTGGTGGGGACAGCCCAGATCGCGGCGGGGGATACGCCTTCCTGAGGCCCTTTGTCCCCTTCTGCCGGAGGAACCGAGGTTGGGGACAATCCCGACCGCGGCCTTTCCCCCATTGGTGCTCACTCCTGGGTCTTCAGGGGCCTGGGGAGGGGTCTGCCGGTTCAGGCTTGGCGAAGAAGGTCCGGGATCCGCACCTGGAAGGAGAGGGCCGAGGGGCCTGATTACAGCCCGAGATACCCGAGAGGCCTCTGTGTTTCGGGGCTCCAGGGGCTCACGCAGGACCAGTGGGTTTAAGTTCTAGAAAGGCAGCTTTTGACCCACTTGGAAGCACATTTACCGAGTTCGGCCCCGCGACCGGCACTGTTCTAGGCCCTTCGTGAGCTTTTCCCACAGCTAGAGCTGTCCAGCAGCGCAGGAGGCTGCCTGCCAGGCCGGGCAGCTAGCGCCTCGACCTTGGCGATGTCCAAGCAGTGGCCTGATGACAGCCACCTGTGTGGGATGCTTAGGACTCCCAAGGGAGGACTGCATGACCCATCTGTAAGGGCCTTCTCTACCCACAAATGCACTCTAAGTGGCCTTTGATGCCTAGCTTGAGAAGAGTACTTCTGGGGGTCCATCAGGTTCCAAGTGGCTGTTGAATTCACCCATAATGAATTTTGAGGTTTCAGCTCTCAAGAGTGGGTGTTAGCAAAGAGACTGGATTATACAAAAAGATAGAGGTTTATTTAGCCACTATGAAACTCCCTGTATTTGAACTACCGTGGACCGCTCTCTTAATCTTCCCAATCTCTCTTTTTTGGTTGCTGGACCTCCAGTTTGTCAGTTTCACCTGCATTCCAGTAACCAAATCCAAAGGCATGTTCCAAGAACAGGCTCCACAGAGGGACCTGGAGAGACTGCAGGTTTGGCAGAGTCAACAAGATTTGTGCCCAGAGCTTTTCGAAGGCCGTTTCCTTACAGCCACATTAAGCAGAGTCCAAAAGAGAAATCCTTCACTACCCTCTGTCATTTGCCGGAATAGAGAGAACATAATAATCTTCTAAAGGTCAGGAGGCAGAGAAAGAATCTTAACACACCTTGCTGTGTGTTTTAGGATGAATTAATCTTTGAACATCTAGTCAGAAAGCAGTCCATATACAGCTGGTAGTCAGCACGGACTGTGACATTTTAGAGCTGAAGGCACCTTAGATAGAGCTCATCTCTATCTAAGTCTAATTAGGTGGACTCTCATTCAGTCTCCTCAATGCACAGGTGAGGAAACTGAGGCCTGGAGTGGTCACAGGGCTGGTTGGTCATCACAGGCCCATGACTAAGGGTTGATCTCTTGACTTTATTTAGATCTAGCCAGTGCATGACTTATTTCACTCCAAGCTTAGTTTGCCCATTCTCAGTGTTTTAAGTTCTAGGGGAGTCCAGAGAGGTTAGGAGGACAGATTTTGGTGCCTGAGTGCCTGGATTTGAATCCCAGCCCTGCCTCTTACTGGCTGTGCAACCTTGGGCAAGCTACTTAACTTCTCTGTGCCTGTGTTTCCTCACCTCTGAAACAGAAATAATAATGATACTTATGTTAGAAGATTGTTTTGAGAAGTGCATGGAGTTACTACATCTGAAGCATTTAGAACAGTACCTGGCACAGGGTAAGCACAATAGATTTGCTAGATATGATATTCTGTTGCCTTTTTGTACATTTTTCTTCATATCCACCACCCAATACTCTATCAAGAGCTAATTTTTTCCCCAGTCCCCTTCCCCCCACCCCCCCAATTCATTTAACATATTCCAGATTTCATTTTAACACAGACAGCTGCAAGGGGTTTCCAAGTCATGTTGCATTTTATATCTTACTTATTTTTCTGATTCAGGTAATTTAGTTTCTATGTTAGTTCCCCCTTGCAGTTACTTTCTTCTTAGGCTCTGAACCCTTTAAAATTATCGTTAAAAGCAGGCAGTGAGGGGTGGGAATCCCTGGAAATGGTAAAGTCCTGGATGATACCCGTGTCCATGGTGTCCTTCCAAATATGTATTCCCTCTCTTCAGCCCTCCTCCCAAGCGATGAGTGTGATGCAGCTTGATTCTAAATGGATGAACATTTTTATATTAAGATTTTATGAGCCACTGCATTAAGTGCTTTTCGGAAGTTCAGGTATTGTGTGTCAACTGCATTTAAGGAAGTTACTTAGTCATTCGAGTAGGGGGAGCACCAGCAGCGCCTGCCTGGCCTGGCAGAAGCAAAAGTGTGTGACTGATCCGTGCTGGCAATCTAGCTGGTTCACTGGTTTATCTGTGTTTTTCCTGTTCTTTTCCAAAGCTTGAAATAAACCAGATGGCAAGTACAATGGAATGGTCTTTTTCCTCTCACTTTAGTCAGGGTCGTTCACTTTTTTCCCTTTTTACTCTCACCTTCATTTCCTTTATCGCCTGCATGGGTCTGACAAATAGGCACTCTCACTGTGCCAGCCAATTCCCTTTTGATGAAAAGATGCCTGCCACTTTCATTTTTTGCAGGAATCCAGTCACCTTTGATTTTCTCTTCTGTTTTTACTTGTTTTCTAGATTGAACCAAAGATTATCACTTCATTAAATGGCACCTTCTCATGCTTTATTTTTCTTGAGTTGATTCTGAATTTCGGTTTTTGTTTAAGCTGTTCTAGAGATCAGCCATTTTAGAATAATAGTTTTCATTTCTTTGCTTGTGTATTAATATGGGCCCCTTTCTCTCTTTCTCACTCTCTTTTCTCAATATTTTGGTGGAAGAGCTTCTCATTTACTGTTACTCGTTGCTTTGAGCATTTACGCCTTTTCCTGGTAATCTCCGGCAGGACCCATAACCTCTGTAGTGGTTCTCACTGCCCTTGTTCAGAGCTCCTGCCCCGAGCAGGAAATAATTTCTTTGGTCTTATGGGAGACAGGGGTAGAGTCTGTCTTATTTTTTGCCTAAAATCTGGCTCGTTTAAAAGCCCCGGGAGAGAGACATTTCCAATATAATTGAATTTTTTGTGGCAGAATTTCTACCATGACCTACAGCTTACAGTATTCACATTTTTATTGCATTGTGAGTTTTGAGTACTCCATGACCAGTTTCAGAGTATAGATGATGTGGGGCATGAGTTGCTTAAGCCTTTCTGTTTCATCTTGGGCTAAGCTATCCCCAGGAACAGAGCAATGAGCAGTTCAGGGTGCCTCTTAAATGTGTCTGGTGTCAGGATTTTACAGCAGCCTTTCATGGTTCAGCCTTTTTGGCCAGTGCATGAATAGGACATTTTTAAGCCCTGTGCTGCTGTTTCTTTGTTGATACCATACAGGTGCTACATTATCTCCTTTCAGGATTTTCATATCTGCAGATTGATTTTTGTTGTCTTGTCCAGGGCATCATATTTTTGGATTGAATGTTTTCTGTTTGTAAAATGGTTGGTGTGGACAGACGATAAGCTCCACCATTACCCCTGAAGCTTGTGGACTGGGGCCATTTGGGTGAGGGGCTTGTTACACACCGACTCATTGTCTGATCTTTCACAATAAATAGCAGACAGGTGAAGAGCTTTTTAGAGAAGTGGAACATTGGTACCCTTGGATTTGCCTGGTTTCTGATTTTCTTTTGTTGTCTTTAAGTGGAGGTTCATTAAGTTCAACAAATTAAGCATCTGGTGTGTGCCAGGAACACAGTTGACAAGATTAACAAATTAGTTTGGTATGTTGTTTAAAAACTATTTTGTTTTAAAATTGTTTTTAATAGAAATTTTAAAATTTTTTAATTCAAATTTTAGTTTTTAAAAATAGGCAATACATTCACATGATGAAAGAAAATTTTTTAAAGGCACAAAAGGTTAACTAGTAAATACATCTGTGTGTACCCCTGACCCCGATCCTCAGAGGCAACCAGCATTAGCGATTTCTTCATCCTCCAGAAGTGGTCCCTGAACTGCCAAGGGATTTTATACATCTGTAAGCAAATTCGTCAAACATATTCTGTACACCACCCCTTTTTGCAGAAATGGTAGCACACTGCATACATGCTATTTGGAACCTTGCCTTTTTCACTTAATATTTCTTGGCAGTGTGAAAAGAGCTTCCACGTCATTTTTTATGAAGGCCGTCTATTTTAGATATCTGTTTTCTGTTTCTAAGGATGCTGAAAAACAGTCTTATTTAGGCAGCAGCTTTGCTGGAGATCTTAAAGATCTTGTGAATATTTGGAGGCAAATATTTTTCTTTTCTGTGAGAGCCTGGGGGAGGTGCAGGGGAGCTTCTAAAGGTCAGCTGAGAAGGGAGAGCTGGGGCACTGGAGAGTGAGGAACGCATTGGTCCTTGGGCCCTTCGCCTTGCCGTCTGTGCAGAATGTGCTAGCATTTCCAGGGAAAGTTTGCTGTTTGCTCTCTGTTCTCCAGAGAAGCTTCCTGGCCTCCCCAAGTCACATTTCCAGCATCTTTTTTCATGCTTTTTTTTTTTTTTTTTTTTTTTTTGAGACAGAGTCTCACTTTTGTCGCCCAGGCTGGAGTGCAGTGGCGCGATCTTGGCTCACTGCAACCTCTGCTTCGCGGGTTCAAACGATTTTCCTGCCTCAGCCTCTCAAGTAGCTGGGATTACAGGCACACGCCACCACCCCCAGCTAATTTTGTATTTTTGGTAGAGACAGGGTTTCACTATGCTGGTCTCAAACTCCTGACCTCAGGAGATCCTCTTGCCTCAGCCTCCCAAATTGCTGGGGTTACAGACGTGAGCCACCGTGCCTGGCCTCATTTCCAGCATCTCTGTTGCATTTCATCCCGTCTCCTGCACCACAGCATCACTCCATTTGTCCTGCCTTTGGGCATCCAAGAGGAAGCCTGCCCTTTGTCACAGCACTTTCTGTTTGGGTAGCTTTAAGTGTCTCACCCCAGGAAAAACCAGCTCTCACAGCTGCTCCTCTGTAAAGCATCTTCCCCAAGCCCACACATAATTTTGTTGCTGTCCTTGAAAGTATTTCCCAAGATCTCCAAACCGCTTTAAACTTCCAAGGTCTGAGCCTGACCTGGCCTCGCTAACAAAGGGTTCCACTGATGCCGACTCTAAGAAGAAAGTTTTCAAGGTTCTTCGTATTTGAACTTTCTATGGCTAGGCTTGTGTTTAAATAACCACACTGATTTAAACATGGTCTTATAGTCTTCAGTGGCTCCCAGGTCTTGCCTCTCGGGTTTTTTTTCCTCTTTCCTTTGAATGTGCCTTAACCTTCGTCTTGCTTTTATTTACCTCTGAGTCTGGTTTAGAGCCACCTGGAAATTGAATGGAATCTTTAGTCTGTTAGTCTAATCTAGAGTCCTTACCTTCTGGCCTTTGCTCATTGCAGAGCACCCACATTATTAGCCAGTTGTACCACAGATACTGTGTTACATAAGGTGAGGAGAGGGAGGTGGTGTTATCAGTTCCACTTTTTCCAGGCTAGAGTGCAGTGGCCCGATCTCGGTGCACTGCAACCTCTGCTTCCCGGGTTCAAGCGATTTTCCTGCCGCAGCCTCTCATTTTATCTTGGATAAAAGAAGAGCTTTGAAAGATTGCCTCCCTATGGGTACAGTCACTGTAGGCGTGTATTTGTGTACTGTTTACTTAGTCATGTCAATGAGGGCAATAAAAAACAAAAATCAGGAAGCCCAACATGGATTGCTACATTTTAATTCTTTCAAATAAGGAAATACAGCAGGGCTTGGTGTCACTATGCCTGTAGTGACAGCACTTTGGGAGGCCGAGGCGGGCGGATCACCTGAGGTCAGGAGTTTGAGATCTGCCTGATCAACATGGTGAAACCCTGTCTCTACTAAAAATACAAAAATTAGCTGAGCATGGTGGTGTGCGCCTGTAGTCCCAGCTACTTGGGAGGCTGAGGCAGGAGAATCACTTGAACCCAGGAGGCAGAGGCTGCTGTGAGCCAAGATCGCACCACTGCACTCCAGCCTGGGCGGCAGAGCAAGACTCCGTCTCAAAACAGCAACAACAACAACAACAACAAAAACAAATAAGGAAATACAAAAGCCCTGTCATCTAAAAAGATATTTTAGCCTGGGTGCGGTGGCTCATACCTGTAATCCCAGTACTTTGAGAGGCCGAGGCAGGCGGATCACTTGAGACCAGGAGTTCGAGACCAGCCTGGCCAACATGATGAAACCCCATATCCACTAAAAATACAAAGTATTAGCCGGGCATGGTGGTGCACACTCACAATCCCAGCTACTCGGGAAGCTGAAGCAGGAGAATCACTTGAACCCGGGAGGCAGAGGTTCCAGTGAGCCAAGATTGAGCTACTGTACTCCAGCCTGGGTGACAGAGCAAGACTCTGTCTCAAAAAAAAAAAAAAAAAAAGGAGATATTTTAGCACCAAAAATGTTGGAAGATCAATATCTCAGATTAAAGAGCACCTTCTAAGCAGGACATATTTAGCTTACTAAAAAGGTTGAGTTAATGGCCATTGATTTATGCTGTTTGGGAGGGCCTAAAGTCGAGGATTCTACTCAAGGAGAGGTTCCTCTTTTGCAGTTTCCTTAAACAATGCTCGTTACTCTTTTTCTGGGAAATCAGGCCATTGATTTAGTTTAGTTAACCTAACCACAGCAGCATTTGACGGGGCTTTGCGCCCAGTTTTTCAGGTGGTACAGACTACACAATGTTAATATGCAATTGTAGCACCTTATAGTGAGGTGAACTGATACTGGAAATCGTTCTTTGACTCCTGAAGCCTGGATTTGTCGTGTTTGAAGTGCCACGTTTTAGTTCTTAAGGACTGAGGAGTGGGAGGGGGCTGAGGTGAGACCCCAGCAACCCGCTGGAATTAAGTAAGGCTCTTCAGTGGTATTTACACATAAGTTCTTTGGAAGCATGTACTTAAACTTACTAAATCCAAGATTTGGTATGCCCGGTAATGGCCCAGATGGCTTCTGAGATACAGCATGACCTCTCTTCCGTGTCCCCACCACACTTTTTGCTTTCCTCCTGTAGCACCATCACGTTCATTTTGTGCTATGGATTTCCCAATCCAGGGCTGAGGATATGTCCTTGAGGTTCCTTGGGTTCTCATTAGATTACAAACTCAGACGTTTTGGTTTCGTGTTAATGATAATTGAAAATGTTTTACAAGCCTGTCCTGGAATGTTGGGATACCTAATTATAATATCAAGGTGCACCCACGCCGTCTCAGTGCCTCCCCCGTTTGTATGTGAATTTCTGATTAATCGAAGCCAGGTAAACCCCACTATAGAGAAAAATACAGAGATGAACTTCGCACAGAAAAGATATGAGAACATCAAGTGAACTCAAATGATACCACACAGCACTGTGTAAATGAAGGCTGTAGCAGTGGTCCCAGCGAGAAAAGGAGTGTGAGAATGGACTTGTCATACTGTACCTGTCAGTGTAGGCTCTCGGGATCCATAGAACCTGCCCAGGCACAGGCAGGACCACACTGACATTGTCTGCAGGTATTTCAGGTCTGAAAAATGGCATTAGTCTCATTACATTAATGTAGCTCATCTGAATTTACTGTTTGAGTAATTTTATGTTTTTATAAATGTGCCTGGATCTCTGTAATCATAAAAGTACCAAAGGAAGTTTATGCTCCATACTGAGTACTATTTGTACTGTTTGTGCATTTTAAGAAATAATATAATAAATAACAGTTGGATAAAAGTAGTTTAATTTAAATTTAAGAATCGAACACAAAGTAATGTAACCAGGGGCATCTGGCAGGACTAGTTTTTCCCCTCGGAGGAAGCCATTTGGTACCTGAGTTTGAAAGACCCCAGTGCAGGAATCGAAGCTCTGGGAGGCAGACAGAGGTTTCCAGTCATGTTTGTGTCATTCATATGGCTCGTTTCCATGTGCTGACCATTTTAGAAATATTAGCTGAGTTGAAGAGTTAATTGACATAATTGGTTTTCTGCCTTGAGGTCCTGTCTGTTCAGACCCTGAAAGTGATAAAGTTATTTGGAGAGCTTGAGAAACACTCCCAAAGAGAGTGACAAAAATTACTTATGGGTTTGGGAAAGACACTTTACAGGGGAGCAGGTACAAGTCATCACACCCGTTTGTACGTGCAGCCAACACTTACCTTCTACATTAATGAAAGGAAGACTTCCAAAACTAATTTCTCTGTTTCTTTTTGTTTGTTTATTTTTGGAGTGAGTGATAAAGTTTTCTTGTTGATATTTGCGTGACCTAAACTCTTGCCAGAATTGCAGTTGCTGGCAGCAGCCTCAAGTTTATTTTCCACAGGCAACTCATCAGCCCAGGGACAGTAGAGGCTTGATCGCAGCTGAAAGTTGGGGTGAGCTTGGGCCTTTGTGACTAGCAGGACTGTTTGTCATATTGCTAAATAATCACTCATTCATTTATTAGCTTTTTATTCTGGGAATTTTAAAGATATACAGAAGTAGAGAGAATCATATAATGAACCTCCATGCCCCACAAAACCCATCCCAGCTTTAACAATAATCAACTCATAACCACTCACATTTACTCTGTCTTCCTAGCTACTTCTCCCAGCTCACATTAATTTTGAAATAGATCCCAAACATCATATAGTTGCATCTGTAAATATTTCCATGATAATTCTTAAATATAAAGACTCCTTTGTTAAACACCCATTATTACTCTTTGAAAAATTAACGCTAATCCTTTAATATCATCAAATATCATCATTGTTCAAATTTCCAATTGTTTAAAAATGGCATAAGTGTTTTTCTCCTTAAGCTTAATTTTTGTGAGTTAGGATTCAAGTAAGGATTAGACATTATGATTGATTGCTCTACCATTTATGTCTCTTTTAAGCTATAGATCCCCTTTTCTTTTCTTTTTTCTTCTTTTCCCTGTAATTTGTTGGAGAAACTGGGTAGTCTGTCCAGTAGAGGTATTTGTTTACTTTTGACAGATAATGCATTCATGTGTTATAACATTCAAAAGGTACAACATAGTAAAGAGTGGAAAACTTCCTCCCAAGAAGCACTCAATGTTACTAGTATCTTGTATATTTTTTCAGAGATCTTTTATATGTGTCCCAGCAAATGTGTATGCATCTATATTCTTTTTCTTTCTTTTTTATATAACTGGTAGCATATTGTACATGTTGTTCTGCTCCTTGTTTTAGTCACTTAACATGGAATTATACATGTTAGCAAATTTCTTGTTTTTTCTTTTTTGAGACAGTCTCACTCTGTCACGCAGGCTGGATTGCAGTGGCAGGATCTGGGCTCACTGCAGCCTCCACCTCCTAGACTCAAGTGATCCTTCCACCTCAGCCTTCCCAGTAGTTAGGACTACATCACACCCAGCTAATTTTTGTGTTTGTTGTAGAGATGGGGTTTCACCATGTTGCCCAGGCTGGTCTCAAATTCCTGAGCTCAAGTGATCCACCCACCTCGGCCTCCCAAAGTGCTGGGATTACAGATGTGCGCCGCGGCACCCAGGCAAATTTTAGCAAATTTCTACGTATATTGTTTGGCATCCTATTACTTTTTCTCATGTATTCAATTATGTCATTACTATTTCCTAAAAATTGAGGGACATACAATATTCCTAGGATTATGTGATTGTGCTAGAGTCCTCACAGCTGGGAAATGTTCTTTTTTCTCATTCAGAGAATGAGAAAAATTCAGAGTTCAGCAGGCATTTATTGAGCTCTTTCCCTGCTGGACGCTGTGCCAGACACTCTGTCCTGAGGAGTTTCCCTGGGGCCTGAACACCCTGTGCCCCACTATGGGCCATAGAGGAGGCTTTCCACAGTGCTAACTGAGCTTCCAGCCCCTTCCAGCTCCTTGTGTGGCCTGAACTGTATTCACACTGTAGACATTAGCTTCTCAGGTTCCAAATATCCTGGCTGCAGTTCCCTCCTCTATTCTGATCATGTAAATAAAGTGCTTGCTCATTCTTGTCAATGATGTTGACAAATGTACCCTTCTAAATAGTGGGATGATGGAAAATGCCAAGTAGATTATAGCCAAGGATATTTTTCCCAATTTAGAAAACATAGTTCCTTTCCCTCCATCTATCATTAATATCACCCATCAGTCTATTTATTGACTCTACATAGAAATTCTGGATGTTGCACTGACATCGCAAGAGAAATCAGCACTTTGCCACAAAAGAGCTTATAAGAGGAATGCAGATTTCTTTAAGTCTCTTATGGATGAGCAGAGAGGCCTCATGGAGCTTCTGTAAGGCTGAATTATCAAGGCTGAAGTGATCAGAATCCATCCAGCTCTGCAAACAGCTTATAAGATGGATGGGTGCCTTGCTTCTCTGTATTCCTAGAGCCTCACCAGGGCCTGGCACAGGGAGGTCCCCTGGGCCTCAGTTTCCTTGCTTGCATTAATAGTAACTCACAGCGGTTGTGAGCACCAAATGAGGTAATGTCTGAGGATGCACTTTGTCAGTAAGTTAGGCATTCAGTCTTCACTGTCAACACAAATGCATTCTGTGACATGTTTGAGGAGTAAATGAGGTAATGTATTAAAATCACAAACACTTTATAAACGATAGAGCTACACAAATAGGATATTTTCCTATCATCTAGCTTTGTTCCTTCATTTAAAGTTATCATGATTTGGCCAGGCTCAGTGGCTCATACCTGTATAATTCCAGCACAGTGGGAGGCTAAGGTGGGAGCATCACTTGAGGCCAGTAGTTGGAGACCAGCCTGGAAAACATAGTGAGACTCCACCTCTGCAACAACAACAACAACAAGAAATTTTAATTAGCCAAGTGTGGTGGCACATACCTGCAGTCCCAGCTACTTGGGAAGCTGAGGCAGGAAGATCACTTGAGCCCAGGAGTTCAGAGTTGCAGTGAGCTATGATTGCACCACTGCACTCCAGCCTGGGTAACAGAGCAAGACCTTGTCTCTATAAATTAAAATAAATAAATAAAAGGCGGGGTGCAGTAGCTCATACCTGTAATCCCAGCACTTCGGGAGGCCGAGGCAAGTGGATCACTTGAGGCCAGGAGTTCAAGACCATCCTGGCCAACATGGTGAAAAATATAAAACTAAGCTGGGCATGGTCGTGCACACCTGTGGTCCCAGCTACTCGGGAGGCTGAGGCATGAGAATAGAATTGCTTGAACCCACGAGGTGGAGGTTGCAGTGAGCCAAGATCATGCCGCTGCACTCCAGCCTGGGCAGCAGAGCAAGACCCTGTCTCAAAAAATAAGTAAATAATAAAGATACAGTGATTTAAAGATAACAGTATCAGAGCCAAAGAACAATACTAGATTCTAGGATGAGAGTCTTTACCCTAACTTATGGTTCACAGATTTAATATTTTGTCTGGGCAGCCGGTAGAGGAGCTTATGGTCTGGAATGGGAGAAGGAACGTGTGTGTGATCCATGTTACCTGTAGAAGACATTTAAATTAGCATCGGTCATGATTGCTCACAGGCAAGTCAAGACCAGACTAACCAGGCTTGAGGACCCAGACATTTGGCTCTGGACTGGGATCTTCCAGCCTTGGTGAATGAAGTCTCTCCTTTGTCTTCTCTGGTGAGCACACCACTCCCAAGTTCACATTGTGTTGTTAATTTTTTTTTTTTTTTTTTTTAAAGAGACAGGGTCTTACTCTGTCATCCAGGCTGGAGTGCAATAGTGCGATCATAGCTCACTGTAGCCTCAATCTTCTGTGCTCAAGTGATCCTCCCACTTGCCCGAAGTCACACAACTAGTAAGTAGTGTAGCTGCAGTTCAGGTCAAATCTGTCTGTGTCCAGATCCTGCAAGTAGCCTCTCTACCCCACCACCAATGTACATCTACAGAAAGCATCTCAATGAAGCAGAAATCTTTGTAGAAATATTTTTCCGTTTTCCTTAGATGTTAAAAAGGAACCTTATTGGCCAGGCAAAGTGGCTCACGCCTGTAATCCCAGCACTTTCGGAGGCTGAGGTGGGTGGATCACGAGGTCAGGAGTTCGAGACCAGCCTGGCCAACATAGGGAAACCCCGTCTCTACTAAAAATACAAAAAATTAGCCACGTGTGGTGGCGGGCACCTGTAATACCAGCTACTCGGGAGGCTGAGGCAGGAGAATTGCTGGAACCCAGGAGGCGGAGGTTGCAGTGAGCCGAGATGTGCCATTGCACTCCACCCTGGGCCACAGTGAGAGACTCCATCTCAAAAAAAGAGGAACCTTATTTTATAATTTCACCAGCCTCTTAATCTAGGTTAAACTACAGTTAATTGTATTGAGTTTTATATTTTCTGGACCAAATAAGCTCATGTCAGTTGGAGAATACCATAGACAATTTTGTTCCATTGTATATTTTGGAGAGAATAGCAGAAATCATGAGTCTTCTAATGGTATTTCAGTATTTAACTGAATGTCAACAATCAATGGGTAGATTTCCATCTACTTTCTATTTGCGGGCCTTTCCTTTCTTCTGCTACCTCCAACATCCTGTTTTAGCTTTGAATATATTTCTTTATTTGTGAGACAGCAGTTTCTGGAGTAGATCTTTGAGCCCAGTGAGATGTTCTTGAGACAAATGGGGAAAGTGTGAAAGAAATATGCCTTGGGACAGTAACTCCTCTGAGCAGTGGAAAGTGAAAACTCTCATTTTTGGATGGATAATTATTTGCTTGAACTTTGAGATGTTCTTTAAATATCCAAAAGCTGCTGACAGCCCAGGCCACAGTGAGCTTTCTCTCCTGATGTACAGTGGCGTGGCAATTACTCATAAAGGCCTGTACCTCTCCGCCTAATGTAATAATCTGGTAAGAAACTTCTGTTCAGAGAACCACAATGATAATGCTTTAGGTTAATGCCACAGACTTAGTCAATTAGTAAATATTTACAGTGTCCACTATGCACTCAACACCCTAAATTTAAATTTGTGTAGAATTTAAACATGAGGACTGAATTACAAGTACATAGATCAGAACCCCCAACAGAGATGAAAGAGATATGAATCATCACTTTTATGTAGAGAAGAGACTAGCAAATGTCCTAGTTATAAAGGGTGGTTACATAGTGTGAAGGTGAGAAATAGTATGATTTTTAGGGCTGGAGGGGATGGGCCCCCAGTGAATATCTTTGTATGGTTCAGCAGGTTGTACAAAACTAGTTAGATGCCATCAAGGGCTTGCAGTGGGGCTCAAATGGTGAACGTCAGTGCTTGTCCAACATCGCCATGGGTCAGGTTACTTGTAGCCAGGTAAATGCTTCTCACACCTATGGCCTCACCTCAGCGCCTCATATGAACAACAGTGCACAGCCCTATGCGCACAGCCAAGGCAGCACCTGTGTGGCGTCATTTTCCAGGCTGATGTCTGGAATTCCCCTTGTAAGTAAAGCACTGAAGCTTCATTCCATAATGACTCACTGCCACTGCTCCAAAACACATCCCTCTTGTCCATCTGCCCATTTCCTGACCGCCCAGCATTCTTGGGCCTTGGCTCAACTGTGAGCCCAGCCTGACGTCTGCATCCACCCCTCCTTCTCACCTTCTCTTCTATTACATCTCTTCCAGTGGTTCCCAGCTTTGAGTCCACCTCCTTCTTCTTTCTGCCTCCTTTGTTTGAACTCCTCTAGTATTTATAGTTGGTACTTCAGAGTTTAGTACTTCATTATATACAGATTTGTTGTACTATTTTCCAATTGTTTTATGGATGCTGTATATCATACTTCTTTCATAGCCCCCACAGAGGTTAGAGTGATGTCTTTCGTCCCTGTGGGGAGCGAGGTGGAATGTCAGGAGGGCGTAGTTTGCAAAACATCCCTCCCAGTGGTACTGATGCCTTTTCGCAGATTCTGTCCTCTTTATTTGCAAGCCACTGCTTTATCCATGAGGGTGCTCCCTACTTATGCCAGTGAATTAATTTTTGGTAAGAGGGGTAATTTTCTTTCCTAATCTCAGAGTAATATTTCTGCCATTTTTTATGAAACCATCTTCCTTGATGGCCAGTTCCTTGCCTCCCAGGAAACTGATGAGGAGGCAAGACGAATGTATTGGGAAAGCCCAGCGGAGGAAGAGCTCCTGAGGAGTGAGTGGCATAGCTATCTGCTTCATGTGGGGCACTCCTGCTCTGTAGTGTAGAGTATTTTTTAGGTGGACTAGAGGTGGACTCGGAGCAAATGCCTGCCTGATACAGGTAACGTTTGCACAAAAACCAAAGGAAGAAGGCTGCTGGTAGGCTAGGGGTGGCAGGTGGGATTGCCCTTGGGCTTTAAAGAAGGCTGAGAAAACTTACTTCCAGAGTGGGAGGCAGGAGGAGTGAGGCTTGGAACAATAGTGGAGTGTTTGTGGTGGACAGACGGGAGAGAGGAACACCTGAGGGCATGAACTTACTTCTGTCTCTTTACTTGAAAAAGCAATCCACTGAGCTAAGACCCTAAAATACATCAACCCAGAGGGCTTCCTTTCGAGTTTTTAGTTTTTAGATCATTCGGTATCCTCAATGCAAAGATGTGATAAAGCCAAGCTCAGGACTACTTGGGGACCAATTCTCATCCTCCTCATGTGTTACAATTCCTTAGCAGTTGCTTTAAAACTAACATTTTTCTAATCTTGAAATATTTAATAAAGCAGATTTCTGCTAAAGAGCTGAAAGCATTTTACGAACCTTATCTTGAGGATATCTGTGCATATTTTATTATTTTAAGTCATTTTTTTAGCCTACAGAATTTCATCAACTTCTTTCCTTCAGTAACGTGTAATGTAACCTCCCTTCCCCCATTTTATAGAAGAAAAAACAAATCTTCATAATGTTTAGATAATTCACCCAAGGTCACTTGGCAGAATCTGGAATCAAATGCAGGTCTCCTAGTTCCAAAACCTTCGCCCCTGTGTCATTCAGTTATATCACATGGACTCTTAAGTTAGGCCTCAAAATCCTCCAAAAGTGCAAGTGACCTGCCCAGAGCTGTACAGCACAGAATGTTCAGGGGGGTAAGGGTTGGAATAACTCCAGATGGCACTGGAGACAAGTAGTGTAGAGACACAAATGGGATCCTCTCCCTCTTCTGACATCCAGAATCCAGAATCTCTGGGTCTTTCCACTCGGGCTGTGACCTACAAGTTGGGGGCAAAGCTCTTTAGCTCTCATAATCAGCAGGACTGATGGTGGAAGCTGGGCAGGGCTCCCTGGAGGCCCAGTGTTGGGCTGGCATGTTCAGCACCAGATAGGTGCCTATCTCACAATATCCCTTTTTCATTTCAGGCACAGATGAATCCTTCATATTTATCTGGAGTTAGCTGGTAGCATTTGTCTCCTAAGACTTGGTCACAGAGGAATCCATGTGACCTTCAGGCCTTCTGCTCTAAACTGGCAGGAGATCCTGTTTCTACTCACAGCGTCCGAGGTATTTATAAAACAGAAATAAGTAAAGCATGCCTCAAAATGCTGTGCACACCATGTACTGTTGCCCCCAGAACCTTCTCTTGGTCTTGGAGGGCAAGGAGCACAGAGCTTTTTCTGCTGTCTCTCCCTGTGTAACAGGGTCTGGTGGCCGAGCCCTGAGGGGCGCTGTTGCTCCCAGGTGGCAGAATTCAGCATCAGAGAGCCACACAGCTGAAAGAGATGGATGGGTGAGTGACCTCAGCTCTGCCCAGCTGGGGTGAGTGGGCCGAGCAAGTCTCTCCTTTGGCAAAATCATCTGGGCTTGTTCTCATCCCTGCTGAATTGGCAGGGGAGGAGAGGGGCGTGGCCCATTGGTCATTGGTCGGGTTTCCTCACAGATGCCTGCCATGGTGAAATGCAAGACTGTTAGAGTGATAATGGGCTGCACGTGTTAATGCTCTCATCACGGGCCCCACAGTGTGTATTAGCCAAGTACTGGGGGCACTGGGAGCCTTGTCTGCTCCCAGTCGGCGTTGGGAAACCAGAACCCTCAGGAACGGGGAGTCCCAGTTATTTTTATTTTCTCATTAACTGAGAGTAGCTGTAAGTCCTTTTCTGTTGCAGGTCTGGGTGAAACTTTCTTCTTTGCCTGCCTTAGGGAGTTACATGGGGTGAGTGGTTCTTCAGGCAACGGTTGTGCCAGGCACTGGGTCTTGCCCTCCCACCCCCATCTCCATTTCCTCCTTCTGGAAGCTTATTTCCAGACATAGAAGAGTGGGTGGCATCTCTATGGTGCCCAGGACAATCAATCTGGAGATGCCCTCTTCTTCAGTTGTATCCTTCTCTTAAAAATTCCAGTAAACTAGGCACTTGAGCTCATTGGGTTCTGATATTAAAGAATTTAATTATGGTATAGATTTTTAAAAATATGTTTAGGATAAATCTCACAATTCATATGCCTGTTCTCTTAGAAAAATCTAGAACCTCCCTAGAGGAAACACCTGGTGTAAGATTTTTTTGTTTGTTCTCAGGTATGGATTCATGGTTTCTCAGTGAAAGAGAAAACAATTTTGCCTGTGATTTTACTAAGTGCTTTACCCATTCGTTCTCTCATAGCCAGTACTATTCTTTCAGCAGGGTTATTTGCTAGTGGAAGAGGCCAGCTTCCGTTCAGTATTTTAGTAAGGGCGCGTAAAAGTGCCCGATTAAATGTTCCTGTTTAACTGGTGACTCAGTCTTCAGACATTTTTAGTTTGGTAACTTTCTTTGTGGAAGCTCATGGGTTAGTAGCCATTCCTGACATTTAAATGTGAGGTTCACGTTTTCCTGCATTGGGTAACTTGACTCCCCCTGAGAACTTGTAGACTATTTTCTGAAATTCCAGCAGATTGAGTGTGTGACCTTATGACTTTGTGGAAGAAATATGGCTAAATAAAACTGTTATCACATGAGTAGGTTTGCACAGAAAGACAATTTCAAGGACTTATCTTGAATACAACAAAGGGCAACCTTGCCGTAAATACATTTAATTATCTGTCAATCCCTCCAGTTCTCTTCTACTAAATTGTGTGTGACTTGATGATCCCTTCACCTTGTAGGACCTGGTTTGTAAGAGATGGACTGGATCAACCAGGGGCTTTATCCTTCCTTGTTATGGTAACCCACTCCCGCCCTTTCAGGGCAGTCCCTGGCTTGAGTTAGTTAATGTTCAAAAATCAGTGTTTCTCAGCATCTCTGGGAAACAGGATTGGCCCTATTGTTTCCAGGGCTTTCCCAGCCCTTCTGGCTTGAGGTGGTGGTGGTGGTGAGAGGAGGTCTTTTTTTTTTCTTTTAAACAATAGAGACGGAGTTTCTCCATGTCACCCAGGCTAGTCTTGAACTCCTGGGCTCAAGCAATCCACCCTCCTTGGCCTCCCAAATGGCCAGGATTATAGATGTAAGCCACTGTGCCCAGCCGAGAGGTGGTCTTTTAAAACCCAGAGTATTGGCCAGGCGCAGTGGCTCACGCCTGTAATCCCAGCACTTTGGGAGGCCGAGGCAGGTGGATCACCTGAGGTCAGGAGTTCGAGACCAGCCTGGCTAACATGGTGAAACCCCGTTTTTACTAAAAATGCAATAAATTAGTGGGGCATGGTGGCACCCACCTGTAATCCCAGCTACTCCGGAGGCTTGAACCCAGGAGGCAGAGGTTGCAGTGACCTGAGATTGTGCCATTGCACTGCAGCTTGGGCAACAAGAGCGAAACTCCATCTCAAAAACAAACAAACCCAGAGTATTTGAGCACCGTGAAGACTCCATTCCACAGAACCCTCTGTGGGAGGACACGCGGTCCTAGACCAACACCGATTTGCTAAAAGGTGGGTCTGTGAGCTGCTGGCTAAGGTGCTCACTCACCTCATTAGACCTTACCGAGGGTGAGAACAGGGCCGGGTCACCAGGGCTGTGCAGTTCCCGAAGCCTCCTGGCTGTGTTCTGAGGCTCTCCCATCCCATGGCAGTGAATGACTCAGAGGACACAAAGGCACAACTCAGACGGGGATGGCTAGGCCTTCTCCCCAAAATCATCTGGCCTTGTTTTCGTCCCTGCAGAATGTTTTTTTTCCCCCTATGATGGCTCTGACTAATTTAGTTAAATGGCAGATAAAGTGGGGAGAAGGTGGCCCATTTCCTCCTTACTTTCTCTCCAAGGGTATCATGTTGCCCACATTTAAGGTTGACCACTTTTATCTGGTGTAGCAAGTTCAATAGTGACCCTCCAAAATTTATGTCCCATCTGAAACCAGTGAATGTGACCTTATTTGGAAATTGGGTCTTTGCAGATGTAATCAAGTTAAGATGGGGTTGTACTTTTATCTAAGCTGCCACCAAAGAGGCTGAAAAATCAGAATGACATGGGATGGAAACAGACCATGTTTTTGGGGCGGTGTGCTGTGGCCTTCTGCTATGCTTCTCCTGACATCCTCACAGGGTACTTTGGGGGACAAAGTTTTATCTCAGGGCATTACAGTTTGCTGGGAGAGCCAGGCTAGGCAAGAGGGGATTTTTACCTGCAGGGAAGAATGGGTAGTCTTTCCATGGGCAGGAGAAGCCCCTCAGCAGGAGAGGGGTGGTGTCAGGAGCAGGGGTTCCAGCTGTGCACTGCCAAGGATGCATTTTAGCACAGAAAACAAGAACAATGCATCTTGGAACTGTTTATGGGACATGATGATCACCACTTAGTATCCAGTGATTTATTAAGTCTAACATGGTTCCATTTTAGAAGAATCAAGAAGAGTATGTCCTGGAATTAATTTTAAACTCATTGGAGGAGGCCCAAGCAGTTAATCAGCTAGTGAGTTCATTGCTAATGAGACTTGTGTGTCAGTTAGGAAGGAGTATGTTTTGTGGTCGTTTCTATCTGTCAACTTAGGTTGTTTACTGAGGCAAAATGGAGGAAAGTTTAATAGTGGAGATGGTAATAGCGAATATTTTGCGGTAGTACCCCAAAATATTAAAAATACGGTAGTATTGTATGCCGGCATTGTTTTAAAATGCTCTTTATGTATTAACATGTTCAGTTTACAGATGGTGTTCAGAGGGATTAAGGAACTTGCCCCAGGACAAACACTGTGGCTGGATTTGGCACTGGCTGTGTCACTGCAGGACTGGACCCTAAATGAAATTTACATCTTCAACCAGATGGAATTGGAACAGAGAAATCCTTTAGGGGTTTGGTTTGGTTTTCCTTGAGAGGTATTTGCCTTAGGACCCATAAGTATCAAAGCTTGTTATGTTAGGTCCTTGAGGGTTGCAAGGAAGAGAGATCTCCCCCTCCCCCAGCTGTCTGTGTCCTCTGAGCTCTCTCACTTTGCTGATAGCTAAGAGGAAAGGAAAGGATGGTTCTGATAGCTGAATCACAGAGGCAAAGAAGCCAAGCCGATAAGTATTTATTCACAGAATGCAATTTGTATTATGTTAACAAGTCATCTGTGGGTGTTCATGTCAGTTAGCTATCATCTGAATTGATTGGAGTGTGTCTGAGTAACAAGGGGCCTTTCAGAAGGAAGTGGCAAACGGTCCCTTCAGCCACTAAGGACAGGAGCGTGGAACTCCTGAGTCAGGAGAGGTAATATGGGCATATTCTCTCACCATTCTAGAAGCTAGAAGTTTGAAAACAGGTTTTACAAGGTTGGTTCCTTCCTTAGGCTCTGAAGGCAAGACTATTCCCCGCCTGTCTCCTATTCTGATGGTTGCCAGCCATCCTTGGCATTGCTTGCTGTAGATACGTGGCTCCAGTCTCCACTTCCATCTTCACGTGGCCTCCTCCCCTCTGTATCTGTGTCTTTGTATCCAGATTTCACTTCTTCCAAGGACACCAGTCATGGGGTTAGGACTCCCTCCAATGAGTACGACCCCATCTTAACTTGATTACATTTGCAAAGACCCAATTCCAAATACTGTCACATTCACTGGTTTCAGATGGACATGAATTTTGTGGGGAGGGTCCCTATTCAACTTGCTACACCAGATAATGGGTTTCCTTTGTTTGGGATCTCTCTGCTCTGTTTGTTCGTGCTTTCCGCACTGTAAGTTGTGTCCTGTCAGTGAATATTGGTGTTCCAAGGCTGAAAGCATCACGATCCCATGCAGGTGGAATGAATATGATGAAATTATTGGCACAGCTGAAAGAAAATATATAACTGTTTAATTTATTTGAGGAAAGAACAAAGGCCCTGAGGGTTGTTAGTTCTTAAGCATTTTACTGTGTAATTGTCTATGAAGTAGGCTGGAAAATGGCCGTTTTCTGTTACAAAGTACAGCGATAGTTTTTTCCTGTGCTCTTTAGCCGAGGACCGCAATTCTATCCCTAGAATCTCAGACATTTCTAGCTGAAAGAGACCTTTGGCATCATCTACTTCTAATCTAACCTTCTCATTTTACAGATGGGGCCTTTAGGGCCCAAAAAGGTTAAGTGCCTTGATTCAAGGTCGTCAGCCAGGAAAGGGCAGAGCAGACACTAGGACCCAGGTCTCAGAGCCCCCAGACTGGAGCTTTTCCCAGTGCAGTGGCGGTTTCTCACTCTATCTGTGCCTCCATCTGAAAATAATGCTTTTAGCCAGGGGAGAGCAGAAAGAGGCGTGGGAGACACAGCTCAGGCCTTCACCTCTGGTGGAAATACCAGTCAAGCTTGTCTTAGAGACCAGGGGCAACACTGGGAGTTCCTTTGGTGACTAGATGTTGGGCATTTGGCAGCACCTTGGTTTCCTTTGTTAATGCAGACTATAAATGGAATTCTGACTACCATTTACAGCACCTAAATCCCATTCATAAAATGGCAGGGAAGGTGTGGGCTAGCCGACAGAGAAGGGATTGCCGCAGGGACACAGGAAGCCCAGCCCATCATGAAGGTGGAGCTGGGTTTGGGGTGGGGGTAGGGAGACGCTTCCTTTTCATCTGCAACATACCCAGCCCTCCAGCTGTTCTCTGTGACTTCTTTTCCCTATCTAGGCTGCCTGATGTTCATTTTAACTGGATTTCACCTGCCTGGAAAGTGGGGAGGGCCACACAAAATAATACAATGGAATCAGAGTTTGCTGTATCTAGAACAAGTTCAGAATATTAATTTATAATGACAAGTCAGACTTGGGGAAAAAGAATACCATAAAACAAAATGCAGCAAGATAAAGTGAATGTGAAAATTTTTCTTCTAAAATTACTTATCTCCTCATTTAATACCTATGTATATGCACGTACATGCACACACTCATACTTACACATGCTTCTACATTTTATACAGTTGTTCCTGTATATCCTTGGGGAAATAGTTCCAGTTCCCCTGCAGATACCAAACCCACAGATGATCAAGTCTGATATAAAATGGCATAGTATTTGCATATAACCTATGCATATCCTCCTATATACATTAAATCATCTCTAGATTACTTATAATACCTATTACAAAGTAAATGATGTAAATAATTTAAATACTGTATTGCTTTTATTTAAATTTTTCTTTTTATATTATCTTTTCTCTTATTTTCTTTTTTTTTTTATTTTTTAAGACGGACTCTCTGTTGCCCAGGCTGGAGTGTGGTAGTGTGGCAACCTCCGCCTCTCAGGTTCAAGCGATTCTCCTGCCTCAGCCTGGGATTACAGGCACGTGCCACCATACCCGGCTAATTTTTTTGTATTTTTGGTAGAGATGGCGTCTCCCCATATTGGCCAGGCTCATCTTGAACTCCTGGTCTCAAGTGATCCGCCCGCCTCGGCCTGCAAAGTGCTAGGATTACAGGCGTGAGCCCCTGCACCCGGCCTTATTGTCTTTTTTTTCAAAAATTTTCATCTGTGGTTGGTTGAACCTGCAGTTAAGGAGGAACAACTGTACTTCATTCGCTAAGGCTGGGTTCTAGATCTAGCTGCTCCATGAGGACTTCCTTGCTTAATTTTTTTTTTCTGGACTGATTTTTATCTAAGCTTCTAAAGTACAGATAGCCTTAACATAAATTTCTTTTCTCCCTGGTTAAAATGAGAATTTACTTAACTGCCAACCTTCACAGTGCTAGGTGCACAGGAGGTAGTCAGGTACTTAATTAAGCCTGCTGAAACTCCAGGGAGTATCCCCAGGGACATGCAGAACTGACCTGTACCTCAGGACTTCAGGTTGAAACCTTGGATCGAGGCTGTGTAGTTGGACCACAATAATTATAAATCTCTCATAGAATTGCCTTCCCTGAATTGAATTGAATTTTAAAACCTTGGCATTTTTTGAGGGTTGAGGAAATTAATTCTCTACTGCATTTGCTATTTAAAAAAAGTTGTGGGAGGACATTGTCTGTCACATCACTCAAGGTCCCCTTACATAAAGTCCCACATGTTTTTAAAATAATTCTGTGCCAGATAAGCCCTGTTTCCACTGAGTATCTCTTATGCCACTGGGCGTAAGAGCACAATATATGTTAGCTCTCTTTCCATTTTGGAAACCATAGGTCTGACTGGGTTTCCCTTTTCCCCCTGACAGTCAGAAAGCTCAGATAAATTAATTAAAGCATAATCACATGCATTAAAGCTTTATCACATACATAATTGTTGTGTATGTTGACATACATATTTTCCTTTCCAGTGTTTTAAAATTTCTCCTTAGATTTTCTTAGTTGCTATTTTAAAGCTTTGTTCTAATAATAAAAATGTTTGTAGTCATTATGAATTTTGGGAAATAGAAAAAAAGAAGTCACCAATACTCTTATAACCCAGTGATTTTAGCATTCATAAAGATTTGAATATATAATTTTCCTTCTATATCTTTAGAAATTGCCAAGTAAAACAGTCTAGAAGTCATAGTGGCTTCAACTGCTCATTCTCTCATGTAAAAGAAGTCCTGAGATAGGCAGTCTAGATCTGATATGGTGGCTCCATTAAGTTGTCAGGAATTCAGATTTCTGTCTCTCTGCCCTGCTGTCATCTTAATGGGGCTCCTAGAGAGACTTCAAGGTCACTTCATGGCCCAAGAGGGCTGTTAGAGTTGCAGCCATGTTTTCTGCATTCCAGGGACGCAAGAAGGGAAAAGGGCAGACAAAGGGTGAACTCCCTGCCCTCTAAGGAGCTTTCCCAAAAATTAGATCTACCCCTCCAGAGCTGACCAGAATTTAGTTACATGGACTCACCTAGCTAAGGGAAGCCGGGTATGTAGTTTTTTTTCGGCTGGGCACATTTCCCAGGTTTCTGCTACTAAGGATGAAGGGGACACTTACTATCAGAAAGCAGTCACCAGTCTTACACATTTCCATATCTTTCCCTATGCATATAGATTCAGTAAGGGTGTTTTCTTGAAGCTGTCTCAAATAGTTTGTGGAAAGAGTTAAGGTATAAATAAACCTCAATGAAAATATCAATAAATAAAAGGCACTACATCTTGTTATCCTATCAGCGTTGCCACTCTGCCTTTCCATCATTTTTTCTAGGGATTTTTTATTTATATGTATATAGATATAGATTGTATATCTTTCAAATATTCAGTCAACACAGACCTTTTCAGGGCTAGAAGGGACCTTAGATGCTTTTCTCCAAAGGTTGCATATTCAGATGCTTACGGGGACCATTCAGGTACCATAAATTATTAAAGCGGGCCAGGGATCAGTGTTGAGGTCCCCACTAATAGAGAGTGGTGGGGACTGTGGCCACCTGGAGAGAGCTTGCTGGGTCTGAAGGGAGCAGCCCTGCTCAGCTCTGTCCATTGTTGCCGTGTGAGAATGCTGGCCCTGTGTTGCCATATCTTCTGATTTTATTTCCAAGAGAAACCAGAAATCTAGATTTTTATCTGAAATCTCCTGGTGTTAATAGTATGGCAATGAATAAATTAATTTTTTTTAAATGCCAGCTGAATGCAACACTGCCTGCCCCATGGGCTGCCAGTTTAGGATCTTTGATCTGGTCCATGCCCTGTTTTTCATTTGGCAGCCAAGCCTGTGGGGTCAGGTGGCCTGTGATGTGGCTGAAGACTTTGCTCTTCCGGCCCCACCTCACCACAGCCTGGTCCTCTATGACTAATTTGTCTCAGAATAGGGACAGATAATAATTGGAAGCTGGGCAAGACTGTTCTGAAGGTTAATTGATTCTTTCCTTCAGCGGGCTTTGTTTTTCTTCTGAGGTCATTTTGGTGTGGTAGAATCAGAAAAAAAAATTGGGCTTGAGTCCTAGCTCTGCTGTTTACAGCTGTCTGACTTTGGGCAAGCCTCTGGTGTCTCGTGTGTGTCTCCTGCACCATCCATTTTCTTGCTTGCCTCTCTTTCTTTCTCTACTTGCCTTCAAGTAGCACAGCATGGTGATTAAGAGGAGGATCTCTTGGGCCAGATATGAAAGCTGGCTTTTCTACCCACCAGCTGTATGACACTGGGCAAGTAACTTAAACTTTCTATGTCTCAGTTACCTTGTCTATAAAATGGGGTAATAATAGCATCTACCTCATAGGGTACAGGAAGGATTAAATGAGCTACCATATGTCAAGTTTGAAGAACAGAGCTTAGCACGTAGATAGTGCTGCATAAACATTGGCTGTTTCCCCCATGTTCTCTCTTTTGCTTCTGCTGCTTTGGAAGCCATAGATCTTTTAGCAGCTTCTTGCAGTAGGCTCAGCTCAGGTCCCCCATCTGACAGCAAGCACTTTTAGCTTCTGGCGCTTCTCAGCAGCCAGCCTCTGGCCACGGTCTGAACTCAGACCCTACAAGCAATGCAATCCCCTACCTTTTGCTTTTGGCCCTGTTCTGTTTCTGGTACTTTGTTTTTGAGCCCATCTGTGCCCTATTACTTTTCTCAGCTCATATTTTTTTCTGTCCCTGCTGTATGTTTGGAAGAGAACAAATAAGTCGACTGGCTGTGCTGTCTCGATCTCAAGCCTTGCTAAGTTATTTCACTGGTCACACAGAGATGTTACCTGTCCTGTTAGGCATTTCTGGAGATTATGTTGTGAGATAAAGTTTCAAAGCAGTGTGAATTGGCTTTAGCCAGAATTAGGAACACAGCAGAAAACTTGTCCTAGAAACCAGAGAGAGCCTGTCAGTCTTGGTGGATTCACAAAGCCTTCCCGCAGCAGGCTTGTTAAAAAGGCCAAACATTCAAGAGTGTGGCATACATGTTAATTAACAAAATTGTCTTTTCCCTAAAGACTTTAAATGCAGAGGAACTTGACTGTGCTTACGTTTCAATTAAACTGCTTCTTTTTCGTTCTTTAAAACATTACCATCCAATCTTTTTAGCTTTTAGGTTTGTTTGAATAAGAGATCTGACCTGACCGGCCCAGCTGTACAACTCTTCAAGGAAAATTCGTATTTGCAGTGGGAAGGATAAGTAACATTGGTATGTATTGCTGAGACTCTTATTTTTGTTTCTCCTCCCCTTATGTTAGGAAGCAGTGAATAGAAGTGGGAAGGGAAGGACTTACTTGTTTAATTCAACAAGTCCACCCCAAACCAACAAGGAAACTGGTAGAAACTACTTGCTGCATTACCCTGTTCTGTTTCCAACAAAGGTGATGAGGAAGAACTTCTAGTTCAGTTCTGTATTACCAGCATATATAGTCAGAGAATTTCTGGTGGATTTTAGTTTTGGTCCTCTACTAGAATGTGGAGACTTAAAAGCCTATATTAACAAGCTGCATCATCTTGGACATTTGTTTAGCCTTTGTTTGGCATCCGTGGCAGGGTTTGGACAAGGTGAGAAATGGCAGCCACAGGTTAAACCTATTGGGCATCTTAGTGCAGTGCTATGTACTTTTTTAGGCCACAGACCCTTTTTAGAGAATCTGATTAAAGCTGCGAACCCTCTGCCCAGAAAACTGCTCATGTGCACAAACTTTCACATGACTTCACGGGGTTCTTAGACCGTAGGATCCCACAGGGAACCCACAAACCCCAAGTTAAGGATCCTTGTTTTAGGGGTTTATAGATAGCTTTCAGGGGATATGACCCCAGGAGTGAGGAGGAGTGTCACCAGAAGTTAAGTTGTTTTTTTTTTTTTTTTGAGACGGAGTTTCGTTCTTGTCCCCAGGCTGGAGTGCAGTGGTGTGATCTTGGCTCACTGCAACCTATGCTTTCCGGGTTCAAGTGATCCTCCTGCCTCAGACTCCCAAGTAGCTGGGATTACAGGCATGTGCCACCACGCCCGGCAAATTTTTGTATTTTTGGTAGAGACAGGATTTCACCATGTTGGCCAGGGCTGGTCTCGAACTCCTGAGCTCAAGTGATCCACCCACTTTGGCCTCCCAAAGTGCATGATTACAGGCATGAGCCATGGTGCCCAGCCCAGAAGTTGAGTTTTAGGAAAACTGTCTCCTCACAGAAGTTCAGTGTAGCTGAGTTTATATTCATGGTCTAGCCTTGATTTGAAATTGTGTCAGGTAAGTTTTTTAAAATCCTTGTCTTGCCCTGTTGGTGGAAGACTAGTTACGGAGCTGTGATCTTTTACTTCCATTCATTACTGAATTAGGAATCCCTGCCAGAGATTTTCTGCCAAAGTGACCTCAAGTTTAGAAAAGGGTTTCTGAGTCCTCTCTGGACTTACTGTAGGTCTTAGGAAAGTTCAGTCGGTTATACCCCAAACACAGTTGGTGGAGATTGTTTTGTTCTGCCTATCCTGTCTCTAGCACTGGCTACCAGAACTCTCATGATGACTGTTGTTAGCAGAGGCTACTTGAAACCATTCCAGGGGAAGCTGTTGCCATAGCTACCTTGGCTATGAGA
Organism: Gorilla gorilla gorilla; assembly: GCF_029281585.2. Lineage (NCBI taxonomy): Eukaryota > Metazoa > Chordata > Mammalia > Primates > Hominidae > Gorilla > Gorilla gorilla. Next base: position 90,327,782 of record NC_073240.2, read on the forward strand.
GTTACCATTTTCTCTTTTTTGTTAGCTTGTGATTTCCCTGATTTTTAAGGTTAACAGCTGATGTTCTGTTTTTCTGCCGAGCAGCAAGGAAAATACTGGATTTTTGTTGCTGTTGCTTTTGTCATTGGTTATGTTTGGTTTTATATGTTTGGAGGTATGTGTGTGTGTGTGTGTGTGTGTGTGTGTGTGTGTTGTATATAAGGTAAAGTTACTTCAAAAGAGAAATATTGGGAGAGCTTGGGAAAGGCCAGATAAGCATATACATTTTCTGTATTCCAATTTTAGATTTTGACCTAGTGGTCAATTTGGTTTACTTTTAACCTAATTTTGGACTAATGGCTACAGTCAGGTAGCCTCCGCAGGGGGAAAAAACAAAACAAAACAAAACAAAACAAACTAGCCGAGCTCTATTTCATTCCTGAAACCCTTAGTAGCCAGGATCGCTGCGACCTGGGCTGAGTCTGACCCAGACTCCAGCACTGGGGAGCCTGTGGGGAGCAGATGGCTGAGTCAGGCTGAGGTTGCTTTATCTCAGCCTGCTCTGCAAATAAAGGGGTGAAGCCAGCAGGCAGTACAACCACACCTGGTGGCACCAGCAGTCCTTTCCGGGTTTCTGTTCAAGGCTGTAAACACAACATTTAACACACACCAGGGGCACCAGGTGCAGGTTAAGCCTACAGAGAGGAAAAAAAACAAAAGGATGACCTGTTAACAAAAATCAAAGTGCTACCCCTAGTCCTGCAGCCACCTCTTCGACTGATCTTATTTTTCCCCCTCCGATAAAGGACACTATTCTTAGCATTTTTCAATTTTCTGATTTGCTCATCTTAGAAATGCTTGTGAAATTATAAAAAGAAAACACAGTACCCAGTTTATCCATGCTCAGACTGTTTGTGATTTGGATTATGGCCAGTTGATTAGTAGCTGTAAGATGCTGGTGGTGTCTGCCTGTCAGGAGCCTGTGGAAACATCTGAATTGTGACACACCGTCACTGGCAGTATCTCTTAGCCCACCACGCGTCTGTAGGGTGGTGGGCACCACCCGTCCTCGCTGTGCTTGTAAACTTAGACCTGTGCCTCTGCTCCCCAGATCAAGATGAATGCCATGCTGGAGACCCCCGAACTCCCAGCCGTGTTTGATGGAGTGAAGCTGGCTGCAGTGGCTGCTGTGCTGTACGTGATCGTCCGGTGTTTGAACCTGAAGAGCCCCACAGCCCCACCTGACCTCTACTTCCAGGACTCGGGGCTCTCACGCTTTCTGCTCAAGTCCTGTCCTCTTCTGACCAAAGAGTGAGTAGACCTCATGCCCTCTGTATGCTCAGCTGCTGATGTATTTGGCTTTGTGTGATGTTCAAAGAAGAATCTTCTCCCATCGTGTCCTTAAGGCATCAATGGGATATGGCGTCACTGGTGTTAAAATAGCCACAGTCTGATTGCAGTCTAGTGTTTGAATCCTGGAGGGTAGGAGAGAATCAGATCTCTGTTGCCTGAAACATTTCTTCCTCCACAGTGTGATGTCATTATCCATGACAGGGACTTTGCAGAAAATAGTAGTCATTTTTAGGCAGATATGGAAAAGTTGGACAATATTCTAGTCCTTTAACGAATGCTCTGTTGCCAGTTCTAGGATGGAGAAACTATCCTCACCCAAAATAATTAATAAGCAAAAAAGCACAGATCCATTAGTTGAGTACTCTCCATCTGCCTTGTTGAAAAATGTACCAAGCATTAGCTAAGAGAATGCATTAAAGAGAGTGCTTTGTCTGAGTGAACCAGGTTTCCCTATAGAAGCCCAGATCTGTATTATTTTTTAGATAGAGTCTTGCTCAGTCACTCAGGCTGGAGTACAGTGGTATGATCTCGACTCACTGCAACCTCCACCTCCCGGGTTCAAGCGATTCTGGTGTCTCAGCCTCTGGAGTAGCTGGAATTACAGGTGTGCTCCACCATGCCCGGCTAATTTTTGTATTTTTAGTAGAGACGGGGTTTCGCCATGTTGGTCAGGCTGGTCTTGAACTCCTGACCTCAAGTGATCTGCCCGCCTCGGCCTCCCAAAGTGCTGAGATTACAGGCATGAGCCACTGCACCTTCCTCCAGATCTGTATTTTGGAGGCAGCAGGGGCAGGCTCTGCTTCTGATAGAGGAAACTGTAGTTGTAAAATGAAGGGAATCTGCACTCTGTGTCACACATACTGTTTTCAAGAGATGCAGTGTTCACTTTTTCCCTATAGATGTCTTCTGAATGACTGTGTCTTCCTCCAGGGCTCAGGCCAAGCCTCGTGCACATTGGGTCTGAATTCCCCACTCCTTTTGTCATGCTGCTTCACTCACTTTGTGCTTCTTCAAGTTTACTCCATTCTGCCTGTGCCTTCTCAGGCTGCAGCTACTCAGAGAGATGTCTTCCTCAAGTGTGTCCATTCAGCACGTGACTAATGCAGTTGCTAAGACCCAATGGTGGTAGAAGCTCTTCCCTGCATCCTGATACCACCTCTCATCACCTCTTTTGGCTGTTGGGGACACTGGGTGAATGATTCTCTTCTAAGAGCAGACAAATGGGCAATGAGCATCTGAGAGTTTGGGCCCCTGCTTTGTGTAGTTGTCTAGTTAATTTTCACATGCTGTTGGCCAAGGGTGAACAGCTACCATTATGGGCTTTAGGTGTTTTGGGTGTACATGTGCGGTATTCTTATGCAGTTTTCTCATAGTTGTGACAGTGATGTCATGACCCCAAGTCAAGAGAGATATTGCATAATAGTGGTGGCCACTATAAATGTCATCATATTGAATTTGGAACTGCCCCTGCTGAGGGGACTTTTTATTACAGTAGCCTCCACAGCCAGGCACAAGAGCAAGGACATGGTGTTCTTATATGCAGTGTTTGCAGTTAAAAATCAGCTCTGCAAAGGGTGTGCACGGTATATGTTTTGAAAATCATCCAGTATTTGTCATAGTCATATTTTGAATGTTTCTTTTTTTCTTTCTTTTTTTTTTTTGGGACAGAATCTCACTCTGTCACCCGGGCTGGAGTGCAGTAGCATGATCTCAGCTCACTGTAACCTCTGCTTCCCAGGTTCAAGCGATTCTCCTACCTTAGCCTCCCCAGTAGCTGGGACTACGTGCCACCATGCCCAGCTAATTTTTGTATTTTTTGGTAGAGACGGGGTTTCACCATGTTGGCCAGGCTGGTCTTGAACTCCTGACCTCAGGTAATCTGCCAGCCTCAAAAGTGCTGGGATTACAAGCATGAGCCACGGCGCTCGGCCTGAATTTTTTTTAATACTTAATTTAGATCAATAACTTCGACTGGTACTGAAATTTGCACTCACTTTCAGCTTACAGTTTGGGTAGGACTGCTAGACCCAGTTCTTTTGTCATCTCATTTTTAGAGAGCTCTTGAAAACCAAAGTGTTTAAAACCCTGCAAGTTTCTGTGCAGATGAGTGCAAATTTCCACCCAGCATTGGTTCCTGAGTAATTAGAGGGAGGAAGCCATGCAAAAGCTGCTATTGCCCAGGCTCCAGAAAAACATCATGTAAGGTTTGATTCCATACTAATTGTTCAAAGTGTAAAAGAAAGCTGACTGTGGCAGTTTTTACCTCCTTTTCTTTTTTTTCCTTTTAAAAATAATCCAGAGACATTAAGCCCAACAGTTTCTCTTTGCTTTTTTCCCTCTCTAGCACATTTTCTTGATGAGTCTAAGGTGTGACCTCTACTGAAATGGCTCCCACCCACCTCCTCCTATGGAAGTGCATCCCCAGCCCCATCTCCTTGGACCTCGTGGCTGTGTTTAGAAAATTAACATCAGCCTGAGCCAGGGGCATCAGCATGGAGCCCCCTGGTCATCGGCTGATTGCCACCCTCTCTCCTGGTGAAGCCCGAACTAGGGAGGGGTGGAGGTCAGCCTAGGTTAAAGGCAAACCTGATGACTGTTTATGACTTAGCTATGGTTTGAAGGTGTATGTGAAGGGACAAATTCTCCAGAACCAATTTCCTTCCAAAGCCTCTCCCTTTGATGATAGGACCAGCCCTCTTAGAGCATGTTGGAGCATTACTTAAGCAGCTAAATTCTAAACAGCCGAGCAATCTGACTTGAACATGACAAATGACTAAAGGGCAAAAGGATTCACTTTATTGCCCCTCCATCCTTCAACTCACCTCTTATTTCTGATTTAGATTCTAATTTTAGGAATCACTGTATCCTGTGTTCATGTCTCATATCACCAAAATGTTTTCACATTACCACTCTCTTTTGTCCGCGTTACTACTGCATTTGAAATTTGTTGAGTAACTTTCATAGACGTTATGCCATTCAGTCTTACCAACCTTAGGGTTGGATTCATTTTTCCTTTCATTTTAGGGATGAGGAAACTGGGAGTAGCAGAGAGGGAAACTGAACTCAAACTGGAGTGTGACACCAGGTTGGCTGCTTTCCTATCTCTGGGGAAGTGAACAGGGACTTTTCTTGGGTACAAGTGAGAGAATTGAGGCAGAGGCCAGCCCCTGATGATGACAGTCCCTGGGTGACCTTTGATTCCCATCTGACCCTCTTTCTGTTTCTGTCACTCCACTGGAAGCTACTGTCCCTCATAGTCTTTTTCTGTGTCACGTGACTGTAACAACCTCCCATGTGTTGAAAGCTAAGGGCAGGAAACACGTCTGTTATGAGGGAAAGTGCTTCTCCTGGGACTTTGAAGATTTTTTTCCTACAAGGAAGCCTGTCTGCAGCCTTCACAAGCACTCGCCTAGGCTGGAAAGTTCTGTTAACTGATTTACAACAAGCTGTGAATATTAGTCAGTAATCCTGACCGCAGGTAGCTGGTTATGATGACATGCGCGGAATCAGGACGTGTCTTCTTACTGTTCTGGTATAGAAAAAAAGTTGATGAAAGGTGAACATCGAAAGCATGCTCGAGGAGCAGGGATTACTGTTTTCCCCCTCAGCATTAAAGTCAATTTGAAAATCTGTTTTAAGATGATTTACCCAAAGATACATTATAAATTAATCTTTTAATGTCTGGAGGAAAACTTTGCTTCAGTGGGATGTTATGTCTCCTGTTCTCTTAGAAACAGATCAATATTTACCTAGTGATTCATTTTTTGTTCTCATGAAGTGTTTACTTTTAGTGAAACAAGCAGACGCCCAGTTCGGAATTATGACAAAAATCTAGGTAGTCATACAAATCTTTTTTTCTCAATAAAAACTTTAATGCATATTCATTTTTTTAAATGGAAAAGGTAGAGCACACAAAAATTATCTATAAATGTTATAGCTCTTTTTTTTTTTCCTTTTTTGAGACAGAGTCTCACTCTGTTGCCTAGGCTGGAATACAGTGGCGCGATCTCGAATCTCGGTTCACTGCAACTTCTGCCTCCCGGGTTCAAGTGATTCTCCTACCTCAGCCTCCTGAGTAGCTGGGATTACAGGCACATGCCACCACACCCAGCTAATTTTTGTATTTTTAGTAGAGATGGGGTTTCACCCTGTTGGTCAGGCTGGTCTTGAACTCTTGACCTCATGATCCGCCCGCCTCGGCCTTCCAAAGTGCTGCGATTACAGGCGTGAGCCACCACACTGGCCCTATAGCTCTTTTGGAATTTGTCTAACAGGTTTTTCAGTTTTTACCAGAAAACCTCCCATGTGAAAAAAAAATTATAATTCTACCCAGAGATAATGCACTATTAATATGTGGACAATCATCCCTGTGGTTTTCCTTCTCCTTATACTTGCCCCCACAAAATCACGGTGATAGATATTGTTTAGTAACCTGCTTTCACCAAACCATGATGAACGTTGCCATGAACATTCACCCATGCTGCTACCTGTCTACTCACGTTTGACTTTTTTATAGCTTCAGAATTCTGTCATTCATTCAAATTTCCTGATGGCTGCTGGCAACAGTTGGGCAGAGAAAGAGCTTTGAATTGAAATTTGAACTAGGGTGCAAACCTAGGTCTTCTACCTCTAAACTGGCCACAGAACCCTGGATAAAATGATAGCCCCTCTGGTCCTTGGTTTCCTTCTATGTAAAATGAAATAGGTGTGTCTCCCATGGTGCCCTTCAGCACGGACATCTTCTGATTCTGGTACCCTTGCTTTGTTAGCAAACATCAGAGTGGTCTTTTTAGGGGAAGGACCCTGGGAGAGGGTCCCTGACTGCAGGGTAAAGAGACTGGTTTTCTTGTGTGCTTGTCTTATTCTAACTATTCCCAGCCCCCGTACTCCTGGACAGGCTGGCACTGTCTCCCTTTGGCTTTTTTTTTTTTTAAGTACTTTTTAAAGCTATCATTTACATACAGTAAAATATACAAATCTTAAGTATATAGCTCAGGGGCTTTGTGTATGTATTCAGCTGTGTAACTACCAGTCCCTTGGGTGTTTACAAAAGTGTACTATGACCTCCCTGCCTCTGACCTACCCATCTGTCATAATACTACTCGAGTTGGCTTCCTCAAGCAGGCCAGCAGCCAAGGCATGAACCTACCTGTCCAGCCTCATTACTCACAGCATTCTCTCATTGCCTGTGAAGTACCTGACCTTTGGGCTGTTGTTTCCCCACTATCCCAGATCCCCTCTTTTTTCTCAGCACCAAAATCCCTCTTATCCTATAAGAAAACTTAAATAGCATCAATTCTGCTTTTAAGAGACAGAGTCTCACTCTGTTGCCCAGGCTGGAGTGCAGTAGTGCAATCGTAACTCACTGTAACCTCAAACTCCTGAGCTCAAGCTGTCCTCCTGCCTGTCTCCCAAGTAGCTGGGACTACAGGTGGGCACCACAACACCCAGCTAATTTTTAAAATTGTTTTTGTAGAGACAGAGCCCCATTATGTTGCCCAGTCTGGTCTCAAACTCCTGGCCTTAAGCCATCCTTCCACCTTGGCCTCCCAAAGCGCTGGGATTTCAGGTGTGAGCCCCTGTGCCCTGCCTTAAATAGCATCAGTTCTGAGATACTATTCTCTAACTTGCTGCCCTACTCCTCTTTAGCCAGAATGAGCCCTTCTTCCATCTTCCTACCATGTTTCCCCAACATATAACTTCTGTGTCCGTTTAAAATGTTCCATCTTGTTTTATGAGAATTTGTGTCTCTTTTCTTTATCACTGGAATATACACCCCAGATCAAGAGCCGCATACTTGGGGAGACAGAACAGGATTCCTGGTGGTTCCAAATCTCAAGTACAATGCCATTCTGTATCTTGTTTTCCATAAACAGGTGTAAGTGAATGATGTTCTCATTTTGGCAGACGCCATGTGTGCCTGCCCAGGAGAAACAAACTGCACTGTATCCGGCTTGTTCAGTGGCGCTCCAGGGAATCAGGTGTACCTTCAGCTCTGACAGAGCTTTGTTGATCTGGGAAGGCTCTACCCTGTTTCTGGAAGAAGATGGATTGCTTATGGTCTTAAATTAAGGCAGGACAACCCCAGGCATATGCATAATGGCAGTTCACAGCCTCCACCCTTCCCTCTGGGCCTGGCTGAAGTTTTCATCACCAGGTCCCGGTTGGGAAGTAGAGACAGGCAGCAGGTGCCCTGTCTCTGGAAGCCTGCTATTAAAATGTACATACTGCCCTGTGGGAAGCCAGGCTGCTGCTTTTTCAGTCGTTAGCAAGCTTGCCAGTATGGGCTGTCTTATAGCTAAAGATGAAGGCATTTAGGAGGAGTGTGATGGAGGACTTGGCTAATAGGCCTAAACACAGAGAGTTGAGTTGTCTTCACTGGATCCAAGAGACATCTAGAAGCCCCTGCAGAGTCCAGAGAAGGGAGGCAGTATGATGAAAACCACAGCCACAGGTATGTGGGTACTTTCTTCCCCAGAGATGCAAAGGTAATCGCTTTCTTCTGCAACCAGCTGCCACCTGTATTAAAAAGAACTGGACATTATTGTTCTCTGTGGATTTGAGAGACACCTGAAACTTAGGGGTGAGGGGCATACCCACTAACACCAAGCCAAAAATAACAGTTGGCTCTCCTATGCCATGGTGCCCTCTCTGGACGTGTCCGCCTGGAAGCTGCTTCAGGTAGTCATAAGAGAATGGGAGGAGCCCTGTGGCCCTTCCATAGACCATAATGGATTCATCTCGTGTTTTTCCCTTTTTCTCTTCACTCACCGGAGTATGAGCTCCAAACGAAAATCCAATTGGAATGCTGTTCTCATCATAATGTGTCCAGACCTTTAGTTTCCTGCCGATTAGTCATCCATCAGCCTTGGTTAATGAGCATTTGAGGATCTACTTCTCTGAGACTCATCGTGGGGAGGCATTTTTAAAAGATCCGTTTTTCAAGCTTTTTAATTATGGAAATTTTCTAGAGGCACTTTTTAAAAATCAGTTACCTCACAAATGTGCTTCCTAGTTATTTCTCTTTTTTTTTCTCTCCTTTCTTTCTTTCTTTTTTTTTTTTTTTTTTTTTTTTTTTGAGACAATGTCTCACTCTATTACCCAGGTTGGAGTACAATGGCACAATCATGGCTCATTGCAGCCTGCTGGGCTCAAGAGATCCTCCCATCTCAGCCTCACAAGTATCTGGAACCAAAGGTCCACACCACCATGGCTGGCTAATTTTTAAAAATATATTTGTAAAGACAGGGTCTCACCTGTGTCACCATGTTGTACAAGCTGGTCTCAAACCCCTGGGCTAGCAATCCTCCAGCCTCAGCCTCCCAAAGTGCTGGGGTTACAGGTGTGAGCCACCACACCCAGCCCCTAATTATTTCTAATAAAGCAGAGCAAATCTACTTTTGATTTTTCTCTTGAACAGTACCAACTCCCTCTCTATTGCTGTTGTACATACTTCTTAACAGTAAATATCCATTTTTCTTTTATCTGCCCCAAATAAGAGCTCAGTTCTGTGTGTACAAACACTATATTTGTCATAGATATGCAAAATATGCTATTTTTGTCCTAGTGTACCAAGGAAGTATTAAATAATTAGAAGTACACTACAGAAAAGCACTAATTCAAATCTCTCTGATAGTGCAATATATGCAGTTATTTTCTGGATCTAAAGAGCACGGGACTCCGTATATGAAATGGCCACTTCTTCCATTTTCTTTTCTGCCTCCTTGTTATAAAGCTGTTTCTTTGCAGAGGCAGTACCAATGCAGAGGCTGGGGTTAGGAGCTTTGAGATGGACAGTTGGTGTTTTCTCAATCTTAAAGCATCAGGCAAATGCAACTTCACACACTCTCTTCCAGTCAGATTGCCACCCTAGGCCCCTCCTAGGTAAAAAAAATTCTGGAGCCAGCACAGCTTATTTATATATAGCAAGTTAAAGCTGAAAAGAATTTCATTATCTTTGACTTAAATTTCTCTTAATTCCCTCTTGCTCACAGACATTCCACATCAGATTTAGATCCTTTCCTTCTTGGCTGAACACTAAAGCTTTGTCCTTTTCACAGGATAAATTCCTAATTGCCAAGAGCCTTAATTCCATCGACCTGATTTTATCTGTTTTAAGAGTTGTGCAGGCTGGGCATGGGGCTCATGCCTGTAATCCCAGCACTTTGGGAGGCTGAGGTGGGTGGATCACGAGGTCAAGAGATCAAGACCATCCTGGCTAACATGGTGAAACCCCGTTTCTACTAAAAATACAAAAATTAGGGCTGGGCGCAGTGGCTAACACCTGTAATCCCAGCACTTTGGGAGGCCAAGGCAGGTGGATCACCTGAGGTCAGGAGTTCGAGACCAGCCTGGCCAACATGGTGAAACCCCGTCTCTACTAAAAATACAAAAATTAGCCGGGCATGGTGGCAGGTGCCTGTAATCCCAGCTAATCGGGAGGCTGAGGCAGGAGAATTGCTTGAACCCAGGAGGTGGAGGTTGCAGTGAGCTGAGATCGTGCCATTGCACTCCAGCCTCGGGGACAAGAGTGAGACTTTGTCTCAAAAAAAAAAAACCAATTTGTTGGGCATGGTGGCACATGCCTGTAGTCCCAGCTACTGGGGAGGCTGAGGCAGAAGAATCACTTGAACCTGTGAGGCAGAGGTTGCAGTGAGCCGACATTGCGCCACTGCATTCCAGCCTGGCGACAGAGGGAGACTCCATGTCAAAAAAAAAAAAAAAAAAGAGTTGTGCAAATATTTCTTTGGATATTTCTGGTAAACTATTAACAAGTGATTGGCAGAACTGTAGTGTTCTGATGTGCTTATTTTGTAGCCACCAGACCTTCAGAGCATATTCACCTGCAAACTTATATTGTTAGAAAATTCCTGAAAAATGGAAGACTCAAAATCATCTTGATTGAGGCTAAATATTAAGGGCTAGCCTCAATAAGTCAAACTTTTAGGCAATTTCATCTTAAAATTGCTCATGTTTCTGGTGAAATAGCCCAAACCAAAACTGTCAAAGTAAGAAAGTTAAACTGCTGACTCTGGGACACTCTTTTATTACTTGGCTGACCAAACATTCCAGTTTGCTCAGGACTGGGGCATGGGACTGTCAGTACTAATACCGGGGAATTCCAGGGCAAACAGGGATAAGTTGTTCACCCTCTCGACTACTCACTATCTTGGATGTTGCCTGCCTGCCCTGTCTCTGCTGTAGCAGGTCATTTATGCAAGGGGCCAGCCACATCAGGAAGAAAAGTGCCGCCATCTTTGAAGTCTCCTATATTGAATCAAGATCACCAAGTCTGAGTCTGCTGCAGAATTCATCCACCTTCTCTAACCTAGATACAGATTGTAGCTTCTTCTTAGAGACTTTATGCCTTCTTATAGGAATTGCCAAAGCCTGAAAGATCTAAAAAAAGGTTCGGAATCCAAAATAGTCAAGACTCCCATGATTTAGTTCAGATGGAAAAAGCCTCATCCTTCATGTGCCGAGCATTCTTTAAAACAACCAATTCTGGTTTCCAAAAATGTATGACCCTTATACCGCCCTATTCATCATACCTGAGTTTACTCTTCAGGGCCCTACTATGTCTCCAAAAAAGGAGTATATGTCTTCCAAAAGGAAGTATATGCTACAACTGATTCCATCACGTGGTATCAAATTCAGTACACGTGGATGGTAAGTGGGCCTTGGCTCCATGTGTAAGGTCCTGTTGTGAGTCACCCCTCTGTGTCACCCCTTCCCAGACTCGATTTCAGAATCCACCTTGGTTCACCATTCATCCTTAACTTTTAGCTTACACCTCATTTGCTTTACAGGACTTACATGGAATCAGATCTACTTTTATACTCCTTCTCAATGTGTGGTTGACTGAAAATTGCTCCACTATCCAGGAGCAGGAAATGGACCTTGTTTTCTAGAAGGTCTCGAATTTCTAACGATAGCCAACTTTTATCAGCCTCTCATGTTTTACTGACCCTGTGAATTCAGAGGTTGCCAATTTTGATCTCCACTGTTCTTTTTCTCTGCTTGCTTCTCAGCATGCCCTCCTTCACTATGATAGTACACTTTGTACTACAAAATAGTATATACTTTATGGTAAAATAAAATTAAGACAGTAAACTGACTTGGAAAATATATTCTGGAGGGTAAGTAAGAATTTTTCCTAAACTCTCAGTGCCAGTGTCATGCAGTGATGTGGAGAGTGAAGAGCTGATGGCTGTTTACGCTTTTCTTTGTCTGAAGCAACAGTGAGTGAAGTGACTGGCTTTAGAAGCCCAGTCTTCTTCAGCAGCATCAAGAATACTTCTCTGCAAATGGAGTCTGTTTGGGAGCCTGAGCTTTAGGGTCAGAATTTATTAGACGGTGTAATGTTTACTTAAGGAAAGCATTTTCCTGAGTTTATAAGGAAATCTACCCCTCCATGAAATTCTAGAAAGCTATAACTAATACAGAAAGGCTGTAGTCCTTGAAGACTTGATTTTTTGCATGATTGGATGAGATGCCATTGCTGTTTGCTACCCCATGACTGTCAGTAGTCAGACTGAGAAGTGCCCTCTACCAAGTACCAAGGGCTGGGTACTCCTCAGAGGCTCTCCATCTGCCTGAGGTAGCTGCCTGCAGTGTAGTATCACGGTGAGCCATGGAAATGAGTCAGCCATTGTGGCAGCTTGTGAACCACCCTAACTCTACCTGCTGTCAGTTTCTAATCATAGAGTGAGGGCTCTGGGTCAGCGTGGGTGCATGGCATCAAACCAGATGGCTTAACTTCTGAGGTAGCCATTATAAGAGTCTGTAATCCAAAACATTTGGGAACCCCGCCTGGAGGTCAGTGGTTGATCCAGAACCATCTGTAGCCTCCCAGGAAGGGAGAGATTTGTGAGAAACAGCAGGTTATATGTTTTTCTACCCTTCCACTGAGTACTAATGCCATTGCCATGACCAACCTGACTTTCCTGTGATATGTAGCACCAAATCCTCCTGCTGGCAAGACCCTGAACTGGTGTTTTCAGCCAGATCACAAAAGCTTGAACAGTAATTTCTTATTGGTGTAAAGTGAGAAACTCCATAAATGCTTTTTAAAATGTTGAAACCTGCCAAGCCACAGCAGTATGGACTTTTCCTTCCTTGGGATTTGAATAAAGGAAGATTCTTCTCAGTGAATATATATATACATATATATATATGTATATTTTAAGAATTAGTCAATTAGTAATATTTAGTTACCTGCTCTTCCAGTCTGTTCACCGTCTGTACACCATACTCAGCCCCTTCTATATCACACACAATACTTTTTCTCACATTTCCACCTTCTCTGTCTGTCAGAATCCTCAGGCCTTCTCAAATCGTAGCTCTTCTAGTAGCTCCTGACTCTTACCTGTCTCTGTCTCATTGGCTCTTACCTAAGGACAAGGATGGAAACAATAACTTTCCACATATGTATCTCTCGTCACACCTCAAGTGTATTCTGAGAGGCTTAAGGACAGAGACTGTCTTAAAAATTTTCTGTCTTCCCTATGGTTGCTGCTTCTCATAGTCAGTACACACTAACTTCAGTAGAGTCTTTTGGTAGGAACATGTGATAGACAGAGGGAGTAATTCAGGTAAGTGATAAAGGAATTTAGAGAAGGAGGGGATATTCCTGTGGTGGCTTGACTGATGAGGTCTTCCATAATCCTGAAAGATTAGTTGGCTTTGGATAGATGGGACACTAGGAGAGAAGGCACAGACGTTGGTGTGAGCATGAACCAGTAAAATCAATTATTTAAACAAGCACTCATGGCAGAAAACTGGCTTTGCTGCCCAGGCCAACACTTTTCACCCATCCACCTTTGTCCTTTTGTCCTGTGGGCCTTCCAACCAGTCAGCAGGATAAGAAGGTGGTAGAGGCCTTGCTGCCACTGACACATATCCACGTTGTCAATGCTTTGCCGTCACCACAGCTACTCTATTCTTGTCTCCTAATTCCATGGATCTTCATTTGGCTAGACTTTGATTGTCTCTCTTGTAACTCCCAAAAATGATCTTGGTGCTGCTTGCATCATGTTTGGCCCTGCCACCCAGTCTGCCCTTTGCTCACTGTGCCCTTTGATTTTGTTTGCTAATGGGTTTTGGGCCCCATCACTGGTCTGGTCTCTATAGTTGCTTCATGGCCAGCTCCTCACCAGGTCCCTGTGCCACGATCTGGTGAGCTGAGAGCTGTTTGATTGTAGCAGAGAGCCCTAGGGTCTGTGGGGGGGGGGGGGAGGGGGGAGGAAGAGGAGATCAGATCATGAGGAGTCTCAAATTCCCAGAGAGGAAGAGTTTGGGCTTGATCCTGTGAACACTGGTGGTAGGTGGTTGGAAAGGGAAGGATGGGACAAATTCCAGAGGTCTTCTAAGGTGGAATCAGTGGTATTGGTGGATAATGGAATGGCCATGGGCATCAGAGGAAAGGGCTGAATCACAGATTATGCTGAGGTTACTGAGCGATTGAGAGAATAGAATCATTGACAGAAATAGGGAAGTCTAATGGGGAAGCTGCTTTCTCAAGGAAAGTTGTTTAGCTTGGGGCTTGTCCACAGGATGTGCACAGGGGTATGTGCAATTATGGCATTAGAACTTAGGTGGGAGCTCAAGACCAGATGTGTAGATTCCAGATCAGCTGCAAGTAGAGGAGGTTGTGGGGGTGGGCAGAGAGAGACACTAAGGACTGATGGCTGAGGCAGGCCATGGCTAGGGTGGAAGAGACAGAGACCGGCAGTAAGAAAGGTAGGGAGAGAACCAGCAGCCTCCAGTTCCATGGCAGCCAGAGAAGGAAAACATTGAAGAGGGTGTCAGAAACTCAGGAAGAATGAGGGCTGACCAAAGGCCATCTACCTTGGCCAGAAAGGATCAGGGATTTTTGAGAATGTGTTTTCAGGAGTGAGGTGAATAAACAGGTCAGCACAATAGCAACCAAAGAAGTGAGTCAGGAAACAAACACCAGAGAAGGAAGGAGAAAAAATGGAAACTGGAGGAGAAAGCCAAATTGATTGAAGGTTTTTCCCCTAAGATTGAGAGGGTAAATCCGGGGGCCCAAGTGAGAGGGTGAAGTTAGCGAGCTGTTGCCCCCCCCGGGGAATCCAGAGTCCAGGTCAGCAGTGAGACCCACCTGGGCTCAGATGCCAGCCCTGCCCCCTGCTGGCCAGTGGCTTCCCCTTGCCGAGCTTCTATTTCCTCATTTGTAAGATGGGTATAATAGCACTTATTTCATAGGTTCAGTATGCTGATAAAAAAAAAAAAAAGAACAGCATGTAAGATGATTTATAGGATACTTGGCATGTGTAAGAGTTCAGTAAATATAGCTGCTATTATTGTAGCTATTTTTATTTTAATATTATCAGCTAGATCAGTTGTACAAATAGCAAAAGACATAATGTACACGAAGGTCACACAAGCACACAATGTCAGTAGGACATCAGTGGATAAGTGGGTAAAAGATGTGCCTAGACAAATTCCACATAAGCACCTCATAATTATGTAATAAGCACCTCATAATGTTAAGACTTGGTAACAATGAAGACTTAAAATATGAAATATTATTTGATACTCAGAGGAAAATATGGCAATATTGTCAAAATTATATTAAGTTGGACATCGTATTAGTCAAAGTAAACTAGTTTATACTGTGGTAACTAATTACCTCTAAACCTGCACATCTTAAAGCCACAAATGTTTATTTCTCACTCATGCTATGTGTTTATTTCAATGGGCAGGAGGGCTCTGCTGATTGTCGTCCCACCAGGACCCCAGCTGATGGAGGTGACATCTCAACACCTGCTTCCGTGGTCATCACCGAGCCAGGAAGAGCAATGTCACACCTCACACACTGGCTCTTACAGGCTGCTACCGGAAATGGCACTTGGTCATTTCCTTTCCCATTTCATTGGTTTGGGTGTCCAAGGGAGATAATACAGTCATGGGTTCTCAGTTTCTGTTTCTGGTTGGGCCGGTAAAGCCCCTTCCGCACCCCTCTTTTTTGCTTATCACTAGAGACAGAAACTACAAACCATGGCTTTAGGCTGCTAAAAGCCTACAAAAGAAACAGAACAATAACAACAAAATAAGGCAGGTTGGACAAGCTTGAGAGCTTGTCCAGCCCATAGCCCACAGCCTGCATGTGGCCTGGGACAGCTTTGGTTGCAGCCCAACACAAATTCATAAACTTTCTTAAAATATTATGAGATTTTTTGTGTGCTTTTCTTTTTCTTTTAGTCCATCAGCTGTCATTAGTGTTAGTGTATTTTATGTGTGGCCCAAGACAATTCTTCCAACGTGGCCCAGGGAAGCCAAAACATTAGACGCCCCTGGTTTAAAGCAAGGCTCGTGCCCATGCCTGACTTGAGAAGCAGCACACACTCACCTGTGTCCAGAGAAGAGGAGAATAATCATGGCCACAGGCAGCAGCCTGTGTCATGCGGGCCTCCTTCCTTCTGTCCTTCACTCCATCTCTCCTTCAGTGCCTCTGCTTCACTGCGGGACGTCATCAGCTTTCACTTGGAAGAATGCAATAGCTTTCCCTCCATTCTCTACCCTTTCTAATTGATCTTGCAGGCCACCAAATTATCTTCCTAAAGCACAAATTCATCATGCCATGCCCCTGCTTTAAACCAAGTGGCTCCTCACTGTCCGTAGGGCGAGGTCCAGCATCAGCCCTCGCTCCTTCTTCCCTACATTCCTTGTGTTCTAGACACATCAGATCTCTCCACATTTTCTCATACTGCATGTTCTCTCTTGCCTATGTCTTACATTTGCAATGCCTTCTACCTGGAATTCCTTCATACCTCTACACAGCCTCTTTATTTGAGAGAACATAATCACCTTCTCTCTGATGAATGCTTTCTGGACATTTATGGTTCTCTTCTCTGTTGTCTGATAGCATCTGGTGTGGCCTTGGGATCTAGGACACAGCAGAGAGGTGAAGGGGCAGGATGGGAAGCCCTTCCAGAGGGGAACAGGCACAGGGACTCCTCAGCGGTGTGTCCAAGAAAAAGCAAAACTGGTTTCTGACTATTGAGAGACTCACAGGTCCCCTAGAGTCTGGAGACAAATTGGTGATTGGCACATAGAAAACTAAGCTGATGAGGAAATGATAAAAGTGATAACTTGAGGGAAAATAAAAAATTTCACAAAAAAGAATACAATATATGACTTCTTTGTGGCTAATATTTCCATAATTATAATTTTATAAACACTGAAAATTAATTTAACCATAAGTGTTGCTGTAACAGTGTTGAAAAGAATGGGGGAGGGGAAAATGTATGTCTTAGGGGAGACGTGAGAGAGCTAGCACCCTCCAGAGTAGGAAGTTCAATAGGTGCTATTGAAAACTGAAATTGAAGAACCAGCATAAGCAGGATAAGCATGGCATTAAGAAATAAAGGCAAGTGTGGGATGGTAGGGACAACTAAAGGAGTTAAGAATAGTCATCTCTCAGGGGCAGGAGTCAGGAGACAGATGAGGCATCCTGTTGGACTTTTTAAACAGAAGTTGAAAAACATGAAAAAAAAATTCAAGAAAGGTGAAAACAAAATATGTAAAGGTATTTTGCTGGTATTGTTTATTATAGTAAAAACTGGGAATAGCAGCATCCAACAATGGAGGCAGCAGCAATATAATGCAGGGGAAAGAAAGAGCTGTCGGGTCAGACGCACACAGAGTTCAAATGCAGGGTCTGCTGTGCAGTAGACTGTTGGACACTCAGTTTCTGTCTGTAAAGGGGGTCCTAATAATAAGAATCGCTGTAAGGGACAAATTGAATTATGTAACATGCCCATAGAAGGGGCTAAATAAATGTTTGCTCCCTACCTTAACTATAGCTAATAAACAGGATAGAATTTTATGCAGACATTCAGAACTTAGCATACTAATTATCTATAAAAATAGAGAATAAGTGAAAAAAGCAGAAGACAATTATATATCTCTATCTGAGCACCATTGTTGTAACTATGTAAATACTCTGCTTTCAGATAGATACAGATGAAAAGGAAACAAAAATGAGAATATTTTTGTAAGGCTTGTGAGGATATGGGTGATTTTTAAGCTTCTAATTTCTTATAGCTATTTCAAATTGATATGAAATTAAGAGGACTCTGAATATGCATTTCATCTTTCATAGTTTTGAAAGCCATTATCTTGTTCATTCCTAATAATAAGTATAAGCAGTGACAGCAGCACTGTCCTTTGCATTTGTCCTTTATATGTAAAGAGAGATGGACTTCGCTTTAGTAGGACTTTCTAGAACATGCTTATCTGCATGGTTTTGTGGTGCTCTCTCACTTTGTGGACAAGATGAAGGTCTGGTGCCTAAGCTGGCGTTTCTCAAGGATGGAGTTGTTGACCATCTGAGAAAATGTTTTCCTGTGCCCACATGCCGTAGGGGAGGGCTGCCATTTCAACAGGGCTAACCCACAGCCATCAACAGTGGCTTCTGTCAGCTTTTTGTAACTGTTCCTCTGACGGAAAGCTCCAGAGCAGCTGCATCATTTCCTTCCTCTTACATTTGTGCTCAAGGCTCACCCTGGTCAAGAAGCCTGGCTGCATTTCCCAGAGGTTCTTTCATCAGCCAATAGAACCTATGACCTTGTACCCTCCTTCGTGTTGCCCTTGCTGTCAGTCGGCTCTTGTTTATCCTTCCATCTTTTCTTTGTGAAATATCACTCAGAGATTTGTCCATAGGAGTGCTGAAAGAGCTTCCTCCATTTATGTCTTGACTGCTTCGTATTCCATAAAAAAATAGTTTGTTTAACCAGTCTCCTAGATAGAGGTTTCCTTTATTTGTAATCTTTTGCTTTCACAATGTTGCATTGAATGCTTCTGTATTTTCATCACGAAGCGCACCTGTCAGTGTAGGATAAACTCCTAGAGGTGGAACTACTGGGTCAAAGGGGATATGCGTGGAAAATTTTGTTAGCTGTTGCCCTCAAGCCTCTCCACACCAGCACTGTGAGCACATTTCCCCAAAACCTTGCCAACATCAGGAGTTCTTCTACTTTTTGATATTTGCCAATCTGGTAGGTGAAAAATGTTTTCTCACTGTGGTTTTAATTAGTCTTTCTTTGATTAAAGAGACTGTGTATCTTTTCATATTTTAGAACTCTTTTTATTTCCTTTTCTGTTCACTGCCTGTTGGTGGCCTCTAACCATTTTTCTGATGGTCATTGGTCTTTTTCCTAATCATTTGAGGGAGCTCTTTATGTACTAGGGAAATTAGCCCTTTGTGATATGAATTGCAAATATTTGTTCTCGGTTTGTCATTTGCCTTTTGACTTTGCCCATAGTGGTATTTGCCATGCATAATTTTTTTTTTTTTTTGAGACGGAGTCTCGCTCTGTCACCCAGGCTGGAGTGCAGTGGCGTGATCTCAGCTCACTGCAAGCTCCGCCTCCTGGGTTCACACCATTCTCCTGCCTCAGCCTCCTGAGTAGCTGGGACTACAGGTGCCCGCCACCACGACCGGCTAATTTTTTTTGTATTTTTGGTAGAGACGGGGTTTCACCATGTTAGCCAGGATGGCCTCGATCTCCTGACCTCGTGATCCGCCCGCCTCAGCCTCCCAGAGTGCTGGGATTAGAGGCGTGAGCCACGGCGCCCGACCGCATAATTTTTTTTAATGTTTGCATAATTAAATTTTTCAATTGTTTCTTTTGTGGCTTCTGGGATTTCTGGTTTCCTTAGAAAGGTCTTCTTCACTGGAAGATTATTTTTAAAAGCCTAGAATTTCTTCTAGCATATGAATGATTTCATTTTTATTTTGAAATGTTTTCATCCTTCCAGAATTTATCCTGGTGTGAGGTGTGGCTCCAACATAATTTTTTTCAAGGTGGCTACACTTTGTCCAACACTATTAAACAATCCATCTTTACCCCATTATTCAAATGCCACCTTTTTCACCAACTAAATTTCCTGGATGTATTTAAGCATATTTCCAGTCTTTTGTGTTCTGTTGATGATCCTGAACATATACCATCAGCAGATTGCAGCTTTGTACTATGTTTTGCTGTGGGCAGTGGGTCGGTGCTCATACCCCAGCACTGCTTGTTTTCATACTTTTCTTGGCTATTATAGCTGGTTCATTTTTCCAAATAAACTTTAGAATGCTTAATTCCACATATAAAAATCTTATTATTTTTATTGTGTATCTCTTAAGTTTATAGGTAATTTAGGGAAAATTGACATGTTTGTGATGCCAAGTTTTCCAATGCAAGTTCATTTATTCAAGTCTTTTGAGCCCGAAAGAGCATTATAAAGTTTTCTTATCTCCTTTTCTTGGTTGTGAACTCCCTGGGAGCAAGCATGGGGTCAAGTTTTGAGTATGGCTTATTAGTAATGATCTATATAATTACTGACAAAAGAAACATAATTTTCATTAAATATTTGTAGAACCTATTTTTTTCCTAACATCATTGCTTGCCATTTTATGAGTTGTTTTCTGCACATCAAAGAAAGGCAAGATGTAGTACAAATGCTGATGTCAAATGTCAGCATTTTAATCCTTAAAGTCATCTCTTGATTGGTGTGTTCTTTCTTTATTTATTTTTAATAAAAAATTGTATTTGCTTAGAAGCATTCAGAATGTCAACTTTTTCTTTTCTTTTTTTTTTTTTTTTGCAATTACAGAGTGGTATTCACTTAACAGAACAACAGTCATTTTATATAAGCTGCATCAGAAACAACTGAAGATGAAAAAACTACCATCCCCATATATAACTAATTTGTGCTGTGCACTAACAAGAACCTGCTTTTAATTTCCATGCCAGTTTACAACCCCCATACTGTACTAGGCAAGGTTGGTGGCTATTGAAAATACCACCAGGACAGGGATATCTAAAGACACATTTGGTAGTGTGTTAACTATACAAAAAAAAAATAAAAGACACTGTACAGTTTAAAAACAAATCTTACACAGCCTTACATTTCAGTTTTTTTCTTTAAAAGGAGTGAGTTATGTACAGGTTAAATGCTTTATAGACAAGAAAAAAAATACGCTAGAACCAACTTATTCATCATCATCTTCTTCATCTTCCTCCTCCTCCTCATTCTTATCCTCTTCATCTTCCTCATCTTCCTCCTCTTCCTTCTTTTTCTTGCTTTTTTCAGCCTTGACAACTCCCTTTTTTGCTGCAGCAGGCTTTCCTTTAGCTCGATATGCAGCAATATCCTTTTCTTATTTTTCCTTCAGCTTCGCAGCCTTCTTTTCATAAGGCTGCCTGTCATCTGCAGCAATGTTATTCCACATCTCTCCCAGTTTCTTTGCAACATCATTAGTGGACAGGCCAGGATGTTCTTTGATATTTGGGCGATACTCAGAACAGAACAGAACAGGAAGAAGGCCGAAGGAGGCCTCTTGGATGCATTGGGATCCTTGAGCTTTTTTTTTTTTCTTTTGAGATGGAGTTTCCCTTTGGTTGCCCAGGCTGGAGTGCAATGGCGCAGTCTCAGCTCACTGCAACCTCTGCCTCCCAGGTTCAAGCGATTCTTTTGCCTCAGCCTCCCGAGTAGCTGGGATTACAGACGCCCGCCACCATGCCTGGCAATTTTTTTTTTTTTTTTTAGTAGAGACGGGGTTTCACTGTCTTGGCCAGGCTGGTCTCGAACTCCTGACCTTAGGTGATCTACCCGCCTCAGCCTCCCAAAGTGCTGAGATTACAGGTGTGAGCCACCACACCCAGCCTGAACGTCTTTTTTGTCTCCCCTTTAGGAGAGATACAGGTTTTCGTTTCTCTTTCATAATGGGCCCTGTCTGCCTTTGCCATATCTTCGAATTTTCCTTTCTGTTTAGTAGACATGGTCTTCCACCTCTCTGAGCACTTCTTAGAAAACTCTGAGGAGTTGACTGAAGCATCTGGATGTTTGTTCTTATGTGCCTCCCTACAAGTTTGCACAAAAAATGCATATGATGGCATTTTCTCTCTTGGCTTCTTAGGGTCTCCTTTGCCCGTGTTTAGTTATTTTTCCTCAGCAAGGCACAGAATTGCCCAGTGCCCATCTGGCTCTCACTTGCCCCAGTGCTATCTCTATGGAGCTCATTGTACTGCAATGGCTGTGATATCGCGAGCCAGGTGCAGCCTCCTCACTCTCTCCGCTCTATAACATTGCTCTCCAGCCAGCGCAGCTCCTAGTTAATTCGCGTGTTCTTAAAAGAGCATTCTGTGTAGATAATCCAGGGGCTTCACATTTAGGTATTTGAGTTTTCCTCCACTAGGAATAGTGGCAAATATAATGTGATTTTCCAGCTCTAATCTTCCCTCCCCCATAACCCTGGCACAGATTTTGAGGTAGCCTTGGCCTGGGAAGTAGTCAAAAGGCACTGGGTTGGACAAAGAGCAGACCATTGGCATCTATGTGCATGTCCTCAGGGGAGGTGACTAGGCAGATGGGGACAAGACACGGGTGCTCTGTGTTCTGAGCGTCAGCGTACATCCTGTTTGGTTAGCACAGAGTGAGTCTGGGAACTTTGCACTTAGCACCTTGGCAGCCCCGGTCTGGGAATTGTGGTGCCTTCTCCTAAAGTTAGGTCACTAATCTTTGACTGGCTGTTTGCAGGACCAGTTCTCTAACGGATCCAGGGTTCCAGTGGAACCCTGGAGCTTCTTAATAAACTGCCTCCCTACTTAAAGCGTGGTGTCAAAACCAGGTTGAAATGCAACGTGAGGAGAGAGGACTGTGCTTTGGTCTGCCTAGGGAGGATGTGACCAGTTCCGCGTGCTGTTTGTGAACAGGAAGATAGTGGGATCAGATGCATTTAACATGTGGATACAGTTCTGAGGGGTTTTAACTGGTTTTCTTTGAACTTTAGAAAAGCACATTTATTTTTCCTTGGAGCAAAAAAGTAGTTTCTTTTTAAGTGGTTTTATTGTAACTCATGGGGCTGTTCTCCTAACATTCATATTTTATAGTTTGCACGATATGCACAAAGGTCACAGATGTACCAGCCTGGCCCAGTGGCCTCCGTCCTGTATTTAGAAACCAGTTCGGGAACGGAAGAGGATTGCTCTTTTGTTTCCTCAGGCCACTTTTGGTCATTTCAGGCAGAAACAGTCTCTGCATTGGAATTTTCCTGTACAGATCCTGCAATTCAGGAATAGAGCATTTAGCAACAACAGTGAAAATGTAATGTGTGACAGCTGTGGAGAAGAATTTGCCTCCAGTGAGGGGAAAATGCTGTGTTCAAAGTGGATTTCTGATGAGCCTATTAATGGGTGTTCGGGAAGCTGAATATGTCACTGCCATTTTGAGATGAAAGGCCCAAGGTGTTTGTTCCTGAAGCTAATGAGGAAGCCCTTTCCCAGCCTCAGCCTTACCTCCCCAGCAGGACTGGTGAGATGTGCACACAGGGTCTACTCCACATCTGGCCCTCCTGAAAAGAAGGGCTTCCAGTGGGGGCTGTGTCCTAGTGGAGAAGGGTGAAGCCCAGTGGGATGGGCTCACGAAGGACCTGCTGTTGACCTCCTGGCTTCAGGTCCACCAGGCTAGGGGTAGATAGGCCAGAAAAGAAACCAGAGGTGTCTGTGGTAGGAGCAGCAGGGGCCCTGGCTTCCAGGCCTGTGGAGCAGAGAGGCTCTGGCAGTTCAGGATCTGGAAAAGAACTGACAAAATGTTCTCCTAAACTCTGGCCCTTGCCGGCTTCCTTACCTTCCCTGTGTGCACACACATGCATGCACATGCACATGCACATGTGCACACACAGGAAGGCCTGGAACTCAGTTTGCAGACTCGTGGAGCTGCCACAAAGCTTCACTCCCAGTGTTTCCCCCACCACTGATGCTTGTCCTCCTGGGTTTATTCTCACCCATGAAAGTAGGGTAAAAATGTATCCCCAAATCAAACACCTGTCACCTTTCTAGAGGCACTTCCATCCTCTCTTGCTCTCACTGTCATCGCTCTCCTGGATCTTTGGGGAGATATTCAGTATGATTTTGTTAACATTCTGCCTTATCTTAGAGATAATTAAATGTGAATATTCAAATTAATTAGCCCCCAGATGTATCTTCTGCAGAAAAAAACTCCTTTAACAAGAAGTCAGTTACAGTTGTGAAAAACATGCAAAACGAAAGAAATGTTTTTTTTCAAAGACCTGTGAAGACCACTGTAGAGAAGCTCCAACAAATTCAGTTTTCAATTTGAAGAAATGTTATTTAATATAGAACATTTTGACAGTTGATCAGACAGGAGAAAATAGGCACAAAGCTGTTATTTTAACTTCTGGTTGGGGGAGTTGATGAGTCTTGAGTGTGATAAAGTAAGGAACGCTTTGGACTGAATCAGAGACCTGTCCTCTAATCCTAGCTTTTTTTTTTTGCTTTTTTTTTCCTTATCTTTAAAACGGGGAAGACACCATTGCTCAGAATTGTGAAGATTAAGCTAGAAGGCCGGGCAGGATGGCTCACTTCTATAATTCCAGCACTGTGGGAGGCTGAGGTGGGAGGATTGCTTGAGCCCAGGAGTTCAAGACCAGCCCTGGCAATATAGCAAGACCCTGTCTCTACCAAAAAAAAATTAACTGGGCATGGTGGCATGTGCCTGTGGTCCCAGCTTCTCAGGAGGCTGAGATGGGAGGATTGCTTGAGCATGGGAGGTTAAAGCTGCAGTGAGCCATTGTTGTACCACTGCACTCCAGCCTGGGTGACAGAGTAAGACCTTGTCTCTAAAAATAAGTAAATAAATAAACTAGAGACATGATGACTCACCCAGCTCCTGATGCAGAGATCTGGTGCTCAGAAATATCTCTTCTCTCTGAGATCCTGGTACTCCCCATGATGCACTAAGTGAAATTGGTACTTCTCAGCCTCATGATTGTCTCCCCATAGTATCGTCCTATTCTATCCCTCTGACCCCATTGCCCACCGCTCCTGTCTGTGACAGTAGCTGCCTGTGTATTCATCATGCATCCTACCTTCAGATTACGAATGCCACCAGGGCGGCCACTGTGTCCGGCTCTAATCTCTGTATGCCTCACAGCACTCGTATTTGTTGAATTTTATTAAATCAATATATAAGAGCCAAAATAAAATATAGGTAGAGGCAGGTTCGGACCTGATAACATCTTTGCTTTGGCCCCAGGTGCCAGCAGCACACTCCTAGTTGGGCATCCTCAGTCCATGTTGTCACTCTCAAAACAAATCTGTTTGTCAGAGTAAAGGTCACCTTTTTTTCTCAGTGGACAAATATTTTTTTCTGAAATGAAAAATTTGCTTTTCTTCCCTTGAGTGTGTGCACTCAAGTAAGCAGAGTGGAGGGCCTGTCAAGATGGGCATTCTCTCTGGAAACTGAGGAAACATCCCGAGCCTATGTCTCCTAACAGTCTTGGCACCTAACTAGAATCTCACCGGAGTTTCAGCACGCAGCCAGCAGAGGACATCACCAGCCATTTGAGTGTGCGGTTGTCTGGAGCAGCCACGCAGCAGGTCTCTGTAGCCCTGATGGAGAGAGTTTTCTTCTTGGGAGGGCTTCCCAGGATGATGTAACACCTCTGCGTTTTGCCTCAGTGGCTGAAGAGTCCCTTTGGACTTGGGTTTTGCAGAAAGAGGAGAGTCTGAGGGCAGAGTGTAAAGTGACACAGCCGGTGTGTAGAGCTGAGCAGCCTGTGTTAGGAACAGTCAGAGCCTGTGGACTTGTGAGGCTTCCCCTCATGTGCTATGTTAGCAGTTCTTTTCCTCAAGCTCTACTGAAAGACCTGTGGACCTGACATTTTATGGTCACAAGCCCTGGAGAAGATAGCCATTCATTTTGCTGGATGACCTTTTAAATAAACCTCTAGAGTGAGTTCCAGGCAAATACTGGAGGTGGCTGTGTTTGCCCAGCAGAATCCAGCAAAAACACTTCTCTGTGCTTGAAATTCCTTCTTGTACCTGATGCTTTGGAATTTAGGCAGGTGATAAATTAAAGATGAATTTCTTCTTTTTTTTTAACGTTACAATATAGTTAGCTATTATCTTGATATGCTTTCTAATATATAATGGAGTTACATATGTACATTTAACTTATGCAAATTCAACTCTACAGATTAAGAGAGAGATCCCCACACACACACAGACACACGCATACACACACCACCTTATTTGTGCTGACCCTTCTGCCAGCTTCTCCATTCAAAGGAGCACAGGCCCCCCCTGCGTGTGATCTGGGAGCCTCACGTCACCTCTGCTGGTACCAGGGCCTGTGTGTCTCTCCTGCGAGAGAGAGCACCTTACTGTATCTTCACGTTTAAAGATGTGTTTTTGTTTTCCATTTCCTTTGTTTCACAACATGGCCTTAACCTCAAGCCACCAGTGCCATCTGTGCTTATCCACAGCCCCAGCCATCTTCGTGGCACTGAGGGAGAACTGCTTGGGCTCCCCTTGCCCAGAGACAGTGTGTTACTAAGGGATGCTCAGGGCATAACTTTATTATAGTTAATAGTTTAGTTTCACTTTTTTTTTTTGTTGGACAGAGTCTTACTCTGTTACCCATGCTGGAGTGCAGTGGCCCAATCATAACTCACTGCAGCCTTGACCTCCTGGGCTCAAGTGATCCTCTTAACTCAGCCTCCCAAATAGCTGGGACCACAGGCATGCGCCACCACACCCAGCTAATTAATTAATTAATTAATTAATTTTTTGGTATAGATGAGGTCTTCCTATGTCACCCAGGCTGGTCTCAAACTCCTGGCCTCAAGCAATCCTCCCACTTGGCCTCCCAAATTGCTGGGATTACAGGCATGAGCCACCACACCCAGCCTGATAGTTTCGCCTTTTAACTTGAGGACCAAGCTGCGGGCGACATGTGACCCCACTATAAAAACAGAACAGCCAGGCGCTGTGGCTCACACCTGTTAATCCCAGCACTTTGGAAGGCCGAGGTGGGCAGATCTCTTGAGGTAAGGACTTCAAGACCAGCCTGGCCAA
This sequence comes from Gorilla gorilla gorilla, assembly GCF_029281585.2. NCBI lineage: Eukaryota > Metazoa > Chordata > Mammalia > Primates > Hominidae > Gorilla > Gorilla gorilla. The sequence continues at coordinate 90,354,010 of NC_073240.2, forward strand.
CATGGTGAAATCCCATCTCTGCTAAAAATACAAAAATTAGCCAGGCATGGTGGCGTGCGCCTGTAACCCCAGCTACCCAGGAGGCTGAGGTGCGAGAATCGCTTGAACCCGGGAGATGGAGGCTGCAGTGAGCAGAGGTCACGCCACTGCACTCCAGCCTGGGCAACTCTGTCTCAAAAAAAAAAGTTAAAGCAGGAAGAGGGGAAGAGGGCATTACTCCTGAGTGATCCCCCTTTGTTGTGACTACTGTTGTTTAGTACTTGCCTGAGCCCCAGAACTTGGTCTCTTTACCCTTTCTCCTGTTTAGTGCCAGCTTCTGGCTTGGAAGCCCACGTTCACCAGCTCCTCAATAAACAGATTTCTATCAGGAATATCTACCAGGGTTCTCCATGTTGCTGAAAAGCCCCTAGTTCAAGATAACCTTTAAAATGGCCAGCATCAGAATATATACATGCTAATTTGATATATTTTTAAAGGTAGAGGTTGGCTGTTGACGACTCCAGATATGTTTGGTCTCATCACATTGGTTCTAGATAACTAATATTTTTAAAGGATGACTAATAGACTCATAGCAGTCTCTAGAATGAAAGCATCTATCTGTCCTTATCATGTTTGTTTTATCATCCAAATAAGCCCTGGACACAGTGGCCAAGGCCCCAGTTGAAGTCTCAACCCTGCTCTTGACTAGCAGTGTGAGTGTGGCCAAGCCATGAACTCCCTAGCCTCAGGATCCCTGTGGTAAAGTGGGGTTAACAGTATCTGCCCATTTCACAAAATTGTCATTGAAGGCAAATGAGATCATTTTAAAAAGGACTTTGAAAAACTATGAAGTGCTGTATAGATAAATAAAATAGCAGTTTTATTTATTATGCCGTGTTCAAAGAAAAAAGGTAAATAAATTCTTGATGCTAGAACCACTGAGATTAGTACCTCAAACATCCCTGACTTCCTTTGTTAAAGAGCTTGGGGGGACATCCTTAATGTTTCTGAAGTTGCGAAGGGAGAGACCCCAGGTTTCACTCCGGGTGACATAATTTCTTTGCTGTAGTAAGATTCCAGTGGCATTTGCCTTAGCATGTATCTCGTTCTTGCAGCTAAATTAGAGCATGGTAACTATTTCCTCTCATTCCTTTTTAATCTGTGAAATCATGAGCCTTACTCTTGCCTTGTTAAGGAGGAGAAGCCAGACTACTCAGAGGACCCCCACGGAGCTCCTCAGCAAGTGGCCTGCCCAGCCTTCCCCTCTACAGCCCCTGAGCCATCACCACATTTGGGATCTTCTTCTCCACCCAGTTCCTTACTTTTCAGCTCATATTGTCGCATTTATTGGTCTCAAGTCTCTTGTCTTGGGTTGGGCTGGGAAGGAGGAACATGCAGGAACGGAGTACCAGTCGGATTCTAGCCTCCTGCGTTCCCATTGAATGCAGGAGGGGTTGAACCCAGTGACATTTTGAATATAAATATTTTCATCAGAGTTAGGCTAACATTAAAGAATTTTTCTTTGGGAAAATATTTTCTAAAATAAAGTCTGCTGAGCCAATTCGATTCCATGATGAGGTTTTTTTTTAATACAATACAGTTAAATTTTATCTTCATCAGGGTTGTTTTCCATTTAAATTTACTACAAAGACTGGAGTCATTAATCGTTTTTTTGTCTGTGTCATATATTATGACCATAGCTTCTGCTATAGCAAGTTCTCTTGCGGCTGTTAGTTCCACCAAGTCCACTTCTCTAAGTTAAATTTTACAGGTCTAAATGTTTTTATGAAAACTAGATTCTTCTGTCAATTTTTAGACAATCCCAGTATTCAATTTACCACATGCAGTTTTAACTATTGCCAGTTTTATTATCAGTTGATTCTTTGAACGAACCATTGGGAGAAAAACAGGAGACTGATAGTATATATTTATCAACTAATTCATTTTTTAAAAAAATTGTGGCCAAGTGTGGTGGCTCACGCCTGTAATCCCAGCACTTTGGGAGGCCGAGGCGGGTGGATCACCTGAGGTCGGGAGTTCAAGACCAGCCTGACCAACATGGAGAAACCCCGTCTGTACTAAAAATACAAAATTAGCTGGGCATAGTGGTGCATGCCTGTAATCCCAGCTACATGGGAGGCTTAGGCAGGAGAATCGCTTGAACCCAGGAGGCGGAGGTTGCAGTGAGCCGAAATCGCACCGAGCTGAGATTGCACCATTGCACTCCAGCCTGGGCAATAAGAGCAAAACTCCATCTCAAAACAAAACAAAACAAAAATGTGATTAATTTTAGACATAGAGATGAAAATAGAGATAGAGTAGAAGGAAATGGCCTCAAGTCAAAAGGGGATGTTCAAGATCATTAGTCATAAAGGAAATGCCCATCAAAGCCACCAAGAGATGCCACTTCACACCCACTAGGATAGCTATAGTAATTTCCTTTCAATGGATAACAGCAGCTGTTGGTGAGGATATGGAGAAATTGGGACTCTTGTATGTTCCTGACTGGGAATATAAAATGGTACAGCTGCTGTGGGAAAAAGTTTGGAGGATCCCCAAAAAGTTAAACATAGAATTGCCATATGACCCAGAAATTCCACTCCTGGGACACAACCCAGAGAATTGAAAACAGATGTTCAAACAAAAGCCTGTACATAAATGTTCACAGCAGTGCTATTCACAATAGCCAAAAAGTGGAAACCATCCAATGTCTTTTTTCTTTTTTTTTGAGATACGGTCTCACTCTGTCGCCCAGGCTTTAGTGTAGTGGCACGATCTCAGCTCACTGCAACCTCCACCTCCTGGGTTCAAGCAATTCTCCTGCCTCAGCCTCCTGAGTAGCTGGAATTACAGGCATGTGCCATCATGCCTGGCTAATTTTGTATTTTTAGTAGGGATGGGGTTTCACCATGTTGACCAGGCTGGTCTCAAACTCCTGACCTCAAGTGATCTGCCTGCCTTGGCCTCCCAAAGTGCTGGGGTTACAGGCGTGAGCCACCACACCGGGCCTACCATTCAGTGTCTATAACTGATGAAAAGATAAACAAAATGTGGTATATTCATACAATGAAATATTATTCAGCCATAAAAAGGAATGAATTACTGATAACATGTTGCAGCATGGATGACTCTCAAAACATTACGCTAAGTGAAAAATCCCAAGACAAAAGGTCACATGTTGATAATTCTGTTTATAAGAAATGTACAGAATATGTCAACCTACAGAGACAGAAAGCAGATTAGTGGTTGCCAGGGAATGGGAGACGGAGAAAATGGGAAGTGACTGCTTCATGCATACAGGCTTTCCTTTTGCAGTGATGAAATATTCTGGAACTAGATAGAGGTGATGGGTGCCCAATATTTTGAATGTATTAAATGCCACTGAATTGTAGACTTTAAAATGTTATATGTATTTTACCTCAAAAAAGTCGTGGGGACAAAGTGATGAATTCAAAATGTGCTACTCTGCTTTAAGACCAGTAAAGATCATTGACCAGGAGTCTTAGAAACTCTACTTTCCTAGATGTCTCCTTGAAGAAACAACTCCAGTAGGCCGGGCACAGTGGCTCACACCTGTAATCCCAGCACTTTGGGAGGCCAAGGCAGGCAGATCACTTGAGGTCATGAGTTTGAGACCAGCCTGGCCAACATGGTGAAACCCCATCTCTACTAAAAATATGAAATTAGCCAGGCGTGGTGGCAGGTGCCTGTAATCCCAGCTACTCCAGAGGCTGAGGCAGGAGAATCACTTGAACCCAGGAGATGAAGGTTGCAGTGAGCCGAGATGGTGCCATTGCCCTCCAGCCTGGGCTACAGAGTGAGACTCCATTGCAAAAACGAAACAAAACAAAACAAAAAAACACTTCAGCCCTTTTGTGTGCTCAGATTTGCTTTTAGAAAATGGATGCATGGGGAGAAGAAAACAACACTTAAGGAGATTACCTGTTTCTCCTGTTTCTTATGTACATTGTGTTGCAGGTAAAGCAGATGCTCAAATAAATACATTTGAGAAGTATGTGAAATGCCAAGAGCTGGGGACAGGGACAGAAAGATGAGCCTTCAGAAGAACTAGATGGGAACATGATGGTTTAATGTGGGCCGTGGGGTATCAGGGCAGTAAAGAAGCCTCTTGAATCAAAGACAAGCCCAGCTCAAAACCTTTCAGGGGACGTCTGTCCCCTTCTGGCTGCCTAGCATTCATTCTTCCTTTCTAAGGACATACAAATTTCCCCTTGGGGAAGTTCTTCTCTCCCACTGCATGCAGGTAATAAATCAAAGTGTGTCGCCCACCCACTCTGAAATTGAAGGCATCCCTTTTAGTTGCCGTACTCCTGGGACATTGACCTTTGAGTAGGGTGGGGGGACACTGGTACTGATGGTGTAAAAAGCACATCCCTGGAACAGCCCCCTGGTTTCTTTCTTGGATCCTGCCCTCATTTCAAGCTTGGTTCTCCAGCCTCTTTTCCATTTAGTAGGCACCCCAGTGTCCTTCTGTGTACTCCTTTCTTAAGTTAGTCAGAGTTGGGTTTTGTTGCTTTAAGCAATGCATCCTATCTGACAGAAACTTCAAATGCTGAGGAGTAGCTGCTGATGGGCATTTTGTTCGCTGGAAAGGACTTGCTGCAACTTGCTGAGATGTGAGGACTCAATCTCAGACAACATATCCTAAACATCTAGTGTGTGCCAAGTCCTGTGCTAATTTGGTAGAGAAGTACAAGGGAGAATCAAAGGAAATAACAGTGAAGTCTGAGTTTAATCACTAGCTATAAAATAGTTTGATTTACAGCCAAGGAACTTAGGTACCATAAGGAAGAATTGGTCACCCACTGGTTTAAGGCAAAGATGAGCATCAGTCAACTTTATTTTTTCAACTCTCTTTTTAAAACAGCAGCTGTCCGTGCCTATGTGAGCTTCATCTGCTCAAAGACGTGTGTGTGTGTGTGTGTACGTATGTATATGGGGGGTGGGAGGGAGATCCAGACCCTTGTGGTCTTTCCCACTGAGCAATTCTGTTAGTAAGCCAGATGTCGATTATAAATAGGCTCAGAAGATAAGGACAGGCTGGCCTCTATATTTTGTTGTGGCCCAGCTTGTTTGTTAGTAACAAACATTTACTAACCGCTGGCCATGGCGCAACATTGGCCACAATACCATAAGGATTAGTAAAGAAGTAGAAGAGACTGTTCCTACTTTCAGGGAGTTAAGGGTAAAACATGCCCAGATGCTTCAACTCAAGAATAGCTTCAAAAAATACAGACAGAAAGACATGCAAATTAGCATGGTAAAAATGGAATATTCTGTGAAGAAAGCAATGAAATTTTACTATAGGATTTAATGGAGAGATGTACCATGTTTTTGGATGGGACTCATCAGTATTGTAAAGGTGTCAATTATCTCCTAGGTAATATATATTTGGCATGTTTCCACTCAAAAATCTAAAATTTTTATAGAACTAAACAAGCTAATCCTGTAATTCATCTGGAAAATAAAATGCTGAAATCTGCCAAGAAAATTTTGAAAAATAACAAAGGCAGCCTGCGCTATCAACTGTCAAAGTATCTCATAAAGCTATATTAATTAAAGCAGTGTCATACTGGCATATGCATAGACAAATAGATCAATAAACTAGAATACAAAGTATAGAACCAAATCTAAATATTTAATTGAGAACTTGGTGTATATTAAAGATGTCAACTGAAAGTAGGGAAAGGATAGGCCATTTATTGTGCAAGGACAGTGAGCTAGTCTGTCAGAAAAAAATGAATTATATCTTCCCTTCACATCATTTTATAAAAATAAGTGGATTTAAGGTTAATACATTTTTTAAAACTATAGAAGTAATAGAAGGAAACATTGGGAATTATGTTTATAATTGGGTATTGCAATAGCTCTTTTTAAAACAAAATGCAAAACACAAAGGTTTTAACAAAACACAACAAAATCTATTGTATATTTTAACTTTATCTTGTTATATAACCATAAAAGATACTTTTAACTATAAAAGATATTTTTATAACTATAAAAGATATTTTTAACCATAAAAGATTAAAAACTAGGGCCGGGCACAGTGGCTCACACCTGTAATCCCAGCACTTTGGGAGGCCAAGAGGCTGAAGTGGGCTGATCACCTGAGGTCAGGAGTTCAAGACCAGCCTGGCCAACATGGTAAAACCCCATCTCTACTAAGAATACAAAAATCAGCCGGGCGTGATGACATGCGTGCCTGTAATCTGAGCTTCTAGGGAGGCTGAGGCAAGAGAATCTGTTGGACCCGGGAGGCAGAGGTAGCAGTGAGCCGAGATCGCTCCACTGCACTCCAGCCTGGGTGACAGAGTGAGACTCCGTCTCAAAAAAAAAAAAGAAAAACTACATAAAATAGAGTTAAAATATACAATAGATTGGGAGAAAACATTTGTAACATATAATAGATAATGGCTTAATGTAGGGATAATAAAACAATACTTATAAATCAATAGAAAAATAGACAAAGGATATCAACAGACAGTTCACAGAAGAGAAATACAAATGACTAGTAAACATGAATCAGGGAAATGCAAATTCAAACAAGCAACTTTTTTTCAACCATAGATTGGGTCAACCTTAAACACAAGTTGAAACAAGATACTCATTTTTTTGCCCATCAAAGTGGCCAGAATGTAAAAGATTAATAATGCCAATTATTAATGAGGGTGAGGAAGACAGGTACTTTCATTCATTATTGGTGGGAATGTAAATGGACCCATCTTTTTTAGAAGGCAACTTGGCAGTATCTACAAAATGTAAAACGCACATACCTCTCAGTTCCATCACGGTGCCTTCTGTGTGCCCTCTCATCAGGCTTACAAGGAGGAGAGTGCAAAAGCAGCCATATCTCCTAAGGGCCAGGCCTAAATTGGCATGGCAATTCTTCTGCCACCTTCTGTAAGCCCAGAGAAGCCACAGGCCAGTCCAGATCACAAGGAGGGAATCTAGCTCCTGGCAGAAGAATGGAATAAGTGGAATTATTGGCCGCTACATTTTCGAACTACCACATAGATAGAAAAAGCATATTCCTTCGTGTACCATTTTAGCAGCATTTCTTCAGTATTTATATGTTTATATAAATTTCAAATTATTCTATTGTTTTAGTCCATATTTCCTTCCTGACCTAAACCATGTGACTGGGCACCTATTCAGTTTTTTGTTTTTAAATTTTTTTCTTGTGGTCTGTGGATAAGTTATATAAACAAACAACTACACATTGAATCCCACCATAGTAAATGCAGTCTAAAAATTCAATTTTGTAAACCCTGGTGTTGTATTATTATGAAGTTAATTAAAAACAGTGTTTTATCAGTAGGTATTGTCATAAAATTAAACCTTGTGAGACTTCCACTGTGTATAATTGATCTTACATTGAACTGAGAAAGTCCCAAGTGATTGTGAGGCAATTGATCCCTAACACACGCGCGCGCGCGCACACACACACACACACACACACACACACACACTGAGAATTACTGCACCCCACTCTGAGAATGAGGTTAGGTAGGCTGGAAAGAGGACAGTCGCCAAACGCCAATCATGTAATAGCTGAATTCACATTATTATGGCACATATTATTTTTAAATATATTTTTGTATATTTTAAAAACATATATTTGTCCTTTTAGATTTACTAAGTGTCTCTATATTCTGTTCATTGAAGCAAATCTCCCCCAGGTGTGTAATGTATGTCCAGTGCTCTGGGGATAGAGCCAGAGGTGAATGAGCACCAGGAGGGGTTGGCTTGAAAACAGCATCTAAAGTAATCAAGTCACCTGGATGTTAGGACGGAGCTGTGCATGGAGAAGGGGCAACCCCCTCCCCCCAGCAACCTGATTGGAAGTGAGTCTTGAAAGACAAGTAGTAGCTGGCCCAAAGAAACGCTGGGTGTGAAAGAGCATTCCAGTCAAAGGAGACAGCTTGAGCAAAGACTCCTCAGATAAAAGTAGTTCAACACCACGTGTCCCTGTTCTGGCTGGAGTTGGGCCTGGTAGTTTAGGTTTATTTGAGCTTAGGCAAAAAGTTAAGCGAGTACCAGGGTGTAGCCGGCCTCCTAGGCCAAGTGAGGACCCATGCAGTGGAGGGTGGGGGCCAGGCTTGTGTGCTGAGATCACCCCTCCATTGGCGGGTGGATGATGGAGTAGGTGAGAGCAAGACTAGAGGCTTGGAGGCCGCTTGGGGGGCTGCTGCCAAGATTTTGAGGAGGTGACCTGACTCTAAACTGGGAATGTGGCATCAGGACAGTCACATGTGTCATCATTAAATGTGAAATCTGTGACTAGCCAAAAAGAAATTTTACTTCATTCTTTTGTTCTATTTTCTGAGATTATATCGTATTCTAAACATGATCAGAAGGTAGGCATATGAAATTTACTCATTCTTCTGATATTTTTAAGCTCAGCATATTTCCACTTTTAATTTATAAACAAAATTTTCTTTAAACTTTCCTCCAGGAGTGATCAAAAGCTTAATTTCTTGGATAGTCCTCTTCCTCTATGCAAAACTTATTATCTAACTTGGTAGTCTGAAATCCTTTATAAGTTCTGTATCTAGATCTTGTATAGTGTTTGGTTGTCCAACTGACATTTTTATAAGCTTGCTTTTTGTTACTGTCATAATCCACTCAGCTCTTATAAATGCCTTCGCCTGTCTTCCAAATGCCATGGCTTTTGCAGTGATATTTGCACCTGTGGTGTTATGCTGGCAAGTGGCTTCATGTCCTTAAGGTCTTAAAATACTCTTTCCTCTCCTCCCCTCCCCTGAAAAGGAAGCTTGTCTGGGAACTGGTTTGCTTAAGGTGATAGCTTCACTTCTCTTAACTTTGTGTAGATTTGATTAATTACACACACATACAAGGAGTAAATCAAAGACGGGTTTTGGGGATCATCTGGTTCTGAGAGAAATGATAGGCAGGAATTGACAAGTAGGTTAAGGTAAATTATTAATAAAACACTCACCACTGCCATATAATACAGAGGGGAATGATTGACGTCACTACCATTTTATATTATACGACTCCAGTTTATATAGGATACAAATCCTGGACAACCATCAAGCTTGGGCTAAAAGCCATGGAAGTGAAACCAACAGCAGTTTCAGTAAATGCAGTCACCTTGTACTGTGGTTGTAAACCATAATCATTTCTTAGTTGTAACTTGGAACATCTTCTTTTCCTGGTAATTAACTATTTGTGATTTTTGCATTTCCTACCAACGCCATGAGTCACTCTGTGTTTTTACAATGCACCGTTGTTAGCGAGGCTTCATGCCTTGCTTAGGCTAACAAGCCTTTATCCTTAATCAATCCAACAAATATTTACACTGCACTGCCCTTACAGCATATTCTCTGGAGCATAGAGTAGTGCCCTCACCCCACAAGGCACTTACAGGCTCTTAGAAGAATTTGCAGCCCTTCCCAGTAGTAACTGAGAGTAGCAGGTTTGGCTAATGGAGTAACCACTACAGCTGTGGCCTGTCTCGTTAGGGAAAGAAGAAGTGAGCTTTTAGTGAGTGTAGGCGCTGTGCTATTTCATATACATCAGCTCCTTTAATAATGAGCTAACCTGTCAAGTTAGAATGTGTTCAAAATATATCACTTGCTTTCTTTTTATTCTATATTATGGAAATAAGCCATGTTGAATTACTTAACAGTTACCCTAAATTGAAATCCTCTTTATATATATGTCCTGGTTGATTTCTAAAGCTAATCTGATGCAGAGTGTATTAGTAAATGGGGAAAGGCGGTAAATCATGGCACGGATGTAACGTAATAAAAGCCTCATGTTTATGCTTTGTGTGCAGAATTTGCCAGGAAAAAAAATAGGTTGAAAGAGTTTTGCTAAAAGATTTTTCAGAACGTTGCTCAAGGAACGTAGAGAAAATTGACCTCCCTTGTCCTTTCTTTAGATACATTCCACCGTTGATCTGGGGGAAAAGTGGACACATCCAGACAGCCTTGTATGGGAAGATGGGAAGGGTGAGGTCGCCACATCCTTATGGGCACCGGAAGTTCATCACTATGTCTGATGGAGCCACTTCTACATTCGACCTCTTCGAGCCCTTGGCTGAGCACTGTGTTGGAGGTGAGCTGCTTTAGATTGTGTGATTGAGCCATCACTCAGAGAAGGAGCACTAGTCAGTGGAGAGCACAGCAGTGTGAATACTTGTGCCACTGACTCTGCCCATGGCATCAGGGGCTGTTGGGAAGCCTGCTGGGATTCGTCACTTAGGAGCAGCCCGCAAAGGTTAGCTTCAGCATGTGTTTGCCAGTCACCATGTAAAGCTCTTCAGAACTCATTGTAGAATAGTTTTTTGTTTTTTTTTTTTTTGAGACGGAGTCTCGCTGTGTCGCCCAGGCTGGAGTGCGGTGGCACGATCTCGGCTCACTGCAAGCTCCGCCTCCCAGGTTCACACCATTCGCCCTTCTCAGCCTCCCGAGTAGCTGGGACTACAGGCGCCAACCACCACGCTCGGCTAATTTTTTATTGTATTTTTAGTAGAGACGGGTTTTAACTGTGTTAGCCAGGATGGTCTCGATCTCCTGACCTCGTGATCTGCCTGCCTCGGCCTCCCAAAGTGCTGGGATTACAGGCATGAGCCACCGCCCCCAGCCGTAGAATAGTTTTTAATCCTTTCGTGAAATACAGAAGCTTGATGTAAGGGGATGAGGGAGTGCTTGGAGCCCAGGCACCCCAGGACCAGGCCTCTGGGTTGATGACAGCAACAGAGGCCAGACCATTCTCAGTGCTTCGTGTATACTGTTATCTCATTTAATCCTCAAATAGCGCTGTGAGGCTGGTATTTACTATCCCTACTTTACTGATGAGGAAACTGAAGCTCGGAGATGCAGTATAGGCTGGCGTTTGTTGGATAACAGTAGATTAAAAGGCTCCCAGGTTCCCTTTGCTTAGGTTTCCCTGGACAAATAGACACATTGAGGTCATATCTATCATGCAGTGGTCTAGGACACCTATTTCTGAGAGATAACTGAAATTTTCATTGCTGCTGGAATTTGGCATTGTTCTGTCTAGCCTATACAAATAACATTCATTCTAAAATGCTTCATAATGAAGACTTTTGAGGAAGTGGAGTTACTAGAAGCATCCTTTTGAATGCTATTGCTACCAAAAGAGAACATGTCTTTTGCATTCTATAGTATTCAAAAGCACCTTAGTTTTTGTTTTTTTTTTTTTAATAGGAACTCAGTATTTATTTATGGGTAAATTCCAGTAAACATATTAGGTATTTAAAGTGGCTAGAACTGCTGAGTAGCTGGTGACAAAGATTTAATTGATATTCCCTCTGCCTGGAATGCTGGTCCCCAGACCTTCACATGGCTGCCTCCTCCTTGTCATTCAGGTCTCAGCTCAGATGTCATCTCCTCAGAGGGACTGTCTCTGACTCCCCTAACTAGTGTTTCCTTCTCAGTAAATCCATCACGACTTCCTGCTTTAGTTCTTCGTGGTAGCTTCTACTCTCTAAACCTATTTGTGTGCTTGTGTATTATTTATCTGCTAGAATGTAGGAATCCCCAGAGCCCTGAATAGCTGGCTTCTAATAAACAGCCATGGAAGGGATGAATACATGAATAGGTGAGGAGTTCACACTGTGTTTATAAATCTGTAGCTGGTTTTTCCAATATTTATTTATTCACCATACCCAGTTAACTGTTTTCTTTCCCTTATTTCTAATGCTTTTTCTTCTTCTACCACTAAAGCACAAAGTTTAGTTTGACCATCTGCTCTTCCTACCAGGACCAACATGGAAAGTTGAAAAGGGCAGAACAGTGATTCTTCCTTGTACTTGCTCATGTTTTTCCATCACTCCTGCCCCCAAAAATGACTGACAAAGGTGCTTCTAGGGAAGGCAGTATTTGTACCTAAGATGTACTTTAAGAAAAACAGCCCTTTTCCACCTTTTCTGATTTTTTTTCTGACTATAAAAGGAATAAGTACTGATTTTAGAAAATATGAATAATACATTTAAAAAATAAGAATCACCCATAATTTTGTCACCCAACATATATTATTAATGTTTTGTTCCATTTTCTTACAGTTCTATGCATTGTTTTTCCAAAATCTGAATTATCATATGTTATATTATAAAGACTTTCCCATGTCATTAAAACTCTAAAAGTCTTCAAAAACACAATTTTAATGATTGCTTAATATTCTACTATGTGGTTATATTATAATTTAACCATTCTTCTATGGTTGGGCATTTAACTTATTTACAACTTTGTAATTATCAATAATTATATCATCCTTCATCAGAAAATTTTAGGCAGGATTTCAAGAATTGGAATTTACTAGGTGGAAGCTTATAAATTTTATAAAGAGATGGAGTCTTGCTGTGTTGCCCTGTTTAGAGGTACAGTGACTGTTTACAGATACAGTCATCATGATCTACAGCCTTGAACTACTGGGCTCAAACGATCCTCCTGCCTCAGCCTCGCAAATAGTTGGAATACAGACGTGTGCCACTACATCCAACAGTTTACAAAATTTTTAAGGTTCTTTATGCATATTGGAAAATTGCTTACTAATTCACATTTCCCTACCAGCATTAAGAATTTCTAAATTTTAAAAATCTTAATTTGAAGAAAAATTATGATCAAATTTAATGACCTAAGCACCTCTTTTCTTTTAAAGAAAAGTATGTATTCGTATTTTTAAGTAGGCAATTCACATTCATGATAGAAAGTTCACAAGGTACTAACAGTATACAGTGAAAGTATCTCTCTCTCTGTCCTCTACTCTCCATCCCTACCCCTGCTCAGTGGTACCCACTCTCAAGGTTCTTGTGTGTGATTCCAAGATAGTGGATGCATTTGTAAATACAGATATCTTTTTTTCTCCACACAAAAGGCAGCATTATTATAACCCCCTTCTGCATTTAGCATTTTTTTCACTTAATTTATGGAAGAGCTTGCCACATGAGTGTATATAAAGATGTCTCATTATTTTTAAGGGCTTCATAATATTTCATCACTTAGATATGCAATAATTTATCCAACCAGACCCCTATTTCTGGGCATTTAGATTGTGTTCAGCCATATGCAAAAGAATATGTATTGCATGATTGAACACAACCTAATGCATATATATTATTTTACGTATGTACAATTACATCTGTCGGATAAATAACTGAAAGTAAAGTTGCTGGGTCAAAGAGGTCTGTGCAAACACCACTTTTTATCTTCTCATTCATTCATTCATTCATATAGAATTTCTTACAGAAATTAAGAGTAATGTTCAGGAACTTCTATAGCAATGTGACAGTAATTTTATATTTGTTGAATCTTATAGTAGAAAATTGAGGTTTGTATATTTTTCATTTCATTTTTCTAGTAATTAACTTTTATTGTCTTTTTCGAAAGTATCTGTTCATGACTTACTGGACATTTTCAAAACCAACCCTTCACTATAAATAGCTTGAGAAGCACTGATATAGACAGCTCCAGCTAGAAGGGAAAAATTCTTCCCCATAGAACTGAGTGAAAGATGTATGTTGAATTCCCTCCCCTTGTTTTCTAGACCAGTGAAGTGTAATTGTGTCCATTTATCATGTCACATTTCTTGGATACATCAGGATCTCTTTCTCTACCCTATAGATGATATCACCATGGTCATCTGCCCTGGAATTGCCAATCACAGCGAGAAGCAATACATCCGCACTTTCGTTGACTACGCCCAGAAAAATGGCTATCGGTGCGCCGTGCTGAACCACCTGGGTGCCCTGCCCAACATTGAATTGACCTCGCCACGCATGTTCACCTATGGTAAGCATGGCTAAGTGGAGTCCTCCCTTTTTCTGCAAGTGTGCTGCTACTTCTGCTTCTGCCTTGTTTTTTCTTTAAGTTTCAAACCTATGCCCATCTGCAAGAGATGGTAGGTCACACGGTTATATCAACAGCCAACTTGTACTGGGCATTGATGATGCCATGCCTCACACCAGCCTTTGAGATGGGCACTATAACCACCCTCACAGAGGCAGAAACTGAAGCTTACAGGGGAAAGTCTTGCCCAAGGTCCCCTAGCTAGTAAGAGTCACAGCAGGGCTGGGAGCCAGGTAGATCAGGTAGCAGAGCTCATGACCTTCAGGACTGTGCTGTTCTGATGCTCATTCCTCAGGACTCTTGTGACTGACAGGCAAGGGTGTGATGAGGCATGTGAATGTCAGTGGGAAGGGAGCCTGGCACAGTAGCAACTCACTGGATTTTAGGTTCCTGGGGAACAGGAACTAGATCTCGTATTTCGACGAATGCTTGTTGATTTGAATTAAAATTTTGTGTTAGCTGGGCCAGGTGTGGTGGCTCATGCCTGTAATCCCTTCTCTAGAAATTAATTTTTATTGTCTTTTTTTTTTTTTTTTTTTGAGACAGAGTCTTGCTCTGTCACCCAGGCTGGAGTGCAGTGGCACGATCTTGGCTCACTGCAAGCTCCGCCTCCTGAGTTCACTCTGTTTTCCTGCCTCAGCCTCCCAAGTAGCTGGGAATACAGGTGCCCGCCACCACGCCTGGCTAATTTTTTTGTATTTTTAGTAGAGACAGGGTTTCACCGTGTTAGCCAGGATGGTCTCGATCTCCTGACCTCGTGATCTGCCCACCTTGGCCTCCCGAAGTGCTGGGATTACAGGCATGAGCCACCGCGCCCAGACTTTTTATTGTCCTTTTCAAAAGTATCTGTTCATGACTTACTGGACATTTTCAAAACCAACCCCTCACCATAAATAGTGCACTTTGGGAGGCTGAGGCAGGTGGATCACTTGAGGTCAGAAGTTCAAGACAAGCCTGGCCATCATGGCAAAACCCTGTCTCTACTAAAAATACAAAAATTAGCTGGCACACGCCTGTAATCCCAGCTATTCAGGAGGCTGAGGCACGAGGATCACTTGAACCCGGGAGGCAGAGGTCATGCCACTACACTCCAGCCTGGGCAACAGAGCAAGACTCTGTCTGAAAAAAAAAAAAAAATCCTGTTTTAGCTAAGGTTCTGGCTTCTGGACTGCTTGTTCTTGATTCTTATTAGCTCTCTCTTTAGATTATATATGCATACATAAACAATAAACACATAAAATATGCATCTGTATATGCACAAATATTTTGGATGTTATAAGCAAATAAATTGTAATATGTTTTAATGGGAAATAACCAAAAATTATATCTATCATCTCACCATAACTATAATTTTCTATTTCTTCCAACTACCCTTCTGTCTCTATCAATGTATACATAGTTTCTATTTATTGCTGTCATAGCGTGTATATCTATGGTGATTTATTTAAATAACTTTATATTCACCAACATAAAGATGTTTAATCTGTTTAAGAGCCACATTGCTGTTACTACTCTGTTATAGTTTATTTAACCATTTATCTTTGTAGGACGTATGAATTATTTAAAGTTTTTCAGCATTTTAAATAACAATGCTGTAAATACTGTGTCTTGTACATAGAATTATTTTCTCTTGAATGACCTTGGAGTAAATGCCCAGTAAAATTGCAGAGTCAACATTTTTTTATGCATATTTGTACATCTGGTCAGATTGACCTCCAGCAAGGTCATTCCAGTTACATTGCCACTGGTAACATGCAAGGGCACTGTCTCCTACAAGGGCAGGTAAGGAAAGGTCACAGGTATGGAAGCATGAACAGGTATACCTGCTTTGTCACAAGCAGGGTGCTGGGTGCCCTGAGTTCATTTCCTCTTCTGTATTCACACCCACAGCTGAAGATACCCATTTTACAGACTCCGTTCTGTTCAGCAGTTTGGTCAGTAGCTTGAAAATATAGGTGAATTTGGCCGAGCGCAGTAGCTCAAGCCTGTAATCCCAGCACTTTGGGAGGCCAAGGCAGGCAGATCACGAGGTCAGGAGATCGAGACCATCCTGGCTAACACGGTGAAACCCCATCTCTACTAAAAATACAAAAAAGTAGCCGGGCGTGGTGGCGGGCACCTGTAGTCCCAGCTACTCGGGAGGCTGAGGCAGGAGAATGGCGTGAACCTGGGAGGTGGAGCTTGCAGTGAGCTGAGATGGCGCCACTGCACTCCAGCCTTGGCGACAGAGTGAGACTCCGTCTCAAAAAATAAAAAATAAATAAATAAATAGGTGAATGTCCAGATTGACAGATAGCACAGGCACAGGGTGAATAGTGAGTATGTGGGAGACAGAACTGGACCCAAAAGTCAGAAATAGGCCAAATCAAACACAAAGAAAACAATGGGGAATAATGGTAATGTCCTGTGCTTGGATATATAGATTGTCTATACAAGTAGAAGAGGGGGAGGCATGGCTTGGCTGCAGGGCCAGGATTGAGATTTGGGAGCACTAACAGTACAGTGTGAACACTTACTGTGTGCCAATGGGAACACTTAATGTGCACCAGACACAGTACTGATGTCACATGTAGGCACAATCTCTTTTCTCTCCACAGCAACCCATGGGACCGTAAAATTCTGATGAAAAAACTGAGGCACAGAGAGGTTAAGTGATTTGGGCAAGGGCACAGAGCCAGTAAGTAGAAGAGCTAAGAGAGGAGCCTGGATCTGGCTGCCGGAATCATCTCAGAGATAGCAGAGTAACTGGGTCTGTATGGTCTGGGCCTCCCAGCTCCAGAGTGCTGTACTGTTGGGGCTGTAGGCCAAAGAGACCAGATTGGAAGGCGTTACCACACCAGGTCAGGGGAGACCAGCAGCTGAAGAGCAGAGAAGAATAGGTTAAGTGCAGGCCTTGCTCCCAGAGAGTACCTGGATCAGGAGACAGGCTCTGGATCCGATGCCCCAGCACTGCCACTGATGCTGTGTGGCTCGAGCAGTTTCTTAAACTCAGTTCCAGATTCTTCAGCTGCAGTAAGGTGGAGCTACAATTAAATGTGGGTTACTGAGGACTTGGTAGGCAGTTGATTACATATAGTAAACATTTATTGTATGTTAGGTTCATTCTTTTTGTTTTGTTTTGTTTTGTTTTGTTTTTTTGAGGCAGAGTCTCACTCTGTCACCCAGGAGGGAGTGAAGTAGTGCAATCATGGCTCATTGAAGCCTCAACCTCCCAGACTCAAGCCAGCTTCCCACCTCATTTTTTAATTTTTTGTAGAGACAAGGTCTCACTATGTTGTCCAGGCTGGTCTCGAACTCCTGAGCTCAAGTGATCCACCCACTTTGCCCTCCCAAAGTGCTGGGATTACAGATGTGAGCCACTGTGCCAGCCAGGTTTATTCTTATTCAAATACTTGAAGGTATATTCATGTTGGTGAGAGATTAACCGTGCTCTTTGTGACCCAGATAAATAAGATGTGTTCTGCCGGGGAGATGCGAGTATCGTTAAAGAATTACAATACAACGCCAGGCACGGTGGCTCATGCCTGTAATCCCAGCACTTTGGGAGGCTGAGGCGGACAGATTACCTGAGGTCAGGAGTTTGAGAGCAGCCTGGCCAACATGGTGAAACCCTGTGTCTACTACAAACACAAAAATTAGCCGGGCATGGTGGCAGGCACGTGTAATCCCAGCTACTTGGGAGCCTGAAGCAGGAGAATCACTTGAACCCAGGAGGCGGAGGTTGCAGTGAGCCGAGATCACACCACTGCGCTTCAGCCTGGGCAACAGAGCCAGACTCCATCTCAAAAAAAAAGGAATTACAATACAGTGTGATGAGTGGACTAATACAGCGGGCCTGGTGAATGTGCTGCGGCAGCATGGAGAAACCAGCCTCGATCTATGGGCGAGGAGTCAAGTTGTGGGAGGAAGAATTCTCCCAGGAAAGACATTTGAGCTGGGTTCTCAAAGATGAGCTCCTAAACAGAGGCACTCATGAACAGTTGGAGTTTGTAGACAGGGGAGTGCGCTATGGAAGGGCAACCCATGCAGAAGAGCAGCATTCACAGCTGCCTTAAGAACACTGTATGTTTGGACTGAGGAGTGCCTGTGAGCATGAAAAACCCTTGGAGATGAGGTGAATCCATCAGGGGAGAGCTTCAGGCCCCCAATTTTGAAAATTAACTATCTCCTTTAATTTGTGGATGGTGTTGTTACATTTTATTTCATCAGAATTTTAGAAGTATATTTCTGTAGTTTATTATACTTTAGAAATGTTCTAGAAAGACAGGTGACCTAGAAAAAAAGGGTGTCTTCTTCTAGCCATACTATTTGTTTTTTTGTGTGTATCAGTACATGTTTTACTTGTTAATAATTTCTTTTAACCATTGGAGGATAAGCTCAAACAAATAGGACCTTAAAAAGGTCAGAAATCCAGAATTTGGATGCTTTGTTGAAATGTAAAAATTAAAACATCTTTCGTAGCTTCAAAGAGCCTAGAGAGAGTAAGCGCTAGTGTTTCGTTAGGTGCTATTGATGTAATTTTAGTTTAAAATAAAGTTTTTAATAAATGTTTTCCTGGGCTGGTGGAAAAGGAGCAATCCTTCACCAAAGGTGGCCTAACACGTTAGAGCAAAGCCCGTGTTTGTTACTTTTGACTGGTCAATTGAGGCAGGTCCACAGTTAACATGCTAGAACTGGAAACCTTTTGTCATAGTTAATCATATCCTCATGTAAGTGTGTTAGTTGTTGATGTGTGGGCTTTCTATACTTTAGTACAAAGATCTTTGTCAACTTTTGTTTCTACACCCAGTACTGTTCTCAATTTTTAATTATTGTTGCCTTGCAATATGGCCTGATATCTGATGGTACCAACCCTGACTCATGGCTGTTTCAGAGTATGCTCTTGTCTGCCTACCTGTTTTTTTTTTTTTTTCATTTGAACCAAAGAATTATTGTGTCAAGTTCCATGTTGAGTTTTTGTCTTATTAGTCAAGGTGGACTAGATTATGCTGTGGAAACAACTTGGATCTCAGTGGTTTAAAACAATTATTTCTGTCCATACTATCCATCCATCATGGCTTAGCTGAGGGGCCTCTGTGTCTCCATCATTATGGTCCTCACTCAAGGAACCAGGCCCATGGAGCAGCTACCTGCTGGAACATTGCAGAGGGTGGGAAGAGTGTGGCTCTTGAAGCTTCTCCTCAGAAATGACAGAGGTCACTCCTGGTCACAATTTATTGGTCAAAGTACAGTACACGACCAAGCCTAACTTCAGTGGGGTGGGGGAGAAGCATCCTTCCTAGAGATGGAAAGTAGTTATTGGTGGTAAACTCTCACACAGTTTATCACAATTTCTGAAGGGGAACTTTAATTTATAAATTAAAGTGGAAAAATTTATAATACTTACTTTTCTCATCCAGGAGCATGACCTTTTCCTTCAAGTCTTCCTTTATTTCTACCTAAAAGAACTCCTAGTTCTCTTTGTGTAGGTCAGTTTGTTGTCAACACTAGAATTTCCCATGGGAGCTTTTAAAAGATACCAGTGCCAGTGGCTTAGCTCTCAGGGAGTCTCAGGTATAGCCAAGGTTTTTCAGAGCCACAGATACAGGTTTTACTCCTTGTTCCCTCATTAGTTTTATTTTTTTATTTTTGCTTTTTTACTTTTTATTACAGACATTTCAAAATATGCAGAAGTAGGGAGAATAGTAGAATAAACCCCAGTGTACCCTTTACCCAACCTCAACAATTGTTCAACCCATGGCCAATCTTGTTTCCTTTACTCCCTTCTTGCATCCCCTCTCAAAGATTATTTTGTTTTATTTTAATTTAATTAATTTATTTATTTTCTGAGACAGGGTCTCACTCTGTTGCCCAGGCTGGAGTGCAGTGGTGCAATCTCAGCTCACTGCAACCTCTGCCTCCCAGGTTCAAGTGATTCTCCTGCCTCAGTCTCCCTAGTAGCTGGGATTATAAGCACCCGCCACCACACCCAGCTAATTTTTGTATTTTTAGTAGAGACAGGGTTTCACCATGTTGGCCAGACTGGTGTCGACCTCCTGACCTCAAGTGATCCACCCACCTCGGCCTCCCAAAGTGCTGGGATTACAGGCGTGAGCCACTACACCCAGCTTCAAAGATTATTTTGAAGCAAGCCCCAGACAGCCTGTCCAGTTTCATCTGTGACTATTTCCAGTGTGCATCACTAAGATACACAGGCTCTTTGTAAACTGTCTTCATTTGTTAAGACTGCAATATCCAAATACTACAGTGGGCGTGGCTTATACAAGAGCAATTTATTTTCTCACAGTTCTGGGGCCTAGAAGTCCCAGATCAGGGTGTCCGCAGGGTTGGTTTCTTCTGAGACCTCTCTTCTTGGCTTGTAGATGACTGTTTTCTTGCTGTGGATTCACACTACAGTCACCTGTGTCTCTGGTATCTCTCTGTGTCCTAATCTCTTCTTTAAAAGGACACCAGTCATCCTGAATTAGGGCCCACCCTAACAACCACATTTTGGCTTAATTACATCTTTAAAAGCCTTATCTCCAAATACAGTCACATTCTGAGGTACTGGGGGTTAGGACTTCAGCATACGAATCTTGGGAGAGACACCATTCAGCCCATAACATAACAGAAGCACAATGGCATCATCACAACGGAAACACTTAAAACAGTACTCCTGAAGAGCAATTCAATTTCCCCATTGTCTTCCTGCTTTTTTCCCCGTTTTAATTCGTTTGTTCAATTTAAGATCCAAGTCAGGTCCATATATTGCAATTGGCTGATAGGTCTCTTATGCCACTTTTCAATCTCCTTCCACGCATTTTTAATAGGTCCCCAACCAAGTAAGCCTCTTCCAGGTGGGGTCACTGGATGTGACATTGGAGGAGCTCTCTGGATCCCCAGGACATACTGCAGTCCACCATCAGGCCCCCTATTCCCACCCTGAGTGTATGGAAATTCCAGGCACTGAACTCCAGTGCCTGCTAATCCCAGGACTGCCCGGGTTCTGTTTGGAAGGCCCTTCTGTGGTCTTCACTTGGCTTCTCTTTGTCACTCAGGTCTCAACCAAGATGCCACCCTCTCAAAGAGCCCTTCCTTGACTCCTCTCCCTCATCTAAAGTCCCCCCCCCAACCCCAGTCATTATCTAATGCCCCTCCTCACTTTCTTCAAGCCACTTAAGATTTGAAATTAAGGATTTGTTTTCATAATCTGTGAAATTATTTGTTTATATGTCTATCATCTGTCTCTCCATCCCAAAAGTTCACTCCATGAGAGCAGGCAGTTTTCACACTCCCTGCTGTAGCTCCCCAGTGTCTAGAATCCTGCTTGGACCCTAGAAAGCATTCACTGCATCAGTGTTTACTGAATGCCTACTGAGATGGGAACTGACAGTTTGTGACTGTAAAATGATACTTTACAAACTAGTACATCCCAAACCATTGTGCCCTATATGTGAGTCTTCCCTTAGGCAAATTGCCTCTCTTTTGAGCAGATGCCAGGCATTCAAGTCACTGTGAATACCCTTTGGGCTTTTTGCAACTGTGATCTTGACCAGAAGAAAACTAAAGAGGGCATTAACATGAAACTCTATATTCTTCTTTTCCTGTTATGCACCTGCCTCCGATTTCTCTGAGAAAATTATAAAGGATCTTTTCCCATTTATCAACCCAACTCTGTTCCAAACCACATAAGCTTTGCTAATGTGATTAGAAATTGTTGAAAACAGATCTGCCTTGCACAGAATTTCCTAAATGGATAATTATGCATTCTTGTGACTTAGAACCCTTCGTGCTGCCTTTGAAAGATAAATTCATTAAGGAAAATTCTTCGTGACAGCAGTTACCATTTATCTCACTCTAATGAGTGCCAGGCATGTGCTTTCACATTACTTCACTTGATCCTTACTGCCTCAGAGGTAGGTTTTAATTAGTATCTCCACTTCACAGGCTTAGGGAGGTTAAGTACCTTGCCCTGAGTCATGCGACTAGTGAGTGGCAGAACCAGCCTTCAATCAGTGTGATTCTTAACCCTAACTTAATACCACCTCTGTGGTAGTGTTCATTTCCTATTTAGGATACTGTTCATTAGAATACAGAGGAGCAGGTGTGATGTTTGAGTATTTAAAAAGACATTTTCCCCACTTTGGTGGTAGTGGTCATTACTGTTCTGATAGCTGTCACTTACATAGCATTTGCTGTGTGCCAGGCACTGTTCTGAATACTTTGTAGGATATATTAAATCAGTCACACCCCTTTTACAGGTGAGGAAACTGAGGCCCAGCAAGGATGACTAACTTGCTCTAAATCACAGAGTTAATGAGTGGGCAGCCCAGGCTTCAAACACAGGCAGTCTCGCAGTCTAGTCCTAGAATCCGTGCTCCTGAACAACAGGTTCCATTGCCTCTCCGTGTAAGAGACTAAGGAGTGAGGAAATAGTTCCCAGTCAGATACATTTTAGGTTTAAGGCAAAAGAGCATCCAAGAGCATCTCAGAGCCACAGAATTGGACCTGTGGGTTTGGTCTTTGATTTTTTGTTCAGCCAGCATCCTCCAGACAATGATGGGGCCAGCCTCTGCGATGGGAATACAGGTGTGGATTCGAGTCCCTGCCTTCAGGAAGATCCCAGTCTATGAGGAACTCTCACCATCTAGTTGGGGAAGGAGGGTGCACAGTCACAGTCGGTCTAAGCTTGTTGGTTAGGTTTGTCCAGAAGGTATATTTGCCAACAGCAACCTTTTCACAGACAGGGACCAGATCTGCATTTCTAATTTTTATATTGTTGTGTGTTAATCTCCTCCATCTAGTGTATCACTTAGAGAGAGATGGTCAGGAAAGGCCTGCAGCGGGAGAGAACCTGTGCTTTAGAGTCCAATAGCTGAAGGTTTGACTGCCTGGTCGAGAAAGCTGAGAAAGACTGTTAAGAAATTTGGCAATAAGTCCCAGCATGGTGGCTCACACCTGTAATCCCAGCACTTTGGGACACCCAGGCGGGCAAATCACTTGAGCCCAGGAGTTCGAGACCAGCCTGATAGAACGTGATGAAACCTCGTCTCTACTAAAAATAAAAAAAGCCAGGTGTGATGATACACACCTGTAATCTCAGCTACTTGGGAGGCAAAGGCAGGAGAATCGCTTGAGCCCAGGAATGCAGTGAGCCAAGATCACGCCACTGCACTCCAGCCTAGGCGACAGGGACTGACCCTGTCTTTAAAAAAAAAAAAAAAGGCAATAATATAAAAGTGCGTGGCATAGAGTCCAGCAAATACCAGTAAACAATAACGATTATCATCTTCATTGGCCCTTCATTCTAACTTTGTGTTTTCTGTGAGCCACCTTAGAGGAGAAAAGGTAAACATTTACTTGAACTGTTAAATGACCTTGCCTCTGCATCCAGTTCATACAGTTGACCTCATGTGAACTTTGGAATTTCTGCAAGGACGAGTTTAAGAACCTGCTCGTGTTGAGCATAAAATTCTTCCTTCTTTGAGCTCAGTCTGAGTTACAGCTCTGTGTACAGGGATGTCGGCCGTGGTGATTATTCTGCAGTATGCAATGCTTGCTTTCCAGCTGGACAACCTTCATTGTTGGCCTCCTGGCCAAATCTGTTTGGGCCACACGCCTCCAGCTCAAAGCTACTGGCTTCTATATTCAGAGCCAGCCCTTAAAATCAGTACTGGAAAGATGTTTTTACTGTAGTACATGCTACATTTTAACCTTCTAAAAAATGTTTAAAAAAAAAATTCCTCACACTTACTTTTGTATAGTTCATAAATTCTTTAAACTGGAAAATATTAAATATGTGTCTTTTGATAAAGACATTAGCTAACCTGAGTAAAAATAAATGTGAAGAACACCTACAAGAGTAAAGTTTACCAAACTGTCTTAAATTTCTTATTGTGCCAAGCGAGGTGGCATGTACTTGTAATCTCAGTTACTCAGGAGACTAAGGCAGGAGGATAGCTTGAGGGTAGGAGTTCAAGACCAGCTGGGCAACATAACAAGTCCTTGTCTCTAAAAAAAAATTTTTTACCAGCTGGGCAACATAACAAGTCCTTGTCTCTAAAAAAAAATTTTTTTAACTAATAGGGTACTCTACTGGGTCAGGCCAGGTAAACAACCCTGTCATGTGGGTGAAGTCAATAACACTTGGAAATAGAGGAAGATGAAGAAGTCATGAAGATTTTCTTGAAGTGTATTTATTATAAAGAGCCTAATCTTTAATCGGGGCACTGCAGCAGTAGACATGTTGGCTTACTCTTTATTGACTTAATTGACCTTCTAAACTAAACAATGTTTGGAATGTGAGTGTTTTTGTCAGTGATTCTGTAGGGGCCCAGTGAATTCAGGCAGCATTCTGCTTCTTCTGTCTCTCTTTGGCCGAGTGCCTTATCCCAACAGTCCAGTATTCATGTTCAGAGCAAAGAAGAGGTAGATCAAATCCACTAGCCAAAGAATAAACTGAAAACCAGAATTTTCCATCTCGTGCTTATTCTGGCCTCCATATCATACCTTCATATGTTGAAAGTTTTATCACCAGAAAATCAAGAGCCAAGTAACAAAGGATCTTATTAGTTTGATCTTGATTTAAAGAGAGAAAAAAATAGGATTAAAAACAATATCTTCTATGTCAAGTGAAAGGAATAAAAATAACCTGGCTTTGGCT
Source organism: Gorilla gorilla gorilla (assembly GCF_029281585.2). Lineage (NCBI taxonomy): Eukaryota > Metazoa > Chordata > Mammalia > Primates > Hominidae > Gorilla > Gorilla gorilla. Next base: position 90,378,490 of record NC_073240.2, read on the forward strand.
CCCCAAAGGTAACTGAGTCCCTTAGGATCACGAGCCTTCTAAGAACTTAGCACCCATCTCCCACCAAAACACCAAGCTGGGGCATTTGGCATTGAAAATGGCCTCGAATATTTAAATTGCTTTTTCCTGTGAGTTTAAACAGGGAAGAAGTGGGCCCTTCCCTTATTTCTAAACTCTTGACTCTCTGGCATTAGACATCAAGCTGTGAGGAAGTACGTGAAATCACAGCATTGAATTCTCTTGCTGGGAGGAGGAAATCTTTAATGTCCAACTGGGTTTAATACAGGAACTTTTTTGTTTTTTAAACTATCTTTTGGATTAAGGCTGCAGTGAACCGTGATCATGCCGCTGCACTCCAGCCTGGGTGACAGAGTGAGACCCTGTCTCAAAAACAAAACAAAAATTATCTCTTGGGCTGGGTACAGTGGCTCACACCTTTAATCCCAGTGAGACCTCATTTCTACAAAAAATAAAAATAAATTAGCTGGGCATGGTGGCTCATGTCTGTAGTCCCGGCTACTCTAGAAGCTGTACCCAGGAGTTCAAGGCTACATTGAGCTGTGATCATGCCACTGCACAACCTGAGCTACAGAGTGAGACCCTATCTCTTAAAACAAACAAACATAGATACAAACAATCTTTTGGAACCTCAAGGTAAGGTCAGAAAACTTGGTCTTGCTTAGAGGACGGGACTTCCATCTTAGAAGGGAGGGAGACCCCATCTCCCTCCATCTAATTACACATTCCAATTGAGACACTTTTGAGAGTAAAAAGGGACTTTATTAATAACGTTATAATAATTCATAACTTTATTAATAACTGCATCAGAACAATACATTCCAGGACCCTCTTGGAGAGACTAGGATGTAGGGTTACCTACCTTTAGCATGCTGTAGAGATCACCCATGATCCAAGACATCTCACTGTAAGAGCTTCAGGCAGTGATTTTTAAGGAACTTCTATTTTGTTTTTACTGCTTAATATCTTACAATCTTCTATTAGATCATAAACATAGGTGTTTCCATAAGCTTCTCATATCTACCATTTTCATTGGTGTAGACTCAATTTTGAATTGTATTCATAGTTATGAATTGTGTTGCCTCTGCATTAAACAGTTGAGTTTTATAATGGCAGAAGGGCACAATGGGAAGGGAGGAGGAAGAGATGGGTGAAGGGAGAGAGAGAATGTGAAAGTGAAGGTAGTGAGTTTGCAGAACTCAGACATCGTAGTAAAACACCTGGCAAGATCGTCTGCTGAGAGCCAGGGGCCAGGAGCTTCAGGAGGTGTGTCAGGGAGTCATATCCAAAGCAGAACAGTGGCCAAGAGTGGTGAGTTCTGCACTTTCAGGATGATATCTGAATACTTAAACCTTTAGCCATAAGAGGGCAGTTTTAGGCATCCTATACCTGGGGAAACAAGGCTGAAAACACTCATTTTTAAAAATCTTTATTTCAGAGATAAGGACAAGGCCAACTAATTTGATAGCACAAAGGGGCCTTAACTTTATTTCTACAGCTATTGTATTCCTGGATGACTCAGCTTTACGATAGTTTCCCCTTGACTTTAAGAAATGACTCACATACTTTTACTATGGAAGTGACAGGGACTGCTAGGCCCCTAACCGCCCACCTGTCAGCGAGCCATGTTAGCTTAACTGTGTTTTTCTCTTAGGCTAAACTTAGTGGGAAAGATATTCAAGTACCTCTTTCATGTCCCCTGCTTACTCATGCTGGCGAGTACTGTGTGCCTTCATTCCAGACGATTCAAACTTCCTTCTTATCCACCTGACATTTTGTGGCATATCCACAGATGCCAGGCATGGGCCTGGCATGGAACATACAGAGATGACTCAGAGTCTCCATCCACAAGGAACACCAAGTCTCGGGTCCCTGTATTTTAGCCTATTTAGTCATGCTAGTGTCATTTGGGGAAGTGGCTGTTGAAATAATAGCTTTCAGGCAGCCTTTGCCTTGTCCTTCTTTAGGTGTAGGGGCTTGAGAAAAAGGTGAGGGGTCTTTCCTGTTCCCAGCAAGTTGCCTTTCCAAAATGGCCGTGTAATACTCATCTGTCTAAGGCCCAGCTAGTGTTTCAGATTTCATCTTACTTTAAAAAGCGGCAGCAAGATTATATAGTTACCTAGTGCTAATCCCATAAGAATTAAATACATAGAGCCTCATTTAAAAACAGATTAATGTAGCTGTTAGTAATAACAGGCCAGGGAGAGGCTCCCAGGCACTAAAGGTGTTTGGTAACTGACATCAGGGGAGATCCCAGGAGGACCTTCCAGAAGGCTGATCCTGGAGCTGGGCACCATGCCTTTGCCCTTCCCTTGCATGGGAGAGGTGGCATCTCTTCACAGAACATCCAGCAGTCTGTCTGACATCAGGCAGGGTTGGCCCTTTATCCAGATCAGATGTGTTTGGATTTAATTAAATTGAGGCTCCCAAAGTGCCTACACAATTAGCTGTAATTGCTCCTCAGTAGTGTAGCAAATCTGAGTTTTGTAACTGTCCCAATGACATCTGAACATCTGCTCTAGGTCTCAAATAATTAGTCTCAAACCTGAGTAATGATAGATGGGTCTAAAAGGAATCAAAGCTGGGTGCAGTGGCTCACACCTGTAATCTCAGCACTTTGGGAAAGGAAGCCAAGGTGGGCAGATCTCTGGAGCTCAGAAGTTCGAGACCAGCCTGGGCAACATAGTGGAACCTCCCAGGCAAGTTCCCCCATCTCTACAAAAAATCAGAAATTAGCTGGGTATGGTGGCATGTGCCTGTAGTCCCAGCTACTCAAGAGGCTAAGGTGGAAGGACGTCTTGAGCTTGGGGAGGTCACGGCTGCAGTGAGCCATGATCATGCCACTGTACTCCAGCCTAGGGAGACAAAGCGAGACCGTCTCAAAAAAATAAGAATAAAAATAATAAAAGGAATCAAATGGTTGGGGGGAGTAAGATGTTTAATAACTGAAGCATAAATCTCTGGCGTACTATTACCTAAGTAGATTTGTGATATAAGGCAAGGGGCTTGGGCTTTGGGGTTGACATGGTCCAAAGTCTAGCGTTGGACTTTGAGTAGACACGGTCATGAGTAGACATGGCCCTACTCATTATGTGAGGGTGGACAAGTCATTTCATGTCTTTAAATCTGCTTCCTTGTCTGTGTTTAAGTTCCTAGCAGAGAGGCTGAACATTGTACATCTGTTGTTTCATCCATTCATTTAGGTAACACTGATTGAGTGCCCACCAAGTATCTGGCCTCACAGATACAGTGGTGAACAAGAGCAAGAATATCTTTGCTTCATGGAGTTTATAATCTAATAGAGTCTCATTCAATGTTGGAACAAAACATAAAGATATAATTAGCTAAGAGATGACAAAATTAGGCAGAAACCTTAGGAAGCGGTGGAGAAGTAAATATTTAATAACAATTTAAAATAAGTTTCTCAGTACTATTTCTTAGGCAGGCAAATAATGTCCCCAGCACAAACCATTGCTCCAGCATGAGTGATATGTTGGGTGTCTTTAGCATTGTCGAAACTGGCCTGAGGAAATGTAAACATCTTTTTTTTCCCCTTATTTTTTTGCTAGATTTTAAAACTGGTTAGATTCATATTTAAAAAGAAATAAACATACATGAGAAAAACAGTCAAAGTGTGCCAAAGGCTACGTACAATGAGTGAAACTACATCTTTTTCCTACCCTAGACCCCCAGTTTTTCTCCCCAGGAAATCAATATCTGCTGCGATTTCCCAGTGAATATTCAATCAGATATGTGTGTATGTAATCCCTTAAAACCCAAGCAAACACGGGAGAGGGTGCCAGCCCCACTGTTTCGCCCCTTGTTTTTATCCCTTAAGATGGCTGAGAGGCCATGTCAGATCAGATTCTTTTTTTTTTTTTTTTTTTTTGGAGACGGGGTCTCACTCTGTCACTCAGACTGGAGTGTAGTGGCACAATCTTGGCTCACTGCAACCTCCCTTCGCAGGCTCAAGCGATTCTCCCACCTCAGCCTCCCAAGTAGCTGGGACTACAGGCACGTGTCACCACTGCCTGGATAATTTTTGTATTTTTAGCAGAGACAGTGTTTCACCATGTTGGCCAGGCTGGTCTTGAACTCCTGACCTCAAATGATCCACCCACCTCAGCCTCCCAAAGTGCTGGGATTACAAGCATGAGCCACCGCGCCCGGCCAGATTCATCCTTTTTCACCACAGTGTAGTCCTTCATTTAACCAGTCCTCTACTGATGGAAATTTAGGTTGTTTCCAAACCTTTGCTGCTACAAACACCAAAATGCTGCGGTGAACATTCTTGCATGTACATGTTTACATATATATGCAGTATAAAGTCCCCAAAGGCAGAATTACTAGACCAAAGGTTTGTACTTTAAAAAACATGAACAGATGTTACCACATTGCCTTCCAAGGCCTATACCAATGTGTACTACTCCCTCATCAGTGGATGGACCAGAGGGCCTGTTACCCGTACTCCTTCCAGTCCTGGGTATTGGCAAACTTCATCTTTTCTAACATGGGCAGTGGAAAATGATTTCTAAGTGTCGTTTTAACTTGCATCTATTTAACAATGAGCGACATGAAGCATCTTTTCGAGCTGCACTTTTAAAAGACAAAAGAGGCCGGGCACAGTGGCTCACACCTGTAATCCCAGCACTTTGGGAGGCCAAGGCGGGCGGATCACGAGGTCAGGAGTTCAAGACCAGCCTGGCCAACATGGTGAAACCCCGTCTCTACTAAAAATACAAAAATTAGCCCGGCATGGTGGTGGGCGCCTGTAATCCCAGCTACTCAGGAGGCTGAGGCAGGAGAATCGTTTGAACCCGGGAGGCAGAGGTTGCAGTGAGTCGAGATCGCACCATTGCACTCCGGCCTAGGCAACGAGCAAAACTCCATCTCCAAAAAAAAAAAAAAAAAGAAAATTAAAGATTTCATCCAGCTTTTCTGTCAACTAGGACAATGGTTCTCAAAGTGTGGTCTCTGAACCAACAACATCAGCCTCACCTGAGAACTTGTTAGAAAAGCGAATTCTCAGCCCACGCAGACCAGTGGAATCAGAATCTCTGGAGGTGAGGTCCTGCAAGCTCATTTTAGCAAGCCCTCTGTTTAGGCACCACCCCCTTGAGTTTCTGAATCTGTGGGTTTGGGGTGAGGTCCAAGAATGTGCATTTGAACCAGTTCCCAGGCAATGCTGATGCTGCTTGCTCAGGGGCCACACTCTGAGAACCACTGAGCTAGAGCATCATTCTTGCAGTAATATATAACCTCCGTGCAGCTTTTCCAATTCACTCTTTACAAGAAAGATTACCAGAAAGCAATTACATGGATTTAAAGGCATTTACATTTTCTTTTTGTTAGGTATTAGTGGATCTACAGGAAGCGCCTGGTTGTGTTGAACGGCGATGTGCTACCTGTGGAAACCTTGCTTTGAGGAAATGTTTAGAAAACTGCTACCAGGCTAAGCTTCCGAAAGGCTAAGCAGCGCCCCCATCTATGAAGGTTGTTTACTGCAAGTAGAAAGGAAAGGGAGTCTGAAAAGGGGTGGCCCAGAGATGAGAGAGTGCTTCAAAAAAATGCCTTCTCGCATTGGTCTGAGCTGGAGAGAGCCTTTTTCCTTAGAGCAGTGCGCCACAGCCACGGTGGTTGCACCTGAGGATCTTGTAGAAGAACACCCATGGCCAGATCCCACCCCCAGACGTTCTGACTTAATGAAGCTGGGGAGGCCCCAGGCATTAGTATGGTTGTTTTAGAAGCTCACCAGGTGTTTGGCTTTGAGGCTATTTCTTTAACTCTCTCAATGATTCAGTAAGCCATTTAATACCCTATAATAAATATTTTTCCTGCTTTTTTTTAAAAAAATCCCCAGGTGATTCTAATATGCAATCAGGTTGAAGAACACTAGAGAAAACCCTAAATTTTAGATCAGTTACACTCTTGTTTAAATATATTTTTAATTGTGATAAAATGTACATAAAAAAATTTCATCCTAACCATTTTTAAGTGTACAGTTCAGTAGTGTTAAGTATATTGATTGTTTTGCAGCCAATCTCCAGAATTTTTTCATCTTGCAAAACTAAAACTATGCACATTAAACAATAACTCCCTATCCCCTCTCCCTAGCCCCTGGCAACCACCATTCTATTTTCCATCTATAAATTTTACTAGTCCAGGTATGTCACATAAGTAGGATCCTACAGTATTTGTCCTTTTGTGAGTGGTTTACTTCATGTAGCATAATGTCCTCAAGTTTCTTCCATGCTGTAGCATGTGACGGGATGTCCTTCCCTTTTAAAGCTGAATAATATTGCATTGTACACATGTACCACATTGCTCTTATCCATTCATCCATCAAGGCACACTTGGGTTGGTTCCACTTTTTGGCTATTATGAATAATGCTGCTATAAACATGGGTATACTTACATATTTTTAAAAGAAAAAATAATTAGAGTCAGTTATAGCCATTAACATTGAATGCTTATTATGCTCTGGACCCTGATCTAAGCTGTTTATGTATATCACTTTATTCAGATCTCTAAACAACTCTACGAAGTCTTTACTCTTATTACTTCCATTTTACCATGATGAAACAGACCTAGGAGAGTTTGGTAACTTACCCAAGGTAACAGTATTTTGCACAGTTTCCTCACTACAAGAATTGTCTGGGCTGTTTGTTGAAAGTTCCCATTCCCAGGCCTCATCCTATTCCTGTAGGTTCTAAGCCTCCAGAAAGGAGCCTGGAAGCTGAAGATTTTCGCTGTATACGGGGGTTACTTGTCATCAAAGAGAAATTGAGAACATTTGGGGCCACTAAGTGGTAGGCCCAAGCAGTCTGGCCACAGAGCCTTTTCACTTAGCCATGAGGCCAGGCTGCTCCTTTAAGGCCTGGTTTTCAGTGCCTGTTATGGCCCAAGGGAGGTGAACAGATGTCTCCTATGGGATTTCTAAATTTTTTATTTGTTGCCTGGTGTAGAAGCTGATAATGCAGCTAATTGCTCATCGTACTCTCAGCTGTTTGTTTGCACGTCCCCTTTTTTTACATCACAGCTACATTTTAAAATCCAGCATTCCCTGGAGGCATAATATTCCTTTCATTGCTACCTTCTTAAAAAGAGAAACTTGGCCAGGGCAGTGGCTCACGCCTGTAATCCCAACACTTTGGGAGGCGGAGGCAGGCAGATCACCTGAGGTCAGGAGTTCAAGACCAGACTGGCCAACAAGACAAAACCCTGTCTCTACTAAAAATACAAAAATTAGCTGGACATGGTGGCACATGCCTGTAACCCCAGCTACTCAGGGGGCTGAGGCAGGAGGATCGCTTGAACCTGAGAGGCAGAGGTTGTAGTGAGCCAAGATTGTGCCACTGCACTCCAGCCTGGGTGACAGAGCGAGACTCTGTCTCAAAAACAAACAAACAAAAAGAAACTTGAATGAATCTGACTTCGGTGGGGACAACAGTCTGGCATTTCACATTCCAAAGTTAAGAGTTCAAGGATCCTTCTGGACCAGGTTTTTGTTCCTTCCCTGTCCTCAGGGCCCATTCAGAGGCCTTGTCATCAGAATCCACTCAATTCAGCAACTCTTTATTGAAGGCCTGCAAACTGCCCCAGCCTCTGCTGAGTGTAAGAGGGAGAAAAATAGGCAGCTTGATCCTCTACTATCTCACTGGAGAGGGAGACGAGCTGCCTTCTCAAAGTTGGTGCCTGGGTCCTGCTGTTTGGGAGGAAGCAGCTCTTGGCCCGGTTTTTCCCTTAGTTTTAGGCATCTCTTGCTTAAGCTCCTTCTAAGCCCCCAGCATTTCCAGATCATGATTAGTCAAAAGTATAGGGGATACTGTCTGGGAAGAGGCATGAGGAGGCCTCCAGGGGTGTCAAAAATATTCTGCATCTTCATCTGGGCAAGGCTTACCTGGGTATAAATGTGTAAAACTTCATTGATTGTGCATTTTCCTGTATGTATGTTATACCCCATTAAAAATAAAAAAGAATAGGGCAGTTTCAAGTGTATTGATGCATAATATTGCCAGACATATTGTAAAGGGAAAAAATGAGGCACCAAACAATGTGTATGTTACCACTGGTATTTTTAAAAAGAATATAGGAAACGTACCTTTCACTCCATCTTTTACAGCATTTGAATTTTCTACCATGGGCATGAATTACCTACTCAAAAACAAAGTCACTATAGATTCCTGGGCTTGGCCCCCATCTTACAGAATCAGCTTCTCTGGAGTTGAGGCCCAGGAATGCTCATTTCTAACACCCTCTCCAGGTGATTCTATGCACACTGCAGCTTAAGAACTGCATGGGGCTGTGCCGGCCTGGCTTAGGCTACATCCTACCACAAAAGAAGACAGATATAAGGGGAGTTTACCCCAGGTTCAAAAGATACTTTCCCCCATGGCTTGATGATTAGGGAAGGAGCTATTCAACTCTATTAAGAAGGCCAAAACCTCTGAGCTGGTGCCAAAGTCAACAACTCCCATTTCCATTGTAAATCCGTACTCTTCTCATGCCAGTCTATTTTGTACGTGCTTTGCGTCGACATCCCTATCTTTCCATGTTAGATTTTAAATTGGCTCCCTACAGAGTTTGAGGTTGGGCCTTAGAAGGGTGTGATGAATCCCTTCACTTGTAATATGGCCATTCACCTCCTCCTCTTAGCAAAGCTGCTGAGACATAACATGGCTTCAATAACTTCCCAAGGGGACACCAGCTGAGATCATCTCTCCTTGGCAAATGAGGCCCAAACACCCTCTCTGTTCAGAGGTCTCCTCTGTGTATTTTTGAATGAGCCTGCCTCCCTTGGCACCCTGTCCCTATGTCACCAAGAACGTTTTACCCTAATCCTACAGAGCATCCTGGCAGTCCCTCTGGACTGAAGTTTATCTTTCCTCTCCTTTCCAACTCTGTCAAGAAGATTCTGTAAATAACATCCACTTGCTACTTTTCTTAACACCATGAATCATCATATACGTGGGTATAGCATCCCAATTTGTAGCCTAGGAAGCTAATCTCAAAGGATTCTGCTCTTGCATTTATTTATTTATTTACTTATTTTATTTTATTTTTTTGAGACAGGGTCTCACTCTGTCACCCAGGCTGGAGTGCAGTGATGCGATCTTGGCTCACTGTAGCCTCTGCCTCCCCGGCTCAAGGGATTCTCTTGCCTCAGCCTCCTAAGTAGCGGGGACTACAGGGACACACCTGTAGTGTGTAGAGATGGGGTCTCACAATTTTGTCCAGGCTGGCCTAGCTTTTATTTAGGTCTGTGTGTGAGCATATGTGCTCATGCACACCCTGAAATCTGCTTTGATATCCATGAGCATCTAGACACGGTTCTTGTGACCTACCTTTTAAGAAGCATTGTACATTTGATACATGGTACCTCCACTCTTGGGCACTGCTGAGGCCCTGTTTCCTCTTATCCCAAGGGGCATCTGGGAACTTCTCTCTGGATAGCCAAAGAGCAGTTCTGTCTCTCTCTCCACACACATCCCCCGACACACACACGTATATATACACATATATATTTCTCTCTCTTTTAGTATACTGGCACCCATTTAGTAACGTTCCAGCTTGCATTTTCTCCAGATAGGATGCACCTGAAATGATTGAGCAATCTCACCCTTTTGCCCACAGGCTGCACGTGGGAATTTGGAGCCATGGTGAACTACATCAAGAAGACATATCCCCTGACCCAGCTGGTGGTCGTGGGCTTCAGCCTGGGTGGTAACATCGTGTGCAAATACTTGGGGGAGACTCAGGCAAACCAAGAGAAGGTCCTGTGCTGCGTCAGCGTGTGCCAGGGGTACAGTGCACTGAGGTGAGTCATCTCCGCCTTCCATCAGGGCCTTCAGTTAGCCCTTATTTATAGAGATGTCCCGACGCACAACACACTGTTCTGTGAAGACCGGGGACACTGTGGCCGACTGAGTAGAAGTTTCTGAGTCTTGGACTCACCTTGTTCTGTTGGCATATCATACAGTGGAGATGCCCCATCAGACCCCTTAAGCCTGGGATATGCAGCTGCATTTTGGGATCAGATCTGTAACTGGAGAAGTCAAAACCGCCTTTGATAGTTGCTGTCTCCCTAGGGAATCTCTGTCAGGTGACTTAATTTGTTCAGGCTTCAGGAGTTTTTATAGAAACGTGGATTAATGAAAGAGCACAGGAGACTGGCAAGCTGGGATCTGAAAGCTGGGCCTTAGGATCCCAGATCCCTCCTTCCTGCAAGAGATGAGTCTCAGATGGCATCTGGAAGGGATCTGTAGAAATCATTTAATCAGTGTCCTCACCTTTAAGTATTTGTCTCTCTCAGGCATCCCAGGCATCATCACAAAGGAGCTGATCTACTGGGTCAAGCTTTCTCCCACCCCTTAGTCTCTTGCCAGTAGATGCCCCACAGGATGAGTCCCAGGAGGGCGTGGTCATCCGCCCTGATTCCCCTCAAGATCACTGCTGTCCCAGGTCTCTCAAGAGTCACCACACTCACACGTTCACACACACATGCACACACTCACACTATACACACACATCTCTCCAGGCTCTTCAAATACATTCATATTTTTTTCTGTACTCTTCATGGTGTCTTTCGTTTTACCAATGAGTATAACCAGTTATTAAAAATCTGATGAAAAAATTTGAAACACACGGGAAAGTTTAAAAACACCTCCCTATTGATCCAGTCTAATGCCAAACAGTCCTTATCGTTATTCAAAGAATCTTTTTGCCTCACCTGTATATCTCATGCTGCACTTTAAACATACCTTGTTACTTTCTGATGGATAGAGGCCATCTATATTATTTCTAAAAATACATATTACTGGAATTTAAAGCCAGCACACCCAAAAGACACATGTGGGCCCAGGATTCAGCCTCTCCCTATGAGGCTTAAAGCTGGCTGAAAAAGATGATCTAAATGTACCCATGATAGACATGAGAAACATCTCTGATGAAACCCTTCCTGAGTCCCAGGGCCAAGGTCTGGGTTCTATTTTTCCTTGCCGGCAATATGGGGATGATGATAATAAGCAGTACCTACCTCATAGCACCACTGAGAGTCAAATGAGTTGATGCGTGTGAAGTGCTTAGAACAGTGCCCAGCACGCAGAACGTAAGCCACTGTTCATTTTCATTATTGTCATCATCATCATTCACTGTAAAATGAAGGAGGTGGGTTCGATCAGTGGATCACAAAGACCGGTCCAGTGAACTAGTGACTGCCTCACTTCATAAGGAATCACTTGGAGGATCATGTTAGAAAGAAATTCTGTTTCTTGGGCCCCACCCTTGGAGATTTTGATTCATGAAGTTGGAGGCATGGGACCTCAGAAGTCTGCATTTTGGATACATTTCATAGGCGAGTTTTCAGTTTAGTTACGTTTAGCAGTCCCTGGGGTTAGTGACCTCAGTGGTCTCTCCAGCTCTCACGTTCCAGGACCAGGCTAGTCCCCCATCTTCCTACCAGGAATCTTTTCCTTCACTCCTCTGGACACTGGGGAGTCAGCTGAGAGGACATGTGCCTTTATCTTGGTGGGACTAGAAATATCCAACTCCCAGCTCATAGCCACGTGTAACCAGAACTAACCAAAGTCCTGTCGGGCCCAGTCACTGGGATAAGAAAGACATGAGCAAGGGGCCTACCCCAGGATCCAAGGGAGCAGAACTAGGACGTTTGTTTTGTTTTCTTTTTTTTCAATGCACAAAATCTTAACATGACAATCCCTTCATCTCATTTTGCTGCAGTAGCGCCATCTGCTGTCAGCAAGAGCACATGATTGACGCAGCAAACTAAGGTGTTTGAACTAAGGCAAAGAAGGCTCAAGAAGCTAGGAAACTAAAATCTGTGAGGTGCTATACATTTTGCAGACATAGCCTACACAGCCTCTTCCTTGAGACCTCAGAGGGCTTCATACACATAACTAACTATTGGCACACCAACCTCATGCAACAAAGAGCAAGTTGCAACTTTATTGTCTGGAGCACAGAGAACTAACTTGTCCAGGCTAAGATCATGTGGTCCTGCATATGGGAACTGGCACGAGGTCAGAGAGACACCGTTGTCCTGTGTGTGCTGGTGCAAGGCTCAGGTACCCTCAACATTTAAACCAGATCTATGCAATAAATGGAGCACAGTTCCTTACTTTAAACCAGTATAACCTTTTTTTTTTCCTGCCAAGGCTTGAGGGTGATGAGCCTTTCAGCACTGGGATGGTGGCAGCTGCATAAGTGCTTCCCATCACACCAAGGTGGAGCCGGGGAGGCCCGTCTGCCTCTGCAGGGGCCACACGAGAGTTCATGCATCTGGTAAATCTCTCCTAGCTGAATCTGGAGACCCGCTTCCTCAGTGAACCCCTCCCTCTGGCTTCTCCTCCCGTAGCTCACCTCTCATCTAGCCAGAGCCTGTTGAAGGCTCAGAGAGAAGCCAGCCACCCGCTTGCTGTAGTTAGCAAAGTCTAGCTGCTGCTAAACTAGCTCACCTTCTACCTAAATGTGCTGAACCACTGAAGGAGGGACACAGATGCCCTGAAATCACCTGGTGTCCGGCAGACTTTAACATGTTCCCTCAGCATAAACAGCTGCCAACCCGCCTGGGGACTCTGTGTGGTGAGACATCCTCCTAGGTAACAGGGACACAGCCTTGAACAAGGCTGACTAATTCCCTGCCTTCATGGAGCTTAAAGAAAATGGGGAGGGAAGCATTTTTGGTCTGGTTTCAGGTAAAATAAATTCTTTCCCAAGAAAGCCCTCAACAATCTTATATTACAGAATTGACCAGTAATAATAAAACTAAAACAAAAGCATTTTATTGCAGTTTGGGTGTAAAAGATAGTCTGTATCTGAGGACCTCACAGCACTTAAGACAGCAGAGTGATATCTACAAAGCCACAAAGCAACAAATACATGTTACTAAAATATTAAACATTTAGGCATATGGGTGCCAAGAAGGTCCTCAGTCAAGTGGGGGGTCCGTGAGGAGGGATTTCTGAAGGAGGTGAGGGTGAGGAGGACAGTAGCACAGGGCCCAGGCCAGGGGCAGAAGCCCCTTACAGCAGGGGTCCCAACTGCTGTTAGGAACCAGGCCGCACAGCAGGAGGTGAGCGGTGGGCAGGTCACAGTGGGCAAAGCAGTAGTTTCATTCCCCATTGATCACATTACTGCCTGAGTTCCGCCTCCTGTCAGATCAGCAGTGACATTAGATTCTCACAGGAGGATGAACCTTATTGTGAACTGCGCATGTGAGGGATAGTTTGCATCTTCTTATGAGAATCTAATATCTGATGATCTGTCGCTGTCTCCCATCACCCCCAGATGGGACTGTCTAGTTGCAGGAAAATAAGCTCAGGGATCTCACTGATTCTATGTTATGGTGAGTTGTAGAATTATTTCATTCTGTATGATAATGTAATAATAATAGGGAAAAAGTGCATTATAAATGTAATGTGCTTGAATCATCCTGAAGCCATCCCCCTGCTCCTGCCTTCCCTAGGCTGTGGACAAATTGTCTTCCACAAAGCCAGTCCCAAGGACTGCTTCCTTACAGGACAGTAGGGGAATTATCAGAGGAGTGTTTCAAATCTCCTTAAAGGCACATTATACTCCGGGCTAAGTGGATGTGTTAGCATCACTAAGACCTGACCTCCTTGGTTCAGGTAAACCTGAACATCCTAGCATTCTTTGAGCAAGGCCTTCCTGCCATGGGGAAGAGGCAGGTACCACTTTTCCTGCCAAATGGTGGGGATATTTTCTCTCTTGCTTTTGATGGGCAAACTTCAGGCGAGAGATGAGTTTATGGCAAAAGCAAATATTATTCATAAAGTTCCCTCAGAGACTGGGACTTTCCTAAAATTTGTTTTTATAGTTGAAGAGCTATAAAATACAGTAATTTTGTGCCATCAGTAATTTTGAATCACAGCCAAACCAAGAGGGGGAAACTGCAGTGTTTAAATGAGACTCTATGGACAGAACTTCACCCTGGGAAACAGCTCAGCTTTTCCACCACTGGGTTGTGAAGTCGACCTGACCACATGGTTGCCCTTAGTGCCTTGGGGCTTTTTGTGGGTTTTTTTGTTGTGTTAATTTTTTTTATCAGAATAATGAGAGACTCTAACTCATTCCTGTAAAAGTACATCCTGCAAAAGGAAAAGATTCTGATAAGGAAGAAAGGGGCTTGGTAGGTGGCCATCCCTACTCTAGTCTGAAGTCCATCTTTCTGCCCCATCCTTCCACCCCAGTGGAACTAACAAAGCCCAGCCTGGCAGGTACCAAAAACTCTTGGCCCACTCCCTTGTGTGGTACAAACATGGTTTTCTTCTGCTCACATGCAAGCTGAGCTAGCTGGAGATGATGACCTCTTTACAGATTGACTCTGCCCCTGAAGGGCAACCTGCTACCAGCCCAGAACCTTCTGGCTGGGTCTTTTGGGTCCAGAGGCTCTACCATCCCTCCTCCCAGAGGCCCAGCTGTTCAAGGCAGGAGCCCTGTCTTGGGCTTGGCCAGCCTGCCTAGGATCGTGCCCCCTTCCTCTCTCTGCAGGCTGGGCTGGTCCTGGTTTTGCCCCCACTGCAGGATTACTCTCTTATAGTGCCCAAATTAGAAATAATCCACATGTCCAGCATGGGAGATAGTTAAATAAATTAATAATATACCAACTCAGTGGGAAACAAGGCAGCTTTTATTTTAAAAAATCAAGAAAAATATATAACACGACAGAATGTATATATTAAAAGTAGGGAAGGGCCGGGTGCGGTGGCTCACGCCTGTAATCCCAGCACTTTGGGAGGCCAAGGCAGGCGGATCACAAGGTCAGGAGTTTGAGACCAGCTTGACCAACATGGTGAAACACCATCTCTACTAGAAATACAAAAATTAGCCAGGTGTGGTGGCACGCACCTGTAATCCCAGCTACTCAGGAGGCTGAGGCAGGAAAATCTCTTGAACCCGGAAGGCGGAGGTTGCAGTGAGCCGAGATCATGCCATTATTGCACTCCAGCCTGGGGGACAGAGCAAGACTCTGTCTCAAAAAAAAAAAAAAAAAAAAGATAGTAAATTTTATGTTATGTGTTTTTATCATAATTTTTTAAAAATATAACTGTATATAGGCAAAACCTGGAAAGAAATCTCCTCCTTCTACAAGTAAAAATACTTCTTAGGTTGGTGTGATAGCATTATGGGAAAGTACTTAATGTACTTTATTCTTAAGGTTTCATTAGCATATTGCTTTCAAGGTATTTTTTTAGTATCGTCTACATCCACATCCCATTAATTCATCTCCAATCTTAATTCATACTGCCCTTACCTTTTTTCCCTTTTTGGAGTGTTAAGGTCATGCTTGCCCATCCCACTCTTATAGAACCTCATTCTCATTCTCCATATTTTTTCAGAGACCACAGGAAAGCTGTTTCACTATTCTTATAGTCTCTCAGCACTCTGAGACATAATTTATTTGAGCCAGGAGATCTGAATTCACTTGGGTACCATTAGATGCATTCTTTCCCCAGTTCATTCTCTTCTGACTTTAATTCCTTTTCATCAGGACTTGGTCCACTCACTTTGCAAAATATGAACTGGAAAGCTGAGCCTTCTCTAAGCAGTTACCCCAGCAGCATAGTGGTTGGCTCAGCTCTTCCTTGCCCAAGTGATTGCTCTGAACCTAATTGTAAATGCCTGTTTGTTGGGACCCTCTTCTGAGGGATTAAAATCCATTGCCTTCCACAACACCTCTTAAAATTCTTTTAACAGTCCAAAGAGAAATCTCTCACTAGAAAATGGCTGTGAAACCAGTATGGGTAATATTTTATTATAATTTAATGTTACATTGATTAGAAATGAAGGCATTTTCAGGGAATTCTATTTATTTTGGTAATAGGTAGATCAATGGATGGACAGAGTTCTTTAAAAATCGTTATGGATTATTCTCAAAAAAGACTCCCAGTGAAACTATACTGGGTTTGGGGGTTAATTTTCTCTTCTCATTTGTGATTATCACTTCTTGAGAGTTTTGCAACTTTCAGAAAGCATCTTTCCTTTTGGAGTCATCCTGGTTCTTTCTGAAGTTTTGAAACCTACCCTCCTTCCAGCAAGATTCACTCTGAATTTTGCAAAGCCATTCCCTCCCTGTAATTCTGCCTGAGCTGCCCCTCCCAGGGTTCCACACTTCTCTCCTGTGTCCTCAGCCAGTTTATCCTGGTGGACCAATATCTGGCCCAGCCTGGGGAGCAGTTCCTGCCACCCCTTCTCTCTTCTGGAGAACATAGCTATCTAGAGGCAAGTCAAGAACTTGGATATTCAGGCCAGGTGAAGTGCCTCACGCCTGTAATTCCAACACTTTGGAAGAAGGCCGAGACCTAGAGATCACTTGAGGTCAGGAGTTCTAGACCACCCTGGCCAACATGACGAAACCCCATATTCTACTAAAAAAATACAAAAAATTATCTGGGCATGATGGCACACACCTGTAGTCCCAGCTACTCGGGAGTCTGAAGCAGGAGAATCGCTTGAACCCAGGAGGTGGAGGTTGCAGTGAGCTGAGATCACACCACTGCACTCCAGCCTGAGCAACAGAGTGAGACTCCATCTCAAGAAACAAAAACAAAAAAAGAACTTGGATAGGCAAGTAAGGTATTTGTGCAGTGTCTAGAGAGCTAAACTCCCCTGGTTTCGTGCCCATTTTGTGATTTGCATCTAAAACTGAACCCCAGTGTAGCCACTACCAGCTCCAATAACATGAATTCATACCCCCATCTTGTTTCCTCTACACCTATCCATTCAACCACTCCCTCAGAAACTATATTCTTTTAAAGCAAGTTGCAGATATCATTTCATCTGTAAGTAGTTCACTAGGTAGCTCTAAAAGACTCTGAGGACTTTTTCTTAAACATAACCACAAATACCATCATCACCCAAAAAATTAGCAATAATTCCCTAATAGCATCCCATTTCTAGTCAGTGTCCAGATTCCCTTGATTGTCTCATGGAAGTGTTGTTTGTTTGTTTGTTTGTTTGTTTTGCCAGTTGGCTGGTTTGAATCAGGATCCACATACTTCCTACATTTGCATTTATTGATTTGTCTATGTTTCTTTTAGTCTGTAGGTTTCTTTTAGTCTGTAGGTTACCCTTTCTTTTATTGCCTTTCAGTTTGCTGTTGTTGGTATTGAAGACATCAGTCCTTTTCAAAAAAAAAAAATATATATATATATATGAGATGAATGTAATACATTGATCTTGATTCTTTTATTAAAGCAATATAAATTTAAGTTTCAATTCCTTAATTCTACAGCCAAAGGTAAAAGACATCCCCTACATATACTGAGTGGTAAACCAAAGATACTAAAAATCAATCTTAGCCAAAATAAACAGAGTGGAATACTGGTCCCAGCATCCTTGTCCTGATCCCTCCCTGAGCCCTGGGTCCCTGTGAATCCCTAGAACCTTTCAACAAGCAGTGCCTGTGGTGTTTTCAATAAAAAAAAATCAAGGGCTGCAGCATCTTTTTATATCTTGTTTATGGCCACACCCTCCTCCCTTCCCTACCTCTGCAGCCTGTCTGCAATGCAAGAAAAGCATCCCTTCAGTTAGGTCAGCAAAGGGAGAAATGAACCCAGGTAAGAGAAAGCTGGGATTGCCAGAGACCACTGGCTCTCTGGGTGGCTTGGATCCAAAGTCAGAGGAGAGGCAGCTGGTTGTGGCTCGGTGATTGGGTGACCCCCCTTCCCTCTGACCACAGGCAGGTGAGCACAGTCCCGCTTTAGCAGGGGTCCCTCATGGTGATCTGGTCCTATACTCTTCCTGTAGTGCTTGGTTAGAGTTGGGCGGGGGTTGGCTGCACATTTATGCAGTGGCCTTTTGACCCTTCAAGGTGGTGTTAGTCTTCACCTTGAGCTTAGCCTGTGTTTGATGAGCACATTGCAGACCATTAAATTCACAAACCATTTCATTCTTAACTCCCCACTACCTCTTATTTTTTAACCACGACATTGTGGGAAATGTTTGTCACTCCAAAACTGTGGAATTTTGCCATTCTAAAATTGTAGCAGCTTTGGGGAAATTACTTTTATAAAATTACTTTTATAAACTCCCTGGATTGAAAAAATAATAAAAAACAAAACAAAACAAAAAACCTTACAAACCACCTGGTCCCCTCACTTACCATCTGGAAGACGGAACCTAGTAGAAGTAGTGACGTCCAGATCCATTCACAGGGTGGAGTCAGGCCTGGAGATTTTGAAACCTGCAAGATAAAAGTTTCCCTGTAATGAGTGTGGACTCAGTGTCCGCCTGCGTTTGGATTCACGCCCAAGGGAGGAGAGCAGTGAGTGGGGAGGGCTGAGCAGGCATGGCTGGTGGGAGTGAGCCCACTGGTGTTTGTTCACCTGCTGTGTGGTCATGGACATCTGGCTGGGGAAGCACATGGCCAGGGCTCGTGGTGCTGTCTCCTCCCTCTGCATGTGCTGCTGGCAGAACCTGGGCTCTGGAAAACAGGGATAATATCACCTGCCTACTGCCGCCACTGAAGGGTCAGAGTGTGGCCCTCACAGCCACACACTAGTGTGCCAGTCACACACTAGCCCTAGAGGCAGAAAGACACTTCCAGACCAGCCCCACCAGCTGTGCCTACAAAGGGTTAAGGGCCTGTCTACTTCCACTTCGATTTCCTTGCCTCTCCAATGGTATAAGGCTAATCAAAAGATAGATTTATTTGGAGGAGATCCCAGTTAATGATTTTCCTTTACCTCTTGATCAGCAATGACAGAAGATTTTTTAGGTTTTCCCCTCCACACCCGCTCTCCCCTTCCATGTGCCAGTCATTAAACCAGAAAACTTGCCTGCCAGGTAGGGAGCCAAATACAGAGTGTTCACATGACAATTGAAGCAGACTTTGGTCCTGGCAGGCTCAGTGACTAAGAGAAGGCCCAGGTGCTAGAAGAGAGTGTCGGGGGTGCTACCAACAAAGCCTCTGGCGCTAGAGAGGGCCTTTGCCGGGGTCCCCTTCCCCTGCGCTGTCTTGGTGTCTCCATAGATTTCTCCACAGGTGTTTGAGCTCTGCATGTTAGAGCCTCTGTTTTAATGCAGAGGCCACAGCCTGAGAGCCGGCCCTCTCCACACAAGCACCTCACCCCATGGCTAGAGCCCCCTCCTGGCTGCCTGCCTGCACCCCCACACCGCAGTCACCCTCACTTGCTGTGGTTCTTCCAGGGCCCAGGAAACCTTCATGCAATGGGATCAGTGCCGGCGGTTCTACAACTTCCTCATGGCCGACAACATGAAGAAGATCATCCTCTCGCACAGGTAGGTCACCTTCCGTTCTCTCTCAGGAGACAGACAGTTCCTTCCTGAGCTCATCTGGGAACTGTGAAAAGCCAGGACTCCTGTTCCTTCAGGGGAAAAAAAAAAAAAGGCAGGCGTGGTACAGACTCTCTGCTGCCTGCATTTGTGACTTGATTAGAAACAAACTTGTCTTGGCCAGGCGTGGTGGCTCACGCCTGTAACCCCAGCACTTTGGGAAGCTGAGGCGGGCAGATAGCTTGAGGCCAGGAATTCGAGACCAGCCTGGCCAACATGGCAAAACCCCATCTCTACCAAAAATACAAAAATTAGCTGGGGGTGATGGTGCCGCTGTAATCCCAGCTACTTGGGAGGCTGAGGCAGGAGAGTCACTTGAACCCAGGAGGCAGAGGTTGCAGCGAGCCAAGATTGCGCCAATGCACCCCAGCCTGGGTGACAGAGCGAGACCCTGTCTGAAAAAAAAGAAACCTGTCCCAAGCTACTGAATTTGCCAAATTGCCTTATGCTTTTATAATTCCCAGTAAATCTAAGACAATGAACCACTTCCACACCCTTTTCTCCCAAATTAGAGCAGTCACGAGCTGGCTGTCATTATTGAGGAGACCTTCCCCATAGGATGCTTCTGTGCTTGGGGGATCAGGACTCATTCTTGGCTGGCCCTTGGGCTTCTGACTAAGCAGCAGCGGGACAGGAGGCTCAGGGCATGGTTTCGGCGCCTCCCTGCTCGGAGTGTGAGCCTCTCCTTATTCTTCATGCTCGTCCTGCCTCTCCGCCTCGTAATCCTGTGGTGGGTTAACCTGTCAAGTGCTTAGAGCAGTGCTGTTATGCATAGCACCAGATAAATATTAGCAATGACTTTTTCATTATGATTATTATTATTGCTGACATCTCTGCCTCCTCCCCTACACCTCTCATTCCCTCTAGCTGGACTAGGCTACTTAGAGGTTCCTGTGTCCCCTGGCCTCTGCCACACCACTTACTGCCCTTGCTGAGAATACTCTCCCATTTCTCTGCTGGTGGGAACTCAGCCCATCCTTTAAAGTCCATCTCAATTCTCCTGCTTCTGTGAAGCCAACTCATCCCTGCCCAAGTTGCTTTTCTGTTGCTTCCCCTCTGTAAATCCTACATCTAGAACCAAACTGGAGAGTGTTGGAGGGCTTAGGCATGTGTTGATTGCTCCCAGCACCCGAGACACACCCGTTCGCTCAAAAAAATCTGGGGGATTTTTGCTATCACCCCAGAAAAAGCAATGTGACTAAATGATCAGTTTCTTCTTCTCTTTTTTCCAGTGGCTAAAGCAGGCCACACACCCCAGATTGGGCTTCCTACGGGTGGGCGTTCACATGGCGCCTGAGCAAGGCTGGGCTTGAAGGCCCCATCAGGCTGCCACGTTGCCAGACATGTCCTTGTGTCCTTGTGTCTGGAAGGAGAGCAGAGGGAGACTTATGTCCCCTGTGCTGGCTGGAAAATCAGCTGTTCCCACTTGGCTCATGTTGTTTGAGATTCAGCTGTGTGCTGGGCACTGAGGTGCGTGTAGCTCAGCTGAGTTTGAATGGGTCTGGAGATTGCAGACGTTTTGTAGCCAGAAGGGGTGGATCCAGGCCTCTGACACCAAGTCCAAGTCCTCTGTCTGTGTCTCCACACCTCTGGTGTCGAAAGTGACTCCTCCCAGGAAACATTTGTTTTGCTAAAGGACCCAGTCTTGCTACTAATTAGTCTAGAAGGTTCAAATTATGAGAGTCCTTTGAGTGTACTCTAAGTATTCACATTTTTCAAATTTACTACAGAAAGCCAAACATTTAGAAATTTTAGGTTAACTTTGAATTTGTACATTCTATCCAGTAGGTATATAATCTTCCTAATAGTCTTTTGAAAAAAAAAAAAAAAGAGGTTGTGAATGAGTCGCAGAATACCAAGTTGGCATAATAAATCCTTCCTACCGCAGGGCCGTGCCTCAACAAATTCAGTCCTCTTCCAGCTGTGTGACTGAGAGCCCTTGCTGGGAAGAGAGGTCAGAAATGCACGTTGTGACCCCTACCTCTAATGTCATCCTCTCCAGATGGATTTTTTCTTAATAGAAATGCTGGTTCCACTTGGGGGTTGGGAAAAAAAATGATTGCTCTCCTGAATAGATGTTAGCTTTTATCTAAGACACTAGAGAGCTGTTGGTTTACCCAAATGCTAAAGGAGTTAACCCTTGTCTTCCTCGCTTTTTGTTTGTTTTCCACTCCTTCCTGCACACTGAGTCTTCCTTGTTAAGCGACACAAACAGCTCATTAAGGGGAAGGGTCTCTGCCAAGGGGGACATTGTCAACACCATGTAAGGATGATGCCCCTACGGCTTGGCCCACGGCCCACCACTCACCACAGGGCCCGTCTTGAGCCCCCCTCCCCTGTGCTGAAGGTTTTTTAATATTCAACTAGGTTCAAACCCAGTCTTTAGTTTGTCTGGGTACCCCTGAAAAGGGAAATAAGGTTTTGACATTAACAGCGCCAGCTCATCCTCTGGGACGTTCCAAAGGCTAAAGGTTATATTTCTAACTGACCACGTTGGCTCTCCCTCCTGGCTTGCTGTGGCAAGGAAGCAGGCTATGCCATGGTTGTTCATCCTCCACATCTTAATCTGTTTGCTTTTGTGTTTGCTCTAGGCAAGCTCTTTTTGGAGACCATGTTAAGAAACCCCAGAGCCTGGAAGACACGGACTTGAGCCGGCTCTACACAGCAACATCCCTGATGCAGATTGATGACAACGTGATGAGGTGTGTCCACGCAGGCGGGAGAGGGACGCTCTGGGGCAGGGTGCCAGGCAGGAGGCTGCAGGTCAGCTGTGCCCAGCACTAGTGTTTGCTCTGCCTACTGGAGTGTTAAGGGTGTTTTTCTCCCTTTAAGTAAGTGTCTAGTGCTTAAAAACAGAAGATTTCACAGGAACATTTAAATTTCTAGTTTCTCCTGGAAAATAGGAAAAGGATCCAACCACTCATTCTGCATTCCTACAAAGCATAGTTAGCTTGATTCAAGGAGCTGGGGCGTGCGGGCCCTAGCATGGGCAGTCTTCACCCTACCTGTCCTGCCTCAACACCAGGGCAAGTGTCAGGTGCCACATAAATCTGCATTTCGCAGTGGAGTAAAAGGCAAAAGAAATACTTCTTGTACTTCTCTGTGTCTCTAACAAGAGTAGAAAAACTGGCTGGGGGCAGTGTCTCACGCCTGTAATTCTAGGAGGATTTGGGAGGTCATGGGGGAAAGATCGCTTGAGCCCAGGAGGTTGAAGCTGCAGTGAGCCATGTTCATGCCATTGCACTCCAGCCAGGGTGACACAGCAAGACCCTTCTCAAAATTTAAAAAAAAAAAAAAAAAAGTAGAAAAACAGAAGATAGACCAAGAGGACTATGTGTTTCAAGCAAAATGGACAGAGCCTCTTACTTTGGGGCATGGTGACTCCACTCTGAGTGTGAGACACAAATACTGCCCACTTCATTCATCTACTCTTTATCTGCCTCTCTCCTCCAGGCACCTGAGGTTGCAACCTTGACAGTGGCCTCTTTCCTGGCTCCAGTAGTTTCTGATTGAGGTTAGCCTCAGCTGAAAAAGGAAAAGTTGACCTCTGATCTCATCATTCTCTTTAAATACATGATCCTTTTCATTTAACGATCATTTGAGGCCAGGAACAGTGGCTCATGCCTGTAATTCTAGCACTTGGGGAGGCTGAGGCTGGAGGATCACATGAGGCAAGGAGTTTGAGACCAGCCTGGGCAACATAGCAAGTCCCTGTCTCTACAAAAAAAAAACTGAAAAATAAAAATAGCCGGGCATAGTGGCACACACCTGTAGTCCCAGCTGCTTGGGAGGCTGAGACAGGAGGATCACTTGAGCTCATAAGTTTGAGATTACAGTGAGCTATGGTCCCAACACTGCACTGGAGCCCAGCCTGGGCAACAGAGCAAGGCCCTGTCCCTAAAATATAAAAAATAAATTATTTGATATTTTTAGATGTAGTTTAAAGCAAGCAATTATTCTTCATCTAATAGATAGGCAGATATTGACCTAAGGGTATAGGATCTCTGCCTTGCTTCCTTATGAGATTTTAGTAGCCTTCTTACACCAAGTAACGTTGAAATATGCCTGCTAACAGTTTCTCAAAGGAAATGAAAACTAGGAAATTGCTGGTATGTTCAGAAGGTGAAAAATGAATCTTACCCACCCTCACTTCAGATGAAGTGTGTGACTGTATTGTGGTGTGTGGTAAGAAAAAACAAATTAAATTTCCCATTCATCTCCTAAATTTTTTAAGCCCAGAAGAGAATGTTTCTCAACACTCTCCAAAGTCTTTCCTCTTTAATAGCGTTGGAAAGTGCAGTTTTATGATCATAACCAGTCTTGGTGGCTTCCTCAGAGATCCATCCCAGTAATACTGGAGGGATGGAACAATGCGTTTCCTGCCTGCTGAGACTGCAAACGAACTGATTTCACAAGGACAGGCATCTTAGAGATGATCTCTACACTTGGCCTCCACCCTGTCAAGAGGGCCCTACTAGTCCAGCCTGAGCTTTCCAGGCCATTCCCAGGCAGAGATGTCTAATGAGATCCACAGCTTTGGGGGAGGGAGGATAGCTTAAAGACCCTAGTCAAAACAGGAAGACCCACCATTCAGAAGCCAGAGGCCCTAATCTGTGTCAGAAAGAGGTTTTGAGATCTTCTGGCCTAGGCCTCCTGGTGTCGGAGCTCCAGATTGAACCTTGAGGGGCCTCTGGGAGCACAGAGCAGAGCAGAGCTGCGGCCCCTCATTCATGCTGAGCACTGAAGGTTTTGTTACATGCCAGTTTATCTCTATTGCTCTGTAGTCAGAGATATGGAGCAGTAGTCAGAGATAAAGGGACAGAATTGGTAACTTTGAATGACAGTCTCATTTCTGTTACCTAATACATATTTTATTCCAATTCACAGTGGTCCTGTTACTCCACTAAGAACTCTGTTAAAAGGAAAGTTCCAGTAAATGTCCTTGAATTTCAGTTTCTCCATATCTATAGTGACATCTGGTTTTATACTGCCACAAGAGATGTAACATACACTGATAATTACTATAGATAACAATTACTACAGGGTAATTACTCTGGGTCGGTCATGATGCTAGTAAGCACTTTAACATCATAAGTCTCACAGTTCCATTGAGGAAGGCCCTGTCTTCAGATTCGTTTTATACAGGAGAAGCTGAGGCTCAGATAAGTTGAACCATTTGCCCAAGGTCACATAGCCAGTAAATAACCGAAGCAGGATTTGAACCCCAATGCCAAAGCCAGTGCTCTTAACCCTGAACCTTGCTACCTGCGTACATTTCATTGATATGATGAGTTAGTGCAGGATCTGGAACAGTCATAAAATCAGCTCAGCATTCAGGCCTAGCTCCTGCCTCTGTCTACCAATGCCACAAGTTAGCGTGAGGAACTGGAGCCATCATCGGCTCAGCATTCTGATCTTAAGACCAATATTTTGTCCTTTTTCTGTTTTTCTTTTTCTGGTGTGTTGCAGGAAGTTTCATGGCTATAACTCCCTGAAGGAATACTATGAGGAGGAAAGTTGCATGCGGTACCTGCACAGGGTGAGTGGCCATCACTGGCTCAGAATTAGCATTGCTCCATCCAGCCTCGCACACAATACCACAAATATCTCTCCTAAATTTTCCTGGTGGAAGCTCAGCTGGAATCTGGCTCCAAACGCTCTTTTAGCTTGGATTTGTTTATTGAACCGACTCTCTCCCTCTGTAACTGCCATACATTAATCCCAGAGCTGCCCCTTAGACTGGTGTGCTCCCATGTCTGTGTGAGGGCCTTTAAAATTGCTCCAACACCCACTTTTTTCTTAGTCTTCCTTTGACAGTATAATCCTGTCTGGTTTCTGCCAGATCAATGAGATCTGTCTAGATTTCTTACCATCCGGGACCCTCTTTTGGCCATTCTGTATTTTGTTACCATAGTGCCTAAGACTGAGCTCAAAATTCCTGCCATGATCTGGTAAGCACAGAGTAAAACTGATGTGTTTCTCTATCAAAGTAATGATGAGCATGTCTATTTTTTTCTTTTTTTTTTTTTTTTGAGATGGAGTCTCGCTCTGTCGCCCAGGCTGGAGTGCAGTGGCGCAATCTCTGCTCACTGCAAGCTCCACCTCCCAGGTTCAAGCGATTCTCCTGCCTCAGCCTCCTGAGTAGCTGGGATTACAGGCGTGTGCCACCACGCCTGGCTAATTTTTGTATTTTTAGTAGAGATGGGGTTTCACCATGTTGGTCAGGCTGGTCTCCAACTCCTCACCTCGTGATCTGCCTGCCTCAGCCTCCCAAAATGCTGGGATTACAGGCGTGAGCCACCGTGCCCAGCTGAGCATGTCTGTTGATAAGGTAGACTTGTTTGTATTAATGCAACTTTTAGCAGCTACAATAAACTTTGTGTGATTAAGTTTGTGGCCAACCAAAATCTCCATATGTTTGTTTTACCTGAATGACCAACAAGCCAGTCCCTCTCATTCTGTCTTTGCACAATTTATTGCCCTATTTATCCAAACACAGGACTTCCCATTTATCCTTCTCAATGTCCACCTGTAGGTTTGGCCCATCATTCCCCTGGCTAAAGCAGATCACTGGAAACTGTAGTTGTGCTGTCTTATCAGCCATCCCTCCTAGTTTAGCATCATCAGGCTTTTTGATGTCGTCATTTAAGCCATTGTAGGAATGTTGAGCTGTCTAGAGCCAACATCAGAGACCTACAGGATACCACAATCATTCACTGCCTCATTATGGCTGTTCAATGACATCTGAGTCTCCCTATCAGTACCATCTCCACTAAAATGAAAAAGAAGGCTATTGGCTGTTTTAGTAAAGTGGATGTTGAATGCAACCCTGCCAACGGTTTTCCAATATCCACCAGCCTGTTCCTGTTTTCAACCTTCAGATTCTTTTTCTTTTCTTTTTTTTTTTAAAGAGACAGGGTCTTGCTCTGTTTCCCAGGCTAGAGTGCGGTGGCGTGATCATAGTTCACCACAGCTCTGAAATCCTGGCCTCAAGTGATCCTCCTGCCTCAGCTTCCTGAGTAGCTAGAACTATAGGCATAAGCCATAAACCTGACCTAGATTATTTTGATTTGTTCTATTTTTGTTTTTGTGTTTGTTTTAACAAATAGAGACTGGGCTGTGGGTCTCACTATGTTTCCCAAACTGGTCTCAAACTTGTGGGCTCAAGCAGTCCTCCCACCTCAGCCTCCCAAAGTTCTGGGATTACAGGCACGAACCACTGTGCCCAGCCTTGGCCTAGATTCCTGTAGAATCTCATTTGTCTGGTATGGAGTGCACTTCATTTTCCCCTCCCATGATATAAACTGAATGAATATGTACATAATTCATTGCAAAGTCATTTCCTAAAAGGCGTGGCTAATCTGAAACACTTGATGATTATCAGGAAGCTTTGCTTCTACACACTCCTGCTTTCAGGGCAGTAATCACAATGGCAGATGTAACTCATCACACTGCCAGAGAATACAAGGCATCCTTCCTGTACCTGTTCAGCAAGCTGAGCTGTGACCCTCTTCCCTTTGCTTCAAAAACATGTCCAGCAGTGAGTTTGAGCCTTGAATCGATGGGGTCTGAAAATGGGAATCAGTAGTTTAATTCTGCTTTCTGTTCTTGTTGCAGATTTATGTTCCTCTCATGCTGGTTAATGCAGCTGACGATCCGTTGGTGCATGAAAGTCTTCTAACCATTCCAAAATCTCTTTCAGGTAAGTGTTTCTTCCTGCTGCCCTCTCAACAGCTCAGCAAATTGCCACAGTAAATTCTGTCACCTTCACCATGCTGTCATCTCCTGGAGACCACCCTCTTTAGGGAAAGACATCTCATAGCAGTCAGTGTTCTTATTCTGTGTAGCCTGATAGTCCTCGGGCTGTGATGGGGCTTGGGCATCAGGCCCCCCTCGTGTTCCTCCCAGGGCATGAGACAGGACCACCATGTATATCCATAGCCAGTAGGGCTTTGGGGAGTCACCTGAGGTTCCATGAGATTATCTCAGGGTTAGGGTTCCCCTAAGTTTGAAAGTTTGACATAAAGAGATATTTAGATTTAAAATTCGAGACTAGGTGTGTTGGCTCACACCTGTAATCCTAGCACTTTGTGAGGCTGCAATGGGCGGATCACTTGAGGCCAGGAATTCAACACGAGCCTGGGCAATATAATAAGACCCTATCTCCACAACAAACTTAAAAATTAGTTGGGCATGGGGAGGCTGAGGCAGGAGAATGGTGTGAACCCGGGAGGCGGAGCTTGCAGTGAGCCGAGATCACACCACTGCACTCTAGCCTGGGTGACAGAGTGAGACTCCGTCTCAAAAAAAAAAAAAAAAAAAAAAAAAATTAGCTGGGCATGGTGGCACATACCTGTAGTCCTAGCTACTCAGGAGGCTGAGGCAGGAAGATCACTTGAGTCCAGGAGTTCGAGGCTGCAGCAAGCTATGATTGTGCCACTGCACTCCAGCCTGGGCAACAGAGCAAGATTCTGTCTCTAAAAATAAATAAATAGTAAAAAATAAAATAAAATTTGACTTGAAAAGCAAAACAAAAAATCCGGTTCTGCTACCTCTTGTGACAGCCTCTCCATCTGCTTGAAACATACAAATAGAAGCAACTGGGCCAAGTGTGGTGGCTCATGCCTATAAATCCCAGCACTTTGGGAGGCTGAGGTAGGTGGATCACTTGAGGTCAGGAGTTTGAGATCAGTCTGGCCAACATGGTGAAACCCCATCTCTACTAAAAATACAAAAATTAGCCGGGCATGGTGGTACATGCTACTGGAGAGGCTGAGGCATGAGAATTGCTTGAACCCGGGAGTGGAGGTTGCAGTGAGCTGAGACTCTGTCCCAAAAAAATAAAAAATAAAGTCAAGCTCTAGGTTATTATTTCTCAGGATGGCCACTTAGCACGTGGCGTTGAGAGCTTGGGCATCTTTTAACACAACGTGCAGCTTTAAGGATCTTGAAGATAAATGTCTGTAGTGAAAACTCATTGACTCCATTGAATTCTCCTCGTTCTCTAGTAAAAATACTGTAAATGCCATGAATCGCTACTCAGAGCCTGGCCCCCACCACTACCATGGGCATCACCTGGGAACTTTTTAAAAATGCAGAATCTCAGCTCCCACTTCAGGCTTATTAAATCAAAATCCGCATTTTAATAAGATATCCTAAGTGATTTTGATGCACAAAGTTAGGAAACACATTGAATCACCTGGGGAGCTTAAGCAATACCAACACTTGGGAATTCCCTTCCCTCACTCCTCTCCCACCTCCCACCCCCAGAGATTCTGATTTAATCCATCTGGGCCAGCCTGGGGTTAAGGAGCTTTAAGAACTCCACAACTGATTCTAATATGCAGCCAAGTTTGAGAACCCTTTAGAGTTCTAAGGCTTTCTTCAGCTGGTGCCCATTCAGCTCCAAAGCCAAGCTGTATTCTAAAACCTGCTAGATGCCACTGTCTTGCCTGCCCCCTCTTTGGTGAACAAGGCAGAGTGAGTAGAGGTTGGATGCCCACTTAGGTGACCCTGCGGGGACAGCCAGGCTACCCTAGCCAGCTCACCTCTGCACCTCCTGTCCTGGAGCAAACTAGAGAACAGTAACTCACTCAGCTGCGTTTCCCCTGCAGAGAAACGAGAGAACGTCATGTTTGTGCTGCCTCTGCATGGGGGCCACTTGGGCTTCTTTGAGGGCTCTGTGCTGTTCCCCGAGCCCCTGACATGGATGGATAAGCTGGTGGTGGAGTACGCCAACGCCATTTGCCAATGGGAGCGTAACAAGTCGCAGTGCTCTGACACGGAGCAGGTGGAGGCCGACCTGGAGTGAGGCCTCCGGACTCTGGCACGCTCCAGCAGCCCTCCTCTGGAAGCTGCGTCCCCTCACCCCCTGTTTCAGGTCTCGCATCTCCCTCAGTGACCTGGATCTGACCTCACACCATCAGCAGGGGGCACCCACCATGCACACCTGTCTCGGAGTAGGCAGCTCTTCCTGGGAGCTCCAGGCTATTTTTGTGCTTAGTTACTGGTTTTCTCCATTGCATTGTTAGTCATGGTGACAAGTGACAGAGTTCTTGCCCTCTGTCCAGTTTCAGCATCTGGTTGCTTTTAAGCCAAGTACATCTAGTTTCCCTATTAAAAATGTGTCTGAATAGCGATTTTGCTTTGCCACCAAAAGGCTTTTCCCTGAGAACAGTGAAGGATGTATGTCATTTTGTGGTGGTTGTATGTGTCCTTACATAGACCTTAAAAAGAGCTCACCCTTCCAGGCCAATGCTGAAGACACAGCTCAGCTTGGGAGCCTGAGAACCCGGGCTTCCCAGGCCAGAGTGTGGCTTCTTAAACGGCAAAGGAAATTCCTTTGAGTCACAAGCCAAGTTTTCACCCTGTCTCCTAAGACCATTTCCCTACACTTTGCTGCTGCTGAGAGTTACGTGGGGCACTTGTTAAAAATTCAGCCTCCCAGGTCCCTCCCCTCGGAGAGGCTGATTCACTGGGTCTGGGAAGGAGCCTGGGGATTTTAATTTTTGACAAGTGCCCCAGATGATTCTCATCACCAAGCAAATTTTGGAAATGCTGTTGAACAGCGCCCTTAAATTGGAAACATCTTTGTAGCTCGTTTTATTGAAATTCATAATCAGGGGTGTCCTCTAGCTCCCACGGTCTCCAGAGCAGCAAGGCCGGCTATGGAGCTGCCATCGTGTGACCACAGTGTGATGTCTCAGAAGGGCTCTGGGTGGGCTGAGCATCTGGGCTGTGCCCTGGCTCTGCTTTTCACCCTGGACAAAGTCGCTGTGGACTTCAATTTCTTCACCTCTAAAATGGGGGACTTGGACCAGGTAGATTGCTGAGCTCACTACCAGGTTCAAAGTTCAATGACAAACTCAGTTTACTGAGGTTTGAGAGAACATCCCTCCAGGGGACCCTGGGAGCTGCTCTCCCAGTCTAAGCATGTAGATATCATCGTTTGCCTTTTGTGTGGGTGTGTCCCTTATTTGATAAAAAGATGTTTTGAGTTGTTTTTTTTTTAAGCACGCACTTGTAATTTTAGTTTTTAAACCCAAGTCCCTCTAACTTTGCCTTTGATACCAAACAGTTCAAAAGTTGGATCTGAGTTTGGAGAAAGATATTTCCAACCTAAGTGGGTATTATTTTGAAACCAGATTTTTAATTTAATAGCCTATATTTGTAGTCTGTTGGATAGGTGTTTCCAAAGTGTGTCTTCTCAAGTGAAAACACAACTCTAGGTTTCAAGTACTCCTTTTCTCCGATCCTGTGGTACTTGAATATCTAAAAACCCTGCACTTTGAACAATCAGCAGTTGCTATCTGGAACTAAACAGAACTATGAGTAAAATTGCCTGGATACTTTAAAAAGATATTTTTCCTCCTTCATCTCCTTTGACTCCAGGACAGACTGGAATATAAGTAGTGGGTCTGCATGGATGTTTCAGGGATCAAAGGAGCCACCTGGGCACCAGAATGCCAACCCTCAGGGCCACAGGTGGGTGTGGTTTGGGCACAGGTCCAAGTGACTGACGGGACCCGTGGGCATGGGTCCAGGTCTGTAACCTGAAGAAGTTGTTTTCTGACAATCACCAAATCATCCGAATAACATCAAAAGCAGCCCTTATCTCAGAAGACTGAGATTTCTGTGGTCTCAACTTCGCTTTGGTATAATTTCTGGCACTCACCAGCGTCTATCATTATGACTTTCCCCCCAGTGTATTATTTCTCTAATAAGTTTCCTTTTCACGTTCTTTTAGCACAGACTGGCACTTTACCCGCTCAATTTGGAAGTTAGTCCCTCTCCTCTGTTACTTTTCCCTTCCCCCAACTACAGCTGTGATCTAGAAGATTCATAGTCATATTTCTGCTACTACTACCTTCATTTCTCAAGACTTTTTATGAGAATAGGTAAACCAAGCAATAACTTCCTAGGATTGAATCACCACCCCAGAAGAGCGAGAGGCTCCTTTCATATGCCTGAGGCGACACCCCTTAACCTGTTCTGACAAAATAGTGGCTGGCCCATGTACCAGCTCCATTCAGAAATTCAGGAAGAGAAAAGACAGCCCTGTTGTCACACAAACCGGTGTGGGGGAGGCTGGAGCCTGGTCTGCACGGCAGTCCTGGTGGCCCCTGTGGAGGACAGGCAGGGCTGGCAGCATAGCCTTTGTTGCCACACAACCGGAATTTGTTCCCCCAGGACTGTGGGAGCCAGTGTCCCAGCTGAAATCTTTTTAGTGTGTGGCTCTGAATGGCACTCACATTCCATTTTGGCTCATATGAAACTAACTGAAGCCCTTTGTTCAAGCTTCAGGCTCTTAGGCATGGAAATGAGAATGTGACTGTGGCTGTCTTACAGGAAAATTCTTGTTTGTCCCTGAATGAGAGCACAGAGGCATTGAATTTACAGAGCTGCAAACTTGCCTGATAAATGAGGGAGTGGCAGTTTATAGATAGGTCATCTTTTTTCCTTCCTCCAGGTGTCCTTGCCTTTCTTCCCAAAGTCATTCATTTCTGATGACTATATGAATCCCCCTCTTGCTAGTAAGGTTCTATTTGGGCTAAAACAAGGCTGAATTTTTAAAGAGTATTTGAATATATTTCAGAATCAAATTGAGGCTATAAATTGCATCAATCTGGACAATTCCATTGCAGGAATAATATGTTAAAAACCAATGGGGAGAAGCACCCACATCTCTCCTGTAGCACTCCGTGTCTCATAAGCAATTTGAAGACACTTACAAGTAACGGATTCCAGTCAAATTAGGATTAACTGACTCAAAAAATGGTGTCAAGTTTCTTTAATGTTTTTATGTTAGAAGTGAGTTTAACAGACTTGAAGAAAACTGTTATCTTTTCCTGCTGTGAGTTTACACAAATGATTCCAGAGCAGAATGAAAGCAGAAAGCTGTTTGTTACAATATTCTTTTAACCTCTCTGCAGCATTTTACACTTACTGGGAACCTTATGAGTCACCGTAAGAGTGGAAATATACCTGAGTTCTTGTCCTAATGGTCTCTAATTCACACTGGATCGTGGGCAAATCACCTCACCTCTCTGAGCCTGTTCCCTCCTCTTAGACCGTCTCTAAGGCCACTTCCTCTATTTACACGTCATTTGCTGGAACATTGCTGAACATCTGCGTGAACTTGGCTTCTCCAGCCCTTGCAGGTGGAAACAGCTATGTCGAGGCTCAAGGCTCACGCTGAGGAGACTTGGAGGGAGGGGGCTTCTGCGTTAAGCTTTCCTGGTGAAGACCCTTGATCTTGTCCAAAGCCCTGTGTCTTTGACTGGCTTCTCTTCAGAGTCCCCATTGTCATCGTAAGATCCTTGCTGTTCCGAGGGTGGTCTTGTGACTGTGGCAGGTGCTGGCCGCTGGAATGAGGAGCCTATCTCCATCCTCCAGTGCGACTCAGGCAGAGCATTGAGAATTCCCAGGGCAGAAATCCTTCCTGCTCAGGCTTTCATTCTAAAACTACAGTCTTCATTAAAGCTGAACTTTCTGGGTAGCTGAGCTTATATGCCCGGCATCTGAATGAGAGCTCTCTTTGTAACTGTGTGACTTGAGATCTATTTTGCCAGCTCCTGGGAAACAATACATGTGTTCTTGTTTGTGTTTGCTCAGCAAGCAGATGTCTGAGATGTAAGAAGCTTTTCTTTTCCTGTGGCGTTGATTCTGACTTAGAGCTGAAGTAAAGATCACTGAAACATCACGTCAAGTTGAAGTCACTCATAGGTCTTTGTCCTTTAGGCAGGACAGGAGAGTCATTAAGAAGCATTTCACTGTAGCATTCTATCACAGTATCATCTGGAATTGTTTTCTTTGCCCAGAAAGCCTTAACTTGCCTCTAGAGAATCCCTGGTATTACAACGATATTGCAGCATTAGAACTCCAACTCTTCTGCTGTGGAAGTTTGAAGCGAAGCTGCAGCAAAACCAGAGAATTTCCTCAAGTGGCCTGTAGGCTCCTTGTTATCTTATGCCCCCACCCCTCCCTCAACAGTATGAGTGATCCAGAACTGGCCCAAACACCTCAGCTCTGGTCCCTTTTTGCCCTTCTTGGCCTTACTCTGTTGTTCAAAGCCACTTTGGATTGCTTGGATGCTTCGAACAGCCATGAAAAGTAGCCTGCCTGTGGCATTTAGAGGCCAAGCAACTGACAGAAAGGGTTTCTTCTACCTCTGTTATCTAAGCAGAGGGAAGTAAACCTCTCACCGCCCTCCACCCCTCACTGCCCCCGATTACACTAGAATTGCTTTTGCCAAATTGTAGTTGAAGCTAAGGAACGGGAATCTGGCCCCTGCTGGGAGAGGGAACTGGAATGCCACACAAGGCAAGGCCTGCTTCCTTCCTTCCCGTCTCTGCTGCTGCTGCCTCGGAGCGCTGCAGCCCAGGCTTCCTCCCACAGTGGCCCTTGGAAGCAGGCCGCAGAGTAGACAGCTGCTCCTTTTGGAAGAGTCAGTGCCCCGTGTTTTCTGAACTGTTTTTCCTAGCATGTATGTGGGTAGAGCTTTCATGCATCTCTAGTAATAATAAGCTGAAATTACTTTTTTTTAATTCTCCAATTTAAAACTTTTAATTAAAAAGTAAATTTTAATGTCGAAAATGCAAACTTGGGGAGGGCAGAAAGATCACACACAAGGCTGTCACTTCATACTTGGAGGATTGCACAGCAGCCGGGCAGAGGCGCTCCTCACTTCCCAGACAGGGCAGTGGCCGGGCAGAGGCACTCCTCACTTCCCAGACAGGGTAGCAGCCGGGCAGAGGCACTCCTCACTTCCCAGATGGGGCGGCGGGCAGCAGAAACGCACCTCACTTCCCAGACAGTGCGGCAGCCAGGCACAGGCACACCTCACTTCCCAGATGGTGGGTGACCAGGCAGAGGTGCTCCTCACTTCCCAGAAGGTACAGTGGCCGGACAGAGACGCTCCTCGCTTCCCAGAGGGTGGGCAGCCAGGCAGACGCACCCCTCACTTCCCAGACAGTTGGGCGGCCAGGCAAGCGCTCCTCACTTCCCAGATGGGGCGGCTCCTGGGAAGAGGGGCTCCTCACTTTCCAGAACAATTCTTTATGAATGTGATAAAGGACTGAAGTGCAACTGAAAGCTGCTGGTGATGATCTGGTAATATACAATTTGTCCAGTAGCCAAACAGTTTGTTTTTATTGTGTTTTCTAACCATAAGAGATCATTAAAGGCAAAGCCTGTATGACGCTGTACACACACAAAAAAATGGTCACCGCAGGCCATACTACCAATGAAATGGTAGGTAAACAAATCTTCTGGTCAAGAGAAAAAAAAAAAAGAAATAGCACTCTGCATGCTTTGCTCTACGCGATGAATTTCCCTAGAAAGAATCCAATGAAGGCCGGGCATAGTGGCTCACTCCTGTAATCCCAGCACTTTGGAGGCCGAGGCGGGTAGATCACCTGAGGTTAGGAGTTCAAGACCAGCCTGGCCAACATGGTGAAACCCCTTCTCTACTAAAAATGCAAAAATTAGCTGGGTGTGGTGGCGGGTGCCTGTAATCCCAGCTACTCGGGAGGCTGAGGTGGGAGAATCACTTAAACCCAGGAGACGGAGGTTGCAGTGAGCCGAGATCATGCCACTGCACTCCAGCCTGGGCAACAAGAGTGAGACTCCGTCTCCAAAAAAAGAAAAGGAATCCAGTGAAAATGGCTGCAATTACAACAAGAAGTGAAGGAAGAAGACTGGTGACATCTCTGAAGGATGCAGTTGAGGTTGATCCAGGTTTATCCGAATGTGCTGCCTTTCTGAGCCTTAAACCTTCATCTCTCAGGTGTTGATTTTCTTCTGATAGCTTCATCATTTCTCCCTGAAGTCTTTTACACTCTTCTGTTAGTTTCCTTGTTTCAGCGTCATGAAGTGAAACACTGTGTGGTTGTGGCGTGGGCCCGTCCTGCTTAGATGTATTCAGTGGGACAGCTTTGCTGGGTTCCATGTCATTCAATTTATCATTTTCATTGGGGATCTCCATTTGGAATCCATTAATTCTTGAGGCTTTGCCTCATTCCACACAGCTTCCATATCTGAAGTGTTTAGTGGAGCAAAAATTGTACCATAAACTTGTGTTTACTCTTTTCATTCGGATCATAGTCAAAGGGCTGTAGCATTACTGAAACAGTCACAGTTGACCCTGGGTCAATAATTCCACTGTTGGGCCTCACACAGTACCGGTGAGGCACGGTAGTCTTCACTTTGAAACACACTTTTCTATCCGATGGATTTCGCAATTTAAGATTTGTAGTGACTACATCTGTGAAGGGGCCTTTGAATTTGAGGTCTATGGGCGGGTCGAGGACCACGATCTGCTCGTGCTTCGCCGTGGCCCTGGAGGCGGACGCCATTGGAGAGACAGCGCAGAGCAGGGGGCGGCTTGCTCGCTGGGGGCGGGGGCAATGGCGAGGGGGGAGGGGGAGCGAGTTTGCGTCTCTCCTTTTCCTGGTTAGACTCTGTTCAACCACATTCTTATGTTGGCAGATCTGCTTCCAGATTGATTTTTAGAGCACCATCACTTTCACATTCCTGATTCTGATTTTGTTTTGTTTCGTTTGGGTTTTCTGAAACTTAAAATGCTGCCCTGAAAATACTATATTTTTGAGTTTGTGTTCTGAAAGCCTCCGTGCTGCTGGATCTTTGGGGGGAAATACAGGATCCTTCAGCACTGACGTGTTTAAGATTTGCAACTAGCAATGCAATTTTTTCTAAATATGGGGATATTTACCTTTATTAAGAAATTATACTAAACATCGATGTCCTTGATCATTTTTTGTTCTCATATTACTTTTGATTCTACTATGATTGCGTGGTGGTGAACAAAGATCATTACAAACAAAAACTGTAATTTTGTTATATTTGATTCAATGGAATTTACTTAAAAAATAAAGACTAAAAATGTGGTGTGGCTATGTGTCCTTTGTATAGTGGCAGTTTTCCGTCTGAAAGGATTCTTCCTGTGTCTTCACCAAAGTATGAGATTAATGGAAATACACAAAACCCCATTTCTGCACCACAATTGATGTTAGTCCATCCTTGCAAACAAATACCAAAACCGTGACCAGGCCACAAGTGTCTTCACAACCCCATCTTCTCCAGGCAAGAAAGCCAAGAACTAAAATAAGTGAAGTATCTCTTTTCTACTTTTTTTATTTTTTAGAGAGAGGTTCTTGCTCTGTGGCCCAGGCTGGAGTGCAGTGGCATGATCACAGCTCACTGCAGCCTTGACCTCTTGGGCTCAAGCAATCCTCCTGCCTCAGCCTACCAAGTAGCTGGGACTACAGGGACTTGCCACTGCACCTGGCTAATTTTTTAGTTTTTAGTTTTTTGCTATGTTGCCCAGGCTGGTCTCAAACTTGAGTTCAAGTAGTCCTCCTGTCTTGGCCTACCAAAGTGTTGGGATTACAGTTGTAAGCCACCATGCCCAGCCTCAGTGTTTTAATCACTTCTTAAAGTGAATCATGAAGACAAAATACAAGGCAAGGTGTAAATGGTGCTTGCCGTGTGTGATTTGTATGCTTTTCCAATGATGTTCTTTGAAAAGAACAGGTGAGGCCGGGTGTGGTGCCTCACGCCTGTAGTCCCAGCACTTTGGGAGGCCGAGGCGGGTGGATCACCTGAGGTCGGGAGTTCGAGACCAGCCTGACCAACATGGAGAAAACCTGTCT
Organism: Gorilla gorilla gorilla; assembly: GCF_029281585.2. Lineage (NCBI taxonomy): Eukaryota > Metazoa > Chordata > Mammalia > Primates > Hominidae > Gorilla > Gorilla gorilla. The sequence goes on from NC_073240.2 coordinate 90,415,515, forward strand.
CTACTAAAAATACAAAATTAGCTGAGCGTGGTGGCGCATACCTGTAATCCCAGCTACTCAGGAGGCTGAGGCGGGAGAATCACTTGAACCCTGGAGGTGGTGGTTGTGGTGAGCCGAGATCACGCCACTGTACTCCAGCCTGGGCACAAGAGTGAAACTTCGTCTCCAAAAAAAAAAAAAAAAAAAAAGACTAAGTGAACATTTCCTAAGTCAAGATTATATTGGGTTGGTTGGGTGCTGGTGGTGTTTTCTTCTTTGAATCTGTCTGAACCCAACCTAAGGGTCTCCCAGGACCAAGCACTGGCTCAGCCAGGAGGGTTCTACCACCCCCAAGAGACACTCACAGCTCCCTTTCATCCTTGGCCACACAAAACCTTCGTCAAGTTAGGCAGGGTGGGGAGTGTTAGCTTTAGAAGTTGTGCATTAACAAAACCTAAAAATGCCCAGTGGCAAATTTCAAAATTCTTCCCTCTCTGGTCAGCAAGCTTCCCCTCGATTCATATCCCCCACAATATAGCCAGACTATTTTGGCCCAAGAAAACCAACTTGCAAAGAATACCACCTATGAAAAGACTACATGGAAGAGATTTCAGGTCTAGGGCGTTAGGGAGGTCAGTGCCAGCTGCATGCCAATGTGGTCAGGCAGGACCAGTAGCACACACAGCTGCCCTCTCCTGAGGCAGCCGTACAGCATTTGTGTTCAGTGACACCTCACTCACTGCCCCAGTCATGCTACTTTTTATTTTACCTTTCATTAACTAGCCTCTCTGCTCTAGTCCTATAGGGAGTACTTTCCCTTGGTGAGGATCAAACACCTTACTGGATGGCCCTTCATGTGACAGCCTCCCCTCCTCACTTCTCTCTTGGGTGTCTTTAGAGGGAGTTACATGAAAGTGCTACCATATATCAGAGTGGTTGAAAGACATGACGGGCAATTTGGCCTCGAACTGGTGAACCCCTCCCCAAAGGGGATAAAATTAAACACCTCTCTCCATGTGGCTTTGTGTCACCCACACCTTCCTTTTGAGTCATGCTATCTACCACATTTACCCCAGCATCTCTGCTGAAGACTGGTTTCCTCTTAAAGTCATTTCCTCCTCATCTGATGATAGTTGGTGAAATTAACCTGAAATATATGAAATTCTCATTTCATTGTTTCTTCTCCCTTCTGCCTGCACCTCTCCCATCCCCAGAAATAAGTGAAACAAACATTGGAGACAAAGCACAAGTAACAACAGAGCCAGAGAGATTTGGAGCCAGAGTTGCTGGGTCAGGGTCCCATCCTCGCCATTTCTAGCTCTTTGATCCTAAGCAGGATTTAACCTCAGATTGTTATTTATTTATTTATTTATTTATTCATTTATTTATTCATTTATTTATTTACTTTATTTACCTACGGGAATAATTATACTAAGAATGCCTACCTCAGGATAATTGAGAGGTTCAGATGATATTTTTCAGAGTGCTGATGTTACTTTGGACAGTGGTTTGGCTTTATCTGTTTGGTTCCCATTCATACATCATCTCCAAGGTAGAAACTACAAGCAAAGTGTCTGACATGGTCCAGCTCCACATCAAAGCATCTAACTGATGGGCTGCGAGGAAAGCAGAGCCCGGCCTGGTTATCGTTTCCAAAAACATTCCTGGGCTCAGAAGTGCTGACGAGCCACGTTGTGTGCACCATCAAACTCTGATCCTTGTCTTTTCCTTCATATGTGGGCACCTTGAGAAATCAAGGTGTATACATGTCCTGCCTACTGGCAAGGCGACTTCCGGGCACAGCCCCACAGTGGAACTTGCTTATTCTGGGACATCTAGCCTGTCAGCTGCAGTCTTCCCACAGGGCTCCTTCAGCCTTCTTCTCTGTTCTCTGCTCACATGCAAGGTTTGCCTTTAAACCCACAGATATGAATACTTACTAGAGTGGGGGCTCCTCCATATCCTCACCTCCATATGTCAACATACAGGGTTTAAAGCAGTGCACATTTGAGCTACCTGCTGGGAGGTGGACAACCACGGTTTTGTAAGCATTGATTGCCTTCTCTCTCTCTCTCTCTCTCTCTCTCTCTCTCTCTCTCTCCTCTCCTCAATCTGACAGGATCTCACTCTGTTGCCCATTATTAATAGGAGAGCAGTAGTGTGATCATGGCTCAGGCAGCCTCGAACTCCCAGACTCGAGATCCTCCTGCCTCAGCCTCTTTAGTAGCTAAAACTACACTGCATTTGGCTGATTTTTCCTTTTTTTTTTTTTGTAGAAACAGGGTCTTGCTGTGTTGCCCAGGCTGGTATTGAACTCCTGGCCTTAAGCAATCCTCCCGCCTCAGCCTCCCAAAGTGCTGGGATTACAGGTGTGAGCCGCTGTGCCGGGCCTGATTGGTTGTTTAATGTGCAGTCCTCTGGGGTCTTGTTAAAAATGCACATTCTGATGCAGCATGTCTGAGATGTGGCTCCCCATGGGGAGCTCCAAGGTCCAGCCCTCCTTGGACCACCCTTTGAGTAGTGAGGCTCCAGGAGATCCCACAAGCTTCCAGATTTGACACTTCTGAGCTTCCTCAACTCCAGAGCCAAGCCCCTAACCGAAAGTGGGATCAGAGGCCAGGCATGGTGGCTCATGCCTGTAATTCCAGCACTTTGGGAGGCCGAGGTGGGAAGATCACCTAAGGTCAGGAGTTCGAGACCAGCCTGGCCAACATAGTGAAACCCTGTCTCTACTAAAAATACAAAAATTGGCCGAGTGTGGTGGCATGTACCTGTAATCCGAGCTACTCGGGAGGCTGAGGCAGGAGAATCGCTTGAAGCTGGGAGGCAGAGGTTGCAGTGAGCCGAGATCACACCACTGCACTCCAGCCTGGGTGACAGAGTGAGACTCTGTCTCAAAAAAAAAAAAAAAAAAAAGGGGGGGGTGGGATCAGCAATAGTCCACTTCACCTCTTTTCCTGCTAGCTTGAGTTAAGAGAAAGGTATACCTCTTCTAGTAAGGCTTTGCCAGGCCCCCAGGCAGCACTAACCTCCTCCACTTTCCCCTGGGTAAACCCGAGGCAGTGGCCAGTCTCATTGAGAGGCTCTCTGAAGCTGGCGCCCGTTTCCTTCCTGAGACCTCCACCCACCGCTTGACGAATTGCCTCCAGACTCTGCTGTCTCCATTCTCCCAACGTCCACATTAGCATGGCAGAAATGCATTGCCGCAACCTTTCAACTCTCAAATTACTTTGATGAGGCAGAAACCCTGCCTTATCCCAGATGTCCCCAGAAAGTGTCGGGTGTGGTGGCTCATGCCTGTAATCCCAGCACTTTGGGAGGCCAAGGTGGGAGGATCACCTAAGGTCAGGAGTTCAAGACCAGCCTGACCAACACGGAGAAACCCTGTCTCTACTAAAAATACAAAATTATCTGGGTGTGGTGGCGCATGCCTGTAATCCCAGCTACTCAGGAGGCTGAGGCAGGAGAATCGCTTGAACCCGGGAAGGTGCAGGTTGCGGTAAGCTGAGATCTCACCATTGCACTCCAGCCTGGGCAACAAAAGCGAAACTCCGTCTCAAAAAAAAAAAAAAAAAGAAACAACAACAAAAAAAAAAACAGATGTCCCCAAAAAGGAAGTTGTTATGGGCACCAAATCGTTGTCATAAAATTCATGTTTTGTTGTCCCCCTTCCCATAGCTGGTGGCCTTCAAAAGAGTATTTTATTGTCTCTCTCCAATAATGTGGGGGCCATTTGTAGGAATCACACAATAGGCAGCTGGGATTTTGTGAAGCTCAGCACGTCAGATTTTAACATTGGTAGTCTTCGGACACGTTTCCCCAAAAGCGGCACCACCTTCTCAGGCAAGGTCTGGCCCAGCCCACCCAGCTAACCCTCCTGCCCAGCTTGTCCCTGGAGGGGCAGTGTCAGGGCACGGCCAGCAGGGGGCGGCGCGAGCACACAGTCAGAGCCGGCTCGCGGGATCCCAACCCTACGGCTTCTTTCTCAGAAAGCCACTTGGTTTTCTTATCAGACGGGGGCCCTGAGCTAAGGCCCCAGCCCTGCTGACCTTAGGGACGACCCCAGCATCCCATTCGGGTTTGAGTAGGAGCTAGGGCTGCCCCAAGAGTCTTCTGCTCAGCATGTGCCTGATTTCATTTATATATTTAGAGCTGCCACAAATTCAGAGTGGACCTGGACTGTGTCCAGGAGGGCACCTGGCAGCTCGGGGCTCAGGGGAAGATGGGAGTCAGTGGATAGGGATCAACCAGTGTTTCCCTCAGATTTAGGACCCAGGTCTTAAGGAACAATTAGAAGTATATCATGAAAACGTAAAAGATACCCATTCTTTTTTTCTTTCTTTCTTTTTTGAGACGGAGTCTCTCTCTGTCACCCAGGCTGGAGTGCAGTGGTGCGATCTCGGCTCACCGCAACCTCCGCCTCTCGGGTGCAAGCAGTTCTCCTGCCTCAGCCTCCTGAGTAGCTGGGATTACAGGTCCCCGCCACCAAACTCGGCTAATTTTTTTGTTGTTGTTTTTGTTTGTTTGTTTGGGGACAGAGTTTTGCTCTGTTGCCCAGGCTGGAGTGCAATCGCGCGATCTTGGCTCACTGTAGCCTCTGCCTCCTGGGTTCAAGTGATTCTCCTGCCTCAGCCTCCCAAGTCGCTGGGATTACAGGTCCCTGCCACCACGCCTGGCTAATTTTTGTATTTTTAGTAGAGATGGGGTTTCACCATGTTGGCCAAGCTGGTCTCAAATCCTGACCTCAAGTGATCTGCCCACCTCAGCCTCCCAAAGTGCTGGGATTACAGGCACGAGCCACTGCGCCTGGCCAAAAATACCCATTCCTTTTAATTATTTAACTCAGCCTCATCACCACCCCCTTCCATCAACACCTCCACGCAGGTCACCAGTGCCCTCCACCTTGGCAAACACTAGTCTCTATTCCTTTCTCACATGACCCCAAAGCACCATTGACAGTTCTCGTACTTGAAATACCTTCTTAGCTCCAGATGTTCATAAGCGATCTCTCAGGGTGAGGCCCCTTCTACCAGAGCAGCTTCATTCTTTTTAGGTTGGTGTTGTGTTTTGTTTTGTTGATACAGGGTCTCCCTCTGTTGTCCAGGCTGGGGTGCAGTGGCACAACCATGGCTAACTGCAGCCTCGACCTCCTGGGCTCAGGTGATCCTCCCACCTCAGCCTCCTGAGTAGTGGGGACTACAGGCGTGCACCACCATGCCCAACTAATTTGTGTATTTTTTGTAGAGGTGGGTTTCACCATGTTGCCCAGGTTGGTCTCAAACTCCCACGTTCAAGCAATCCTCCTGCCTCGGCCTCCCAAAGTGCTGAGATTATAGGCATGAGCCACATGCCTGCCCTTTTTAGGTTTAAATACCAAGGTTCCATGTGAGATTTCATTTGCAAAAATGAAGCCTCAACATTTGGGACAAAATCCTCACTGGTTGATCTCCTACCCTTCTGCCCATAATAATTTGCTGTGATTCCTCCTCCAGCCTAGGAGTCCTATGCAAATACCATTTTCATTTTCATGGATTTTATGACCATGGCTTGTTGACTGTGAATGTTATAAAGAAGGAAGTTTCTTGGGTAATGAGCATACACTACAAACCCTAGGAGTGAAAGAAAGTATGTAAGAAATAAGTGCATATATATATGTATATATAAATATATATGTATACCCACACACACACATATGTATACATTGACATATACATGAACATGTACACAGCCTCACTGAAAAGCAAGAAAGAGAACTCTCAGTGGATCAGAGAAATTCCCAAAGGTGTGAAAGCAGATAGGACTGAATTGAATCCAAAGTCCAGAAAACGGTTGGAATATCCTGGCCCAAAAGGTAGGTGCAGCACTAAGGGTGCTTGATACCCACAAAGAATGGGGGTGACCCTACAGGCAAGAGCAGACAAGTCTTGGGTTGATTGACTGGGATGCCTTGGTGGGAACAACAAGCCTCGCCTACTGCCACTAGCCAGCCAGCGTCTGCTTCCATGTGGGAAAATGAGTGTAGCATCTTAGAAAAAGTATCTGTCAATGCTTAGGAGACCCATGCCCAGAAGAAGCCAGCACTTCCCCAAGAGGGAACAGCATGCTCAGCAAACAGGGCATCTAACAGGGATTCTCACCTACAGAAATGAGCACACACCCGAAAATCACCAAGCACTTGAGGAAAGCCAACTCCATAGAAGGAAAGCATTTGTATTTGTCAAAATATGCAGATTTGGGCCACGCATGGTGGCTCACAAGTATAATCCCAGCACTTTGAGAGGCTGAGGTGGAAGGATGGCTTGAAGCTAGGAGTTGGAGACCAGCCTGGGCAACAGAGCCAGACCCTTACCTCTACAAAAAATATGTAAATATTAGCTGGGTGCAGTGGCATGCGCCTGTAGTCGCAGCTACTCAGTAGGCTGAGGCAGGAGGCTTGCTTGAGCCCAGGAGTTTGAGGTTGCAGTGAACTGTGATTGCACCACTGCACTCCAGCCCGGGTGACAAGTGAGACCCTGTCTCAAAAAAAAAAAAAAAATGCAGATTTGGAAAGTGTAAGTTCATCACCGTAAAATGCCTGAGAGTGAAGACAAAAAAAGAGCTTTAACTCTATAACTTGAGGACTGAGTGAGTGCTCAGAGAAGATGCCACTTATAATTCTAAGTAGAACTGTCCATCCAGGCAAGGGGACTGGAGGAGACAGCTTTTGGTGGAGAGACTCCTTCTCCCAGACAGACGGAGGGAACGTGACTGCCACCCTGGAAAGAGATCCAAGTTCCTGACCACCCCACACACGTCAGACTGCACCTCAGCAAGGGGAGGAGGCCACCCCTGAATGAAGCCACTTCCAGGCCTCTTCCACCCTGGAATTCTGTGTGGAAAACTCCCAGCCTGCCTAGAGGCCACCAGGACTGCTGTGTTTGCCAAATCATTTGAACATATATCCTCTCTCTTTTATCTTCTTTTATTGCAATTTTGGGGTGAATAGGGGGATATTTTAACCCAGGCTCCTTACCTGTTTTCACAGACTCTAAGTCATAAAACTCTGTTACAAAGGAAATGATTGAGAAAATGAATTCGAGTCTTTGAAATACAACCTTACACAAAAATCACTGTCTTAAAGTTTCAAGGGCAGGTGGAAATATAACTATCCCCAGTTCTTCTTCTTCAAGGGAATTTCCCCTCCTTTATTCCCCATCCCCCAACTTGAGAACAGGGTGACACCTGAGCTCACTTGGGCTTAGGGAGTCTAAGGGGGGACCACAGTCATCTCAAGCAGCCCTTTCCTAGCCTTGGGTCCAGGACAGTTGAGGAGAGGCCCAGGGATTCTAACTACAGTTCAGCTGGCAGGAGATGTTTTCAGAAGGCTGTGTTCTCAGCTTGGGCCCGGGGGCCAAAGAGCTGCTCAGCAACGGCCTTGCCATCATACTTGGGCAGCGTGCCCCCGAAGTCAGAGGGCAGGATGTTCTCATCGATCTCCCGGTAGAAACCAGAAAGGTCATCCCCATGGACAAAGACCTGCAGGGAAGCAAGGGAGACAGAACTGAGCAGGAGGAGGTGCCCTAAGGATGAGGGTTGAGGGAGGAAAGGGGCAGGAGGACAAAGCCCCATCATGTGCAGTCTTTGCCTGGCAACACCCCTCTCCTCAGGTCTCCATGTTGGGTGTCAGTGGGATCCACGTAGCTCAGGACCATGGTAGAGTGTGAGGAGGGCTCAGGTGAGGCCCTACCCTCGGCCCTCTTGTCTCATTTTCTGGGCGGCCCATGTACTCACCCTCTCAAGTAGCTTGCTCTTCAAGAAGGGCTTGACCACATTGTAGGTCGTGGTGAAGTACCATGGCTGGTGGATGAAGTGGATGGCTTTGAACCGGGCTGGGAAGGAATCCTGCGGTGACAGAGAGATACCCCGTTCCCCATGGCCCCAGTGACCTCAGAGGCTCCCACTCATTCCCTGCTGCCTCTCCTCATGGCATAGAACAGACTTGTCCAGCATCACAGGGCTGCCCTGGAGAAGGGCCCACTGAAGGTCCTATTTCCAGGCCAGCAACTAGGGATCCCTGGCTCACTGTGGCCCAGACTGCAGGGAGGAAGCCCCAAGATTCATAAGACCCAACCCTCTCCCTGCTGATGCAAATTAAACTGGGAATTAGGAAAAGAAATGAAAGTAGCCTTGCTTGGCCTTTTGGTGAGTTTTTTCAAACCCACCTGCCTGCCGAAGGGACTGCAAACTATTACAAATGACAGGAACAGTATTATCACCCCTCATTGTCCATCAGCCCCTCCCACAACCTCCACCTCCCACCCCTCCTTTCCCAAATACACAGAGCAGATCTAAGATGGCTCTAAGAAAGGACACCTGACATGTCAGCACATATAGGAGTGAGTTATCAGAGGGTTAGTGATAATCCCTTTCTCGGGGTGAATCCACATTCAAAGAGAGGCAGTGCAACATATGTGGACAGACAACACGGGATTCCAGGTCAGAAGATGCAGGTTCAAGTGTGGCCTCTGCCGCTTTATTGCTGTGTGACCTCGAGATGTCTCTTAAATCTCTCAGCCTTCGTTTCCAGGTTTGAAAAATGAAGCAGGGAAGGAGGGAGAGAATGCTCTCAAGGAGTCGATGGAAGAATGAAAGGGAATACTTGGCAAACTGTCAATCACTATGCAAGTGCTTATGGTTGGGACTGTGGCTGTCACTGCTTTTTATGGCACGAGGTGGTCCAACTTCTCAGTTCCCTGCAAACACCATGAAAGGAGGCCCAGCCTCTCAGCCTCCCCAGCTGTGGGAGGCTGCCGTGCGACAGAACTCTAAGCCTCACCTGGAGCATGTCCACCATCTTCCTGAGATCTGAAGCCCGGAGACTAGCAGCCTGCTGCATGGTAAAGCCCTGGAAGTTCTCAATGATGCAGAAGCCATTGATTTGAGTTTCCTCATTCTCCAGCAGCTTCTCCAGGATGAAGCAATATGCCTGCAAGATCTTGGGCACAGAGAGAACAGGCTGTGAGATCTAACCCGCAACAATAATTAAGGCTTGAGGTCCTGAGGGGAGAGCTAATTGGTACATTCTTCACTGGGGTAATTTGCTGCAGGCTTTGATCTCGGACATTCCACTTCTGTGAATGTATACCAAGAAAACAAGTTCAAATGTCACATCCATGGTTAGAGGCCAGAAGGTTTATCCCAGTACTCTTACAATTGTGGGAACATTGGAGACAACCTAAATGTCCAACAATGGGAAGTGGTGAAATTGTGGTACATTTATGCCATGGAATACTCTGGAACAATTAAAAACAATACAGAAGACTAATAATACAGGAAAATGTGCATGATATATTATTGTAGAATATAATCCCATTATTGTAAGAAAAATGTGTGGGCTGGGTGTGGTGGCTCACGCCTATAATCCCAGCACTTTGGGAGGCCGAGGCAGGTGGATCACCTGAGGTCAAGAATTCAAGACCAGCCTGGCCAACATGGTGAAACCCCATCTCAACTAAAAATACAAAAAAATCAGCTGAGTATGGTGGCAGGCACCTGTAATCCCAGCTACTTCGGGAGGCTGAGGCAGGAGAATCACTTGAACTTGGGAGGCAGAGGTTGCAGTGAGCCGAGATCACGCCACTGCTCTCCAACCTAGGCGACAAGAGCAAAACTGTGTCTCAAAGAAAAAAGAAAAATGTGTGTGTGTGCGTGTGTGTGTGTGTATGTGCATGCATACATGTATGAAAAGATTGGAAGGATGTCAATAGTAGAGCTCTCTAGGTAGTAGAATTGCAAATGATTTTAAATTTGTTTGTAATATTTTTTTTTTGAGACGGAGTCTTGCTCTGTCGCCCAGGCTGGAGTGCAGTGGTGCGATCTTGGCTCACTGCAACCTCTGCCTCACGGGTTCAAGCGATTCCCCTGCCTCAGTCTCCCAAGTAGCTGGGATTACAGGTGCCTGCCACCATGCCTGGCTAATTTTTGTATTTTTAGTAGAGACAGGGTTTCACCATGTTGGCCAGGCTGGACTCGAACTCCTGACTTCAGGCAATCCACCCACCTTGGCCTCCCAAAGTGCTGGGATTACAGGCATGAGCCACTGCGCCCAGCCAATTTTTTGTATTTTCTAAAATGAGTAGATATCACTTATGTAATAAGAAAAAATATATATTTAAGTCTCTTCCTTAATACACACAGATAGGCAGGTGTGCATTTCAGTCCTACAGCCAGTGTCTTATTTGATGGGAAAACCCTAGAGGCATCCTTACTAAGATCAGGAATTAGATAAAGACTTCACCATCTCTTCCACCATTTAATTCTATATTGAAAGTACTAACCAATGCAATCAATTTGTTAAAAAAAAAATCAGGGGCATAAGAAGTGGAAAGGGAGAAGAAAAACTATCTCCTCTACTTACAGATAGTATTATAGTATACTTAGAAAACCCCAGAGAATCCATTATAAAACTAACATAAATTTTAAAAGAGTTCAGTAAAATAGGGGGATATACAATTAAAAAACAAAAACAATAACCTTCATTTATACAAACAATAACCAACTAGAAGATATAATGGAAGAAAGAGCCCCATTTTTAGCAATGACAACAAAATTAATACCTAAGACAAATTTAATGAAAAATGTGCACAACGTTGTGAGGAAAAAAATTTAAAAACTTTTTATTTTTCAGAAACAGAGTCTCTCTCTGTCCCCCCAGATGAAGTGCAGTAGCACAATCATAGCTTATGAAGAAATCTTTAAAACACTCCTGAAAACTCAAAAGTAGGCTTGAAGAAAACAGAAGGCATCTCACATTTGTGGATAGGACAACTGGCCAGGAATGTGACATTCCGAAAGAAGCCAGTTCTCCCCAAGCTTGTTATTTATGTTTAATATTATCCCCAAAACATACTCCTAATATTTCTCCTAAAGCTAGACAAATTAATTCTAAAGATCATAGGGGAAAATAAACATGCAAAAGTAGCTAGAAAAGCCCCCCAAAAAGCAGATCACTAAGGACAAAACTAGCCCTAACAGATTAAACATGCCACAAAATCTCTATCATCAAAACAGTATGATATTGGAGTATGAATAGATAAAGAGACCAATGGAACAGAATAGAAAGTCCAGAAATAGACCAAGCACATATGAAAATATAAAACATGATAAAGATGGCATTTCAAGTCATTGAAAAAAGATGGATTTTTTAATAAATTGTGTTGGCACAACTAGATAGCATTATCTAAAATTAGTTTGGGCCAGGTGCGGTGTCTCATGCCTGTAATCCCAGCACTTTGGGAGGCCAAGGTGGGCAGATCACTTGAGCTCAGGAGTTTGAGACCAGCCTGGCCAACATGGTGAAACCCCGTCTCTACTAAAAATACAAACATTAGCTGGGCATGGTGGCATGCATCTGTAATCCCAGCTACTTGGAAGGCTGAGGCTTGAGGATCGCTTGAACCCAGGAGGCGGAGGTTGCAGTGAGCTAAGATCATGCCACTGCACTCCAGCCTGGGTGACCAGAGCGAGACTCCATCTCAAAAATAAATAAATACAATAAAATAAGTTTGTAGCAGTTTTTTTTTTAATTAAAGGAGTCTTTTTCAGACTCAGTGACACATGCCAAAGTTCTCCCAAGACAAACCCTAATTCCCCAACTTGGGGCAGCCCCCTTAACGGCTCAGACAAGAAAAATTGTGTACATACAAGCACAAAGAACTCGGGCTCCTAAATAGATTGGAACCTGTGCTTTCCAGAATCTCTTCCAGCCTATAGTCCACTAATCCCTGTTCTCTCTGTTGCTCTCAGCGTTTAGCATTTGGCAGGGCAGCCCCCAGCTCATGGCACACAGCTGTTACCCCCACTTGGCACTTGGCAGGGATACCCAGGAAGAGCCATGTATTATTGACCATCAAGCCCCACCTGCAAAGCTACTGGGTTTTCCAGCTGCCCTGGCACATCCTAGGAATTCTCTCCCTACCTGGAAAGGGCTAGGTGGCAGGTGGCTGCCCACCTTTCCCCCTCTACAGACCTTGCCTCCTGGAGAACCAGGAATGAGGGCCCAGTAGAGGCCAGGGTTGAGGGAGGGAACCCAGCCCACAGGGTGGGAGCCAGGCGAGCCCCCACTAACCTCATCAAAGGTGATTTCTTGACTTTGCCAGTTCTCAATGTTGAAGAGCATGACCACTCGGCCATACTTGTCCCGACTAGAGAGGACACCAGGGTAGCCAGCTTCAATGGTGCAGCGGACAGCCTCTGGGGACAGGCTGTCAAAGAGCTCAGGGTACTGCAGCCGGAAATTCACATAGCCTGGGGGAAGGAGAGGAGAGGAACCCCCTCAGGGAGCCATCCCATCCCTACCCCATCCCTCCTAGTGGGACTCAGAGACCTGGCCTCCTGCCAGGTCCTATGTGTGACCGAGCTGGCTACTCAACCTATCTGAGCCCCATGTTTCCTCTCCAAAAAATGGGATCTCGATATTGGCCTATCTATTCTAGATAGTCTAGATAGTGGCCTATCTCACCAAATTGTTGTGCAATCAAATGAGATTCAAGGTGTAAACATCATCATAAGCTTGGGCAAACATGAGGCATAGTCTTAAATATGAGGATAATCATTACTTGTTATTTTCTTCCCCATGGGGACAAGACACAGATTTTTCAGCTGGGCACAGGATAAGCTGAGTGGTGAGGTGTGCACAGGGCTGAGGAGAAGCTCCCAAGTAAAATCCAAACCCCAAGCAGGACACAGAGCTCCTGATTCCAGCAGCACCTCTACAGTCCACAAACACCATCCTTACCCATCCTGAACACTTCCCCACCTCTGTGGCCTGCACCACCAAACTTGAGCCCCTAGAGGACCTGGGCACCTCTGCCAAGAGACTGCCACATCAACTTGCTCACTGCTCTGGAACACTCTGGGCACCTCCCAACCCCTGGCCTTTGTCTTTGCTGTTCCCTCTGCCCTGGCTGCTCTTCCCCACAGATATCTCATTTCCTTCAGGTTTTTCTTCAAAATTCCCTTTGCACTGGGACTTCCCTGGCCACTTTATCTAAAACTTCATCCCCTCAAGACTTTATATCCACCTCCTTAATTTCTTTCCTTATTCCTTACCATTATTTAACCCGATATAATTTTACTTTATTTATTGGATGTATTGTTTCCACCATTAGAATATGAGTTCCACCGGGGCAGGGAACTTGTCTGTTTTGTCTCCACTGCATCCCTTGGCCTAAAACAGTTCTTGGCACAGCATGGCCCTGAATTACCATTTGGAGAAGGAAGAAGTAAGAAAAGGAAAATCATTAGCCTGCAGAGGGCCCACTTAGACCCCATTTCCGTCCACCAGTGCCCAAGATTTGATTTCTTGAGGGAACCACCCCTTTTTTTTTCTTTTTTTTCTTTTTTTTTTTTTTTTTGAGGTAGAGTTTTGCTCTTGTTGCCCAGGCTGGAGTGCAATGGCACGATCTCAGCTCACCGCAACCTCTGCCTCCTGCGTTCAAGCGATTCTCCTGCTTCAGCCTCCCCAGTAGCTGAGATTACAGGCATGCGCCACCACGCCCGGCTAGTTTTGTATTTTTAGTAGAGATGGGGTTTCTCCATGTTGGTCAGGCTGGTCTCAAACTCCCGACTTCAGATGATCTGCCTGCCTCGGCCTCGCAAAGTGCTGGGATTACAGGCGTGAGCCACCGCAACCGGCCGATGATTTCTTGAGGCATCCTGTCTTCATCCAGCCAGCAGTGCCAGAGCGGTTCTGTCCCCGGGGTTCATTCCCAGGTCTGACACCATCTTCAGTTCCACTGCACATGAGGCTTAGGTAACTGCCCTGAGCGAGGCATTATCCACCTTCCTGCAGCATTCCAGAGCCAAAGCTTAGGTTCTCATGGTGGGGGTCTGGAGGGGAAATTCCTCCCCTCGTCACCCAAATCGGGTACCCAAGTTTTACTCATTGAATCCCAAGACTGGGAGAGAGTTGAGAGGACTCAGACCTCTAGAAATCTGCTCCTGACACACTTCATTCATTCATTCGTTCGCTCATTATCAGAGCTGACCCATTTTACAGGTAAGGATGTGGAGGCTCAGAGAAACTGACTTGCCCACAGTATGGAAGCAGGCCTGTTCAGTGCCAGGATGAGAGCGGATAGCATCCTCGTGGCCTCCCGTCTTCCCAGGGCCGTCCCTCCAGCACGGGCCTCACCTCTGAGCAGCTCATAGGCACGGCCCACGTTGAACTTCCGTGCGCGGATGAAGCGCAGGAAGAAGCCGCTGTCCTTCTCTTGCACCCTCTCCGCCACGGCCACGGCCAGCTCCTCCCCCGAGGCCGCCTGCGCCTGCACCATCTCCTGCAGCTCTCGCACTGCCTCCTCCCGGGTCTCCTCTCTCTCGTTCAGCTCATCCTTGGCCTGGAACAGGGTGGGGTGTGCATGAAGTTAAACTTAGGTGCGGGTGAGGGGCAGGACACACAGGTGATGAGTCTCCTGCCAGAGCTAGACCAGCCAAGGGGGCCCAGGGGTCTGCAGCCGCAGCTTTGCTTTTCTGCCCCAGGGGCAGCATCTGCATTGGCAACACCTGAGACTGTTGTGTGTGGAGAGAATTCGGTCAAACTGTTCATCCCGGATATTTGCAGAATATGGCCAACAGTCTAAATGTTTCTAAAAATGACTGCCTACACTCACTGAGCCTTTGCCTAGCAACCTGCTAAGTCCTTTAAATGCACTGTGTTTTTTAATCTTTGCCACAGACCATCATGGTTGGTGTTCTTATCCCCATCTCTCAGATGAGCAGACTGAGGCTCATAAAGGTGAAGATATTCTTGCTCAAGGTCACCCAGAGAGAAAGGAGTGGAGCTGGGACTCCTCTTTTCATCATTTCACTCTGCTGCCTCCCAGGCTTGATTCTGATTTTTTCAAAAACACGGCTCTCTGGCAGATGGCAGCCTGCCTCCTGCCCAGAGCCTCACATTCCTCCCCTCTGCTGGGTCAGGAGAACTCCTCCGTGCGCCTCAGGCAGCTCTCTCCTTGGACAGCATGAGGAGGGAAGGGAAAGGAGGGGGAGTAAAGTGTGAAGGAGCTAATAGCACCTTTCCCTTGAGATGCCCAAGGAAGCAGAGATGGAAGCTGGGTGCCCAGGCTCAGCTCAGCCAATTCTCATCCTCCCCAGCAGCCCTAAGACAGCTCTGTCAGCCTCCACAGAGCACAATCTGATCACCTCTGAGCTAGTCCACCAACCGTCTTTCATAGATACAAGAAGGCAAGACCCAGATATGGAAAGCAATCTGCCTAAGGTCACACAGCAAGCTGAAAGTAGGTCTGGTTCTGGAACTCAAGTCTCTTGCCTCTCTAGCAGGGGCAGCAGTTGGATCCTTGTTCCCCGGGGCCATTTCCAAACCAATGCTTCTCATATTGAGCCTAGTTTAGAGGGCCCTAGTTCCGAGGCTCTGGGCCGTAGTCTTGGGTTGGGCTGGCCTGGCTGGGTGTCTGGTCAACCCAGTTGCTGCCATAGCCGTGACCACCAGGAAGGACCTTAGAACAGGCCAGTCTATCAGGTCCAGGATGATCTGGAGTGCCGAGGCTGGACTCTTTTCACAGGAGAGAGAATGCAGTCATGTTCCCCTCATGTTGCCTCCCTAGGCTGCTCCTCTCCGCACTGTCAGCCACCTCACCTTCTGCAAGGTGTGGCGGGGCAGCTGGCTGCACGGGCCAAAGACAGGTCCATGGTCCTTGGTTGTGAGCTGCTCCAGTTGGGCACGGAGCTCCTGTTCCTCTTCAGGTACCATGCGGAATGTGCCCACCTGGGCAGAGAAAGGAAAAAGAGGAACAGCCAACCGCATCAGCCTGAGCCAGCCAGGGAAATGGGCCTGCTCAGACCTTCAGTTCTTTTGCTCAAGGTCGTTGTTAAGCCTCCTCCTATTGTGGGGTCAGGACCCACAGAGGGGTTATAGAAGTGTGTGCCTATATTCCTGGGCAGAGCAGAAGATAGAGAAGTAAGGAGGGAGGGAGAGGGAAGAGAGAGAAGAGAGGGAAGGTGGGTGGAGGAGAGCCCTGGAGGACAGGGTACTTACCCCTTCTGACATATTGCCTATGGAAGACACAGAGTCCTTGGAAAAAGAAGGGATCTGCTTTCTCTGTCCTGGCCTCTCCAGTCGGCCCCTTCCCTAGGATAGGAAGTCAGGGCTGCAGGGGTTAGAAAAACCATTCTGTTATTGTCTCAGAACTGTGGATCTCAAACTTTCAATTGCATCAGAATCACCCGAGGCATTTGTTAGAAATGCAGGTGCCTGGGCCCCAACCTCCATGATTCTGACTCTGCAGGTGCAGGCTGTGGCCTAGGAACCTGCAATTTAAAGCACTTCCTGGTGGCTCTGAGGGAGATGGTTCTTGGGCTACACTTTGGGAAACACTGCTTGGACAAAGGGCACAGACACAAATAGCTCAGTCCTTAGATGTTAAAACAAGTTGGCCCTGCCAGGAGAAAAAGAATCTGGCTCTGTTCTCAATGACATGATCACTGCAGGATAAAGCAATCTCTCCTCCCTCCTGTGGCCATCCTTCTCCAGCCCAAAGGAGTCCCTCAGAAACTTCGCAGCCTAGTGGATGGCCCTTTCCCCAATGCATTCGTTCTCAAGATGGGTGATGACCAGTTACATAAGTACATAATCACGAGACTGGAAGTGTGTTCTGTGCTTTGGGATGCACTAAGTACTTTCAAATCCACTCTCTCAGACCCAGGGTCAGCATTATTATTTCCATTTTACATAGGAGGAAACGGGAGGAGGAATAAGTGACTTGTCCAAGGTAACACAGCCAAAAAATAGCCAGGGATCAGTACTCAGACCCAAGTTGTGACTTCCTGTCAGGACCGAGAGGCAGCCTGCTGTGGCACAAAAGTTGGACCTGGGTTCGAGTTCTTCTCTTCCACTTGCAGGCTGTGTGATTTAACCCCAGTCTTGGTTGTTCCCTGTAAAGTAGGATGGAAGTGTTATGAAATGTAATAGACACATAAGCAATGCTTGGTTACCAGAACAGATCCCATTCATGGCCCACATGACAACCTGCTTCCCCAGAGGGTATTTTTGGAGACAGCTCTTCTGTTTCCAGGTTTTCTCTCCTGCCTAAATGTCCTGCCTAAGTGCCTTCAAGAACCCTTCACCATCCTACTCCTGCATGTGACCAGGTTCCATGGTCAGTTCAATCACTTAGTCACAGTTGGTAAGTGACAGAGTTGGGACTTGAACCTATGCCTGCCTGACACCAAGTCTTTTTTTGACACCTAGAGCCAAGACATCTGCAGACAAACTCCCTAGGAGAGCTGGTGTCATAGAAACCTTAAAGGTTAGGGAGACCTGGGTTGGAATCAGGCTTTGTCAGTTATGACTTGTGTGACCCTAGCAAGTTATTTAACCTTTCTGGGTCTCAGTTTCCTCATCTGCAAACTGAGGATAATAACAGTACCTACCAAAAAGAACTGTCATGAAAACCATATAATTTCTGCAATGCTCCTGGCACAGTGTCCTGTTCTAAAGCATAGTTCCCCTTCTCTTTCTTAGCTCCATATTGATTATTACCCTAACTTGCACAAAGAGACTTGGAGGATCCCCATAGAGTATCGGAGGGTCCCCCATTTCCTGCTCTTTCCACTCCACAGCCCCAGCAAGCACAGGGAAGTTCTGGGGGCCATAATCCACCCACAGGAACCAAATCTAAGCCATCTTTCTGGCTGGTAGACATCCAGGTATGTGGGCACAGAGATAGACAGGCTGAAATGCTGCTGTGCTATCAGTTGGGTTTTGCTGGAACAGGAATGGAAATGGAGAGGCTGACAGAACTGCCCTGGGGAGCCCAGGCAAGAGGGACAGTGGCTGGACACCCCCAGCCAGTTGTGCAGACCATCAGAACAAGATCCTAGATTTTAGGAATACAGGGTTCAAGTCCGTGCGGCAACTCTTTTCTAAATATGCCCAAGCCGTTAACTTTGAGTTTTAAAAATACTGATTTACAAGCTGTACACAATGAAAAAATGCCTATCCCTCACACCATGCTGATGCTGTTCCCTGCCATCTCAGTTTACCAATTAAAATACAGAATGCCCAATTAAATGTGAACTTTTTTTTTTTTTTTTTTTTTTTTGAGATGGAGTTTTGTTCTTGTCGCTCAGGCTAGAGTGCAATGGTGCGATCTCAGCTCACTGCAACCTCTGCCTCCCGGGTTCAAGCAATTCTCCTGCCTTAGCCTCCTGAGTAGCTGGAACTACAGGTGCCCACCAGCATGCCTGGCTAATTTTTTGTATTTTTAGTAGAGATGGGGTTTCACCATGTTGGCCAGGCTGGTCTCGAACTCCTGACCTCAGGCGATCTGCCTGCCTCAGCCTCCCAAAGTGCTGGGATTACAGGCGTGAGCCTAAATGTGAACTTTTTTAATACTAAAAAAAGTATTTGCTGTTCATCTGAAATTCACATTTAACTGGGTGTCCTGTATTTTTATTTGCTAAATCTGCCATCAAATTGGTCTGGCTCAACCTGGAGAATGGCCAGGTGGTTTCAGTTTTACAGGCATCCTGGGACGTGGTCTCCCTGCTCCCCTGAGTCCTCACCCCAGTCCTGGGCTCCCTGGCCCAGGCAGGCCCCAGATATTGACTTACCTGCCAGGTCGGCAGCTCCTCCTTGGGGCTACCTGGTACCTGAATGTCCTGGAGCTCTAGAGGTTGCCTCCGCTGGAGGCGTGGTCCGGTCAGCAGGTTGGGATTAGTGTGTCATAAGGAACTTCTCACCGCCCACAGTTTCCGTTAAATCGGGCTCACAGGAGGCCCTGAGTGGGGCAAAGGAAGACCCGGAGAGAAAGGGGAGAGGGGAGAGGCCTGGGCCTGGCTGGAGGCGCATCAAAGCCCTCCTTTGTGTGCTCCTGCTCTGGAGTTCCTGCTCGGCCATGTGGAAGCCCGGCTGTGGGGCTGGGATCTGGGCCAGTCCCATTCCCTCTTTTCTCTGCCCTCTTTCTCCTCAAGATCCCGGGGTGGGGTTGCTGAGAGAGCACCCCCCACCACCACCACCACCAGGGTAATAAGAGGTGAAGGGAAATCGTAAATATGACTACATCTACAGTGGCAGCTCTGGCAAATCCAGGCCTATTGCCCACCCCTCCCCCAGCCAGCAGGACCTGGCGTGGTAGTTTTCACCTCTGCAGTGAGTGGGGTCAGTTGGGAAATGTGGCTGGTTAAGGCCAAGCAGGGAGAGGACAAGACAGGCTGAGCCTCCTTCTGGGCAGTGTGGTGCAGCGGCATGCCCTGGAACCAGACTGCCCGCTTGTAAAGCCTCGCTCGAGTATCTTCTGGCCGGGAAACATGACTTCAAAACTCATCGGCTCAGTTTCCTCCTCTAAGAAGTGTAGAAAACTAGAGGACCAGGCTCATGACTTTAGTGCGGATGAAATGGCAGTAAAGTGCTTAGTTCAGGGGTTTAGCTGCCTGACAATAAGTCCTCTGGAAAGGTCAGTTACTCCAAATACAGTATCAATAGGTGCCTAACTGGAGGGAACTTATTATTCAATCCTTTGTACAGGAAGAAACCCCTCTGCAGCCTCTCAACAGGTAACTTCCCAGCCTCTGTTTTGCTATTCCACTGGATGAGGAGGAGGTAATTCCTGTAGAACATTTTCTGTCTAGGATTCCAAGGGCGGGAAGCTCCCTGTTTCCATTACTGGGGAGCTCTCCTTGTTTAAAACCTCATTGTTGGTTTGAGCCCCAAGCAGCTTCCTATAATGACCACCCTTGGTCCTGGTTTTGCCTCCTAGAGGTGCCCAGGACAAGGTCAAGCTCCCCTGCACAGGTCGCTCTCCAGAATCCAACCCCAGAAGTGCTTTTTTATTTTCCCTGGACATAGTTCTTGCTTTTCCACCCATTCCTACTTTGGCAGGTTTGGGATTTCTTCCCACCACCCCATCTCCTGCCGACCCCTTCCTCCAGAGCAGGCTGCAATGCCTGGTGCTTAGATCTGGAGGTGCACTTGAGTCACCTCGAGCTCTTTGTTTCCAAAAGCCTTTTCCCTGGGCTCCTACTCTGGCTGCTGTCTGGGTCTTGGGCTGTTTCTGTCCCAAGTCCTCTGTGGAGCTGGGGATCCTTCATTTATGTCATTCTTCTTCCTGGTGGTCTAGTCCTATGCTGTCTTATACAGTAGCCGCTAGCCCCATGTAGCTTTTCAGCATTTGAAATGGGGTAATGCTAGAGATTGGGTCTCACTATAAAAAAATTTTTTTTTAAATAGGGTAATACGACCCAAGAACTAAATTTTTGTGGGAGTCTGGCAGGGGACAGAGTCTCGCTCTGTCACCCAGGCTGGAGTGCAGTGGTGCGATCTCAGCTTATTGCAACCTCCGCCTCCCAGGTGCAAGTGATTCTCATGCCTCAGCCTCCCAAGTAGCTGGGATTACAGGCACGTACCACCATGCCCAGCTAATTTTAGTATTTTTAGTAGAGACAGGGTTTCACATGTTGGCCAGGCTGGTCTCGAACTCCTGAGCTCAAGTGATCACCCCACCTTGGCCTCCCAAAGTGCTGGGATTACAAGCATGAGCTGTTGTGCCCAGCCTTACATTTTTAATTTTATTTGATTTTAATTAACTTAAATTTAAATTTAAAAACTAATACTGGATTCAGTGTTTTGAAAGCTTGTAAGTAGGTTTAGAACAATTTATATGTGTGATCCTATTTTTTTCAACTGTAAATTTTGTGAAGTATTTCTCATAAGAATTTAGAGTCCCAAGTGAGATGTGCTATAAAGTACCTAAAGACTTAGTACAAACAAAATAATGTAAAATATCCCATTAACACTTTTTATAAGGCTTAATGTTCTGAAATTATCATCATCATGTTTGTTATATATTGGGTTAAAAATATATTAGAGCTTGTAATCCCAGCACTTTGGGAGGCCAAGGCGGGAGGACCACTTGAGGTCAGGAGTTTGAGACCAGCCTGGCCAACATGGTGAAACCTAGTCTCTGCAAAAAAACAAAAATTAGCTGGGCGTGGTGGCAGGCACCTGTAATCCCATCTACTCAGGAGGCTGAGGTAGGAGGATCGCTTGAACCTTAGAGGTGAAGGTTGCAGTGAGCTGAGATCACACCACTACACTCCAGCCTGGATGATGGAGTGAGACTCCATCTCAAAAAACACACACACACACACACACAAGCTAATTTTTCCTGTTTCTTTTTTTAAGACTTGGTTTTGTTCTCTCA
The DNA here is from genome assembly GCF_029281585.2 of Gorilla gorilla gorilla. NCBI lineage: Eukaryota > Metazoa > Chordata > Mammalia > Primates > Hominidae > Gorilla > Gorilla gorilla. The sequence continues at coordinate 90,436,694 of NC_073240.2, forward strand.
CCCTGGCTAGAGTGCAGTTTTGAGACGGTTTTGTTCTCTCACCCTGGCTAGAGTGCAGTTTTGAGACGGTTTTGTTCTCTCACCCTGGCTAGAGTGCAGTGGCATGATTATGGCTCACTGCGACCTCGATCTCCCTAGCTCAAGCCATCTTCCTCCCTCAGCCTCCTGAGTAGCTGAAACCACAGGAGTGCACCACCACATCCAACTAAAAAAAATTTTTTTTTTTTTTGAGACATAGTCTCGCTCTGTCACCCAGGCTGGAGTGCAGTGGCACTATCTCAGCTCACTGCAACCTCTGCCTCCTGGGTTCAAGCAATTCTTCTGCCTCAGCCTCCCGAGTAGCTGGGATTACAGGTGCCCACAACCATGCCCAGCTATTTTTTTGTGTTTTTAGTAGAGACTGGGTTTCACCATGTTGGCCGGGCTAGTTTTGAACTTCTGACCTCAGGTGATCCACCTGCCTCAGCCTCCCAAAGTGCTGGAATTACAGACGTGAGCCACCATGCCCGGCCATATTTTGTTTGTTTGTTTTTTATAGAGACAAGGTCTTACTCTGTTGCCCAGGCTGGTCTCAAACTTCTGGACTCAAGCGATCATCCCACCTTGGCCTCCCAAATTACTGGGATTACAGACGTGAGCCACCACGCCTAGCCCTGTTTCTTTTTTTTAGGGGTAGACTCTCTCTCTGTCGCCCAGCCTGGAGTGCACTGGCACGATCATAGGTCACTGCAGCCTCCAACTCCTGGGCTCAGGCAATTCTCCTGCCTCAGCCCCTTGAGTAGCTAGGACTATCAGCAGGCACTAACCTGCCCAACTGATTTTTTTTTTTTTTTTTTTTGAGATGGAGTCTTGCTCTGTCGCCCAGGCTGGAGTGCAGTGATGTGAACTCAGCTCACTGCAGCCTCCACCTCCTGGGTTCAAGCGATTCTCCTGCCTCAGCCTCCCGAGTAGCTGGGACTACAGGTGGGCACCACCGTGCCCAGCTAATTTTTGTATATATTTTTAGTAGAGACAGGGTTACACCATGTTGGCCAGGCTGGTCTTGAACTCCTGACCTCAAGTGAGCCGCCCGCCTCGGCCTCCTAAAGTGCTGGGATTACAGGCATGAGCCACCACGCCCGGCCTCAACTAATTTTTAAAATTATTTTTTATAGAAATGGGGTCTCACTATGTTGCCCAGGCTGGACTCAAACTCTTGGTTTCAAGCTGTCCTCCTACCTTGGCTTCCCAAAGTGTTGTGATTACAGGCCTGAGCCATGGCACCTGGCCCACCTGTTTCTTTTTACTTTTCTTGATGTGATATTAGAAAATTTAGAATGACATCTATTTCTCATGGAGTGGGCGGGTCTAAACCTTGCTACTGCTCAGTGTGGTCTAGAAACCAGCAGCATTGGCCTTACCTGGCAGCCTGTGGGAAATGCAGAGTCTCGGGCCCTTCCCCAGAGAGGCCAAGTCAGAGCCTGGATTGGATTAGGGCCCATCCTAATGACCTCATTTTAACTTAATTACTTAAAATTACTTAATTTTTAGCCGGAACGGTGGCACAGCTCTGTAGTCTCAGCTACTGGGGAGGCTGAGGAAGGAGGATCTCTTGAGTCCAGGAATTTGAGGCTGTAGTAAGCTATGATTGTACCTGTGAACAGCCACTACACTCCAGCCTGGGCAACACAGCGAGACCCTGACTCAAAAAAACCCAAAAATAAATAAATAAATAAATAAATAAATAAATAAATAAATAAATAAATAATTTTAATGGAGTTCACCAGGTATAATAATTCCCCCATGCATATAAAAGTTTGAAAAGCACTGCCCTAGAGAATATCTCCCCTTCTGCTATTCCTGTCTGTGCCCAGCACAGTGGCTTGCCTGACCTGTCACTGCCACCAGCTGGGAGGTTTGGTAGGGAGTCAGACGGATGACTGCCCTCACCCACCATCCTCTTCCTCTTTGGGACAGGCAAGTGGAGGCTGGGTTGTGAGTGGAGGCAGAGAGGGAGGGTCTCCTGTCCTGATTCTAGGTCTGGCCCTGCCCAGTACGAGCCACTGACCCTCTTATGCCTCAGTTGTTTCACCTGTAAGATGCTACATGGGCCAAACTGCATCTGTCCACTCCCCACCCACCCAATCCATATGTGGAAGCTCTAACCCCCAGAACCTCAGAATGTGACTGTTATTTACAGATTGTGCCTTTAAAGAGGCAATTAAGTTAAAATGAGGTCATTAGTGTGGGCCCTAATTCAATATGGTTGGTATCCTTATAAGAAGAGGACACAGACAGTTACAGTGGGAAGACCATGGGAAGACATAGGGAGAGAATGCCACCTACAAAGAAAGGAGAAAGGCTGCAGAGGAAACTGATTCTGCCAACTCCTTGATCTCAGACTTCCAGCTTCCAGAACTGTGAGAAAATGAATTTCTGTTGTTTAAGCCACCTGGTCTATGGTACTTTGTGATGGCAGCCATAGCAAACAAATACAGATAGGATGATGGTTTTTTTCCCAGGTACTTCATAGAGTGCGAGGCTCCTTGGAGATAATGAGAATGAGAGCCCAGGCTGCCCCGTGGGAAGGAACCATGAGGGCTCAGAAGAGGCTCTGTCAATGCTGGGTGATAGACTCCGTCACAAAGAACATTCCTGTGCACCAAGAACACTTTTGAGTTAATGGCCCAGCCCTGATAGAAGTGGGCTGCACAGAACTTTTCGGGATACTAGCAGGCCACGAGGTCATTCTGGGGGAGCAGAGCTTTCTGCAGCATTATCTTCTGCTCACAGCCCTTCTAGTGCCTCTAATCTTCCCTCCTCCCTTCCCAAGAGTCACGCTCACATCCAGCTCCCCTGGTGGGAACAATAGTGCCTCTGTGAGAGGAGATGCACCCTCATTGGCCCAGACACCTGTGCTGGCAACACTGGCAGACAACTATGGGCTCCCTGGCCTGCTGCCCTCTGCCTGGCTGAAGGCGGGCATGGGGATGACTCACATTTGTCGTGCCCCCTTTCTGTACCGTGGCCTGTGCCCTACCAGCCTTATCTCAGCCAACCCTTCCAGATGTGAGAGAGTATAATCCCCTTTTTCATAGACTAGGATACTGAGAGTCCGGGAGGTGAGGGGTCTTCCCAAAGCCACACAGCTGGTTAGAAATGGAGTCTCGGCCATTCTAAAGCCCTCTCAGCATTCAACACACAAGGCTCTCCCCCCTCAAGAAGCGAGATCAACACAGGGGTGTCTGCCCAGGGACTTCACACCTGCCCCCTGGCTCCTGGGGAAGGTGGCATCACCTGACCCTCCCTGGGAGCAGTTCCAGTGGGCAAGAGTTTGGTCAATGCAATCCCTTCTTTGGTCAGTAATAATTATCCTGCGATAGGGAGGACCTTATGGAATCCTAGGCCTCAACCTTTCCTTTGAGAAGTGGGAAAACCCAAGTCCGGAAACATTCTGCACTTTCCTTAAAATTAAACATGGTAATGAGAGCGAGCAAGCAGAGTCTCTGACCCCTGGGGCGGGCAGACTCTTCGTGCTCTAAAAAGTTCCCTCCCTCTAGGAGGCACCGCTCATTCCACAAAGAGAGGCCTGCCTGTGTCAGGGGAAGAGTGGGAGGTGCTGGGAATGAGCAAGGAGGAGCTGAACAATACAGTCTATCAGGATGCTTGTTCCAAGAGGATTTCAGAATTAAGGTGTTTCCACGATCTGAGGAAAAATAAGCTTGCAAACACACACAAGTAAAAACGAAGTGAAGATGGATCCATGGCTGATGCGAGAGATGGAGAGATGGATAGATGTGATGAAGCAAGTAGAATAAAATATTTATGGTAGAATCTAAGTACTGGGTTTCTGGGATGTTAAATGTAAAAATCAAGAAGGCTTCTTCTTTTTTTTTAGACAGAGTCTTGCTCTTTCATCCAGGCTGGGGTGCAGTGGTGCGATCTTGGCTCACTGCAACCTCTGCCTCCCAGGTTCAAGCGATTCTACTGCCTCGGCCTCCCGAGTAGCTGGGATTACAGGCACCCACCACCATGCCTGGCTAATTTTTGTATTTTTAGTAGAGATGGGGTTTTACCATGTTGGCCAGGCTGCTCTCGAACTCCTGACCAAGGTGATCCACCCATCTTGGCCTCCCAAAGTGCTGGGATTACAGGTGTGAGTCACCATGCCCAGCCTCAAGAAGCCTTCTTTCTCTTATTTCACCATTCTTTCCCTTCCTCTCTTACCTTCCCTTTCCCATATTCTTTCAACCAACATGTATTGAGTAGCTATTATATATTAGGCACTGTGCATCCAGAGATAAATAAAATACTGTCTCTGCCTTAAGCAGCCCACAGTTTAGAAGGGGAGAGGCCTGCACAAAATAATTATAAAATAGGGCAAGTTCTACGACAAGACAAAGGTTCTGAAATGATCTATGTGGTAGTGTCAAAAAATGCTCCACAAAAATGGGGAGTTGTTCTTTGGTTAATTAAGTTTGAGAAATGTTACAAATTATATTGGAAGTTATTAATGAAAGTAAGCAATGCAAAGGCTCTGAGAAGTCCTGCAGCAAAGAAATCTAGAAAACCAGTTTAGGCTGGGCACAATGGCTCACACCTTTAATCCCAGCACTTTGTGGGGCTGAGATGGGAGAATTGACAGCCTGAGAGTTTCAGACCAGCCTGGTCAACATAATGAGACCCTGTCTCTAAAAAAATAAAATAAATAACTCGATGTTGTGGTTTGCACCTGTGGTCCCAGCTACTTAGGAGGCCAAGGCAGAAGGATTGAGCCCAGGAGGTCAAGGCTGCAGTGAACTATGATCTTGCCACTGCAGTCTAGCCTGGGTGGCAAAGTGAGACCCTCTCTCAAGAAAAGAAACAAAAAACCAGTTTAACTCAGCATTTCCCAAATTTATGAGCCAGTGCAACCCTTTCATGAACAACTTTGGAACCATTGTTTCTCTGAACATGCTTGGGAATCACTGATAGCTGTGGTCTGTGGAAAGAAACTAGAAGAAGCTTGGAAGGAGAAGACAGCTCTGCTGGGGGGAATTAAGAAGGACTTCCTAAAGAAAGTGATTTTCAAACTAACAAAAGAGCAAAAGTTTCACCAGGGAGACAATGTGGAGAAATGGAGTAGGTGTCCCTGAAAAGGACTCCCAGACGGTAAACAGCACATTTAAAAAATATGGAAAAGTAGGAGTTTGGCTGGTTTGGAGAATTGCAACTATGTAGTATAGTTGGAGCCTAGGGTTTGGGTAGGAGATAAGTGAAAAGATGAAGGCGGTGGCCAGATCCCTTAGGCCCTAAGATGCTATATTCCACAATTCAAAGAATTCTGTTTCAATGTAAATATAAAATAAAATTTGTTGAGCACCTACTATGTACCAGGCCCTATGCCAGGTACTGGGGAAATGTTGCTTTATAAGACACGGAGTCTTATAAGGGAGTGCCAAGTGCTATAGGGAGGTCGAGACGGGATTAAATCTGTCCACAGGATTTAAAAACAAGAAGGCAGCTGGGCACAGTGGCTCATGCCTGTAATCCCAGCACTTTGGGAGGCCAAGGCTGGCGGATCACCTGAGGTCAGGAGTGTGAGACCAGCCTGGCCAGCAAGGTGAAACCCCATCTCTACTAAAAATACAAAAATTAGCTGGGTGTGAGATGGGAGGATTGACAGCCTAAGAGTTTCAGACCAGCCTGGTCAACACAGTGAGACCCTGTCTCTAAAAAAATAGAAAAAATAACTTGATGTCGTGGCTTGCACCTGTGGTCCCAGCTACTTAGGAGGCCGAGGCAGAAGGATTCCTTGAGCCCAGGAGGTCACAGAAGGGAGTGCCAAGTGCTCCCGCCACAGGTGCCTGTAATCCCAGCTACTCAGGAGGCTGAGGCAGGAGAATTGCTTGAACCTGGGAGGCGGAGGTTGCAGTGAGCCGAGATTGCACCACTGCACTCCAGCCTGGGCGACAGAGCGAGACTCCATCTAAAACAAACAAACAAACAAAAACAAAAAACCAAGAAAGCTGCCATGATCTTGGCCACAGCTGTTTTGGTGAATTACCAGAGGTAAGAGAACGGCAGAGGAATGAATACGAGATACAGAAACACAGAGAAAGACAATAGATGGCTCCTTCAAGAAATCTGGCTGAAAGCAGGTGAGAAAGAGGGCAGTAACTGTAAGGGAAGGGGGGGGGGCTCCAGGGGGTTGTTTTGTTTAGATGGATGGGGAAGACTTTTCCATCTCCTCCTTTATTCTCCATAGATGATCTCACTACTTCAAGGGGGCTAAAAATAGGTGCCATTAGATGGGAACTTGGTTTTAACTCCTCACCACCAAAGGAGAAGATGTGTTTATGAAAGGGCAGCTGTAGAAAGTTAGAGGTTAAAGACCAAGGTCTGAGAGGGGTGATAGTAAGGTCCTCGCTGAGAGGTGGAAACCTTAAGCAGCTGTCTCTGTCCCTCCAGCAGAGGGACCAGCCTCGGCCGGGAAGGTGGAACACCCTCCACTGTTACAGGGAGCTGGAGGAAAGAACTAGTGCTGAGGACACTGAGTTTAAAGACTTGATGGTGGGGAGCTAATGCAAACTTCCATCTGACGGCACTTATTTTTTTCTCTCTTTTTTCGGGGTGTGGGGGCGGGTCAAGTACAACTTCATGAAGAAAGGAAGGATAAACTTACTGGGGAAGATTATCTGACAGTGCTGAAGGCCCACCTGAGACGGGGGCACCCACTTAAACACACGTTACTTCTCAAGCACAATCCAGCAGCTGAAGTATAGCTCCAACAAGAGAATAGAGCTGGCTTCATACAGGGCTAGGGTTTGCTGAGTGAATGGGATGGAAAGAAAGGCAAAAGGGGGCAAAAGTTAGGAGCAGTCGCTTATGCCTGTAATCCCAGTAATTTAGGAGGCTGGGGTGGGAGGATTGCTTGAGTCCAGGCATTTGAGACCAACCTGGGTAACATAGCAAGACCCCTTCTCTACAAAAAATAAAATTAGCTGGGTGTGGTGGTGCGTGCCTATAGTCCCAGCTACTCAGGAAGCTGAGGTGGGAGGATTGTTTAAGCCTGGGAGGTTGAGGCTACAGTGAGTCATGATTACCTCACTGCACTCAGCCTGGGCAACAGTGAAACCATCTCAAAACAAATAAATGAATAGGCCAGGCACGGTGGCTCACGCCTGTAATCCCAGCACTTTGGGAGGTTGAGGCAGGCAGATCATGAGGTCAGGAGTTTGGGACCAGCCTAGCCAACATGGTGAAACCCCGTCTCTACTAAAAACACAAAAATTAGCCAAGCGTGGTGGTGGGCACCTGTAATCCCAGCTACTCGAGAGGCTGAGGCAGGTGAATCGCTTCAACTGGGGAGGTGGAGGTTGCAGTGAGCCGAGACTGAGCCACTGCACTCCAGCCTGGGCAACAGAGTGAGACTCCATCTCAAAAAAAACAAAAAACAAAAAACGAACAAACAAAAACGGCCAGGTGTAGTGGCTCATGCCTGTAATCCCAGCACTCTGGGAGGCCAAGGCGGGCAAATCATGAGGTCAGGAGATTGAGACCATCCTGGCTAACACGGTGAAACCCTGTCTCTACTAAAAATACAAAAAAAAATAGCTGGGTGTGGTGGCATGCTCCTGTAGTCCTAGCTACTCGGGAGGCTGAGGCAGGAGAATTGCTTGAACCTGGGAGGCGGAGGTTGCAGTGAGTCAAGATCATGCCACTGCACTCCAGCCTGGGCAACAGAGTGAGACTCTGTCTCAAAAAAAAAAAAACCCAAAAAATATAAATAAATGAATAAATACATAAATAAATAAATATTGCAAAAATGTGGTTTAACTATTTAACCTTGGAATTGAAGATGAGGAGTCAGAGGCAGTGAAGATTAGAGAACAGGTAGGTGAGAGTAGTTGAGCAGGCTAATTGGATGGTTGAGAGGTTGCTATCTAAGTAGTGATTTGGTAGGTGGCTTGGGGTATGACCAGGAGAGTGAGTGGCTGAGGTGACATGGAGGAGAAAGTCATGGAGGTGGAGAGGGGAGTGGCCAAGTGGCCACATGTAGGATGAGGATGATCTAGGATGATAGCAGAAGAGGGGCAAAGTAGAAGATGGAGAACAGGTATCCACCTCTCCACAGAAAAGGGCTGAGATGGCACCTCAAAGGCCCAGTTTGCTGATTATTTATAGACCAGAGAGGTCCACTGGATTTGCAACTGGGCCAGTATTTTTTAACTTTTTATTTTAACATAATTTCAGATTTACAGAAAAGCTGCAAGAATGGTGCACAGAATTCCCACATGCCTTTCACCTAGATGTTAACACTTCATGTTTGCTGTTTCATTCTCTCAATATGTCCAAGCGTATTTTTTTCTAAACTGTTTTAGCATTAAGTTGCAGACATGATGCCCTTCTACTCCTAAATACTTCAGCGTGGACTTCCTAAAAACAGGGACATTCTCTGCTTTGATCTGAATACTTGTGGTTCCCCTAAATTCATACACTGAAATCCCAAGCCCCAAAGAGATAGTATTAGGAGGCGGGGGTTTGGGATTAGTGTCTTTATAATAGAGCACCTGAGAGCTGCCTTACACCTTCCACCTTGCAAGGACACAGCAAAAAGGTGCCATCCATGGGAAAGTGGCCTTCACCAGATACCAACACTGCTGGTGTCTTGATCTTGAACTTCCCAGCCTCCAGAACTGTAAGAAACAAATTTCTGTTGTTTAGAAGCCACCCAGTCCATGGTATTTGGTTATTGCAGCCTGAATGGACTAAGATTCTCTTAATTAATCATGGTACAATTATCAAAATCAAGAATTGAACAGAGCCGAGATTGTGCCACTGCACTTCAGCCTGGGTGACACAGTGAGACTCCATCTCAAAAAAATAAAAAATAAACAAAAATGGCCAGGTGCAGTGGCTCATGCCTGTAATCCCAGCACTCTGGGAGGCCGAGGTGGGCAAATCTTGAGGTCAGGAGATTGAGGCCATCCTGGCTAACACAGTGAAATCCCATCTCTACTAAATATACAAAAAAATTGAACACTAACACAATTGGATAATCTATATGATTTAATCAAATATTGCCAATTGTAAGGGGCCAGTTTTCATGTATTACTTTCCACCCTGCTTCTTTTCCTTTCTCCTTCTATTCCTCTTCTCTTCCAGGCCTTTGAGAAACAGGAAACAGATTGGGAGAAAAGAGCTAACACTTTTGCGTTTGTTTTGAACTTTCTACTTTCAAATGATTGCAAATTCACAGGGAGCTTAAAAGAAACAATATATCTTTTACGTCAAAATTTGGGTTATGAAATTTCTCGTTTCATTGAGATAATTTAAACCCATATTTTTCTAAGGCTATACTGATGATTTTGCATCCATTTAGCAAATACTTATGAAGCACGGCCGGGCGCGGTGGCTCATGCCTGTAATCTCAGCAATTTGAGAGGCCGAGGCAGGTGGATCACGAGGTCAAGAGATTGAGACCATCCTGGCCAACATGGTGAAACCCCATCTCTACTAAAAAATAGAAAAATTAGCTGGGCTTGGTGGCATGCACCTGTAGTCCCAGCTACTCAGGAGGCTGAGGCAGGAGAATGCTTGAACCTGGGAGGTGGAGGTTGCACTGAGCCGAGGTTGCACTGAGCCACTGCACTCCAGCCTGGTGACCGAGCGAGATTCTGTCTCTGCTGAGACCAGCTCAGTCATGGAGACCCTAACCCAGCGGTGCTAGAGGAATTAAAGACACACACACAGAAATATAAAGTGCGGAGTCAGAAATCAGGGGGCTGACAGCCTTCAGAGCTGACAGCCCCGAACAGAGTTTGACCCACATATTTATTGACAGCATACCGGTGATAAGCATTATTTCTATAGATTATAGATTAACTAAAAGTATTCCTTATGGGAAATAAAGGGATGGGCCAAAACAAAGGGATGGGCTTTGGCTAGTTATCTGCAGCAGGAACATGTCCTTAAGGCACAGATCACTCATGCTATTGTTTGTGGTTTAGGAACGCCTTTAAGCGGTTTTCTGCCCTTGGTGGACCAGGTATTCCTTGCCCTCATTCCAGTAAACCCACAACCTTCAGCGTGGGCATCATGGCCATCACAAGCACGTCACAGTGCTGCAGAGATTTTGTTTATGGCCAGTTTTGGGGCCAGTTTATGGCCAGATTTGGGGGCCTGTTCCCAACATGTTCCCCCTTGTTGCTTTTGCAAGATGATAAAAGAAAAGGCAGCTTTATCACGGTGAGCTACTTCTCGCAGGAATCGGAATCTGCATCTGCAGACTATACAAAGACAAACTACATGGATTAAAAGCACAGTCATCATTGAAATCACAGAGCTTCCAAGTATTTTTATCTATTTTAATGGGTTACTTGCTGCTAATCCGTTGGTAGCTCCTTCAAGCACTCCAGTTCCTGGTATTAAGGTCAGGTGTGCCTAGGATGCTTTAAATATTTGTTCTTTTAATTTTGCAATATCCAAAGACAAGTTTGTAGAGTGTCCTTCTAGATACTTTTTAATTCTTTCCCACATTTTGATCTTATTAAAAGCCATTAATAGTTTCCACAAATCCTTATGTTTAGCTCCTACAGTGGGCCATATCATTTGAGGTTGAGGTGGTACTATACCACCATGTTTCCAGATAATAGGAACTCTTGCTGTATTTCTTACCATTTCTACCATCTGACCATTTTGTTTAGACCAGCTGAACATAGTGTGGCTGTGGCATGCAGACTGAGAAGTGCAATTCAAGCTAAACTTCCCCTTAGGGGACCAATCAATAATGATTCCATAGGAATCATTGTGCAGCACCTCTGCCTGTTCTGCAGTGCAATCTTTCCAAACAAATACATTAATTATTTCTGGCCAGGTCCAATTCTGTTTACAAATAGGTTTTTGAGGGCGGTATGCCTCAATTATAGGAGCTCGTTTATTATGGGAAATACTGAGATCAGAAAGCATGTGTAACTATGTCATAGAGTGATTACATCCAGGCATTACTGCCAGCCAAGATTGATAAATATGCCCAATAAGTATAATTGTTCTCTGTGTCAGTCCTTGTTGAAGGAATACTCATGGCAATGGTGATCACCGCTATCATAAAATTACTCATTGTGACTGGTTGTCCCGCTTTCCTCAGGTTTTCGTCCACCATCTGTGACAGCTTCTTGATCTGTCCCCAGGTAGGTGGCTGAGTTCAACAGGTGTTGCTCGTGACAGCTGGGGTCCTCCTCGGCATCAGGCTTGACATGGCTGCAACTGGGGGATCCTCGGGATCCTCCCGGAATCTCTTCCTCGGCATCTGGCTCATGATAAGGTTTCAGGTGTCTTGATGATATCCAACTTGGCTGTTGATTCTGGCCTGGAGAAACACAAGCATAACCTCTACCCCAAGTTATTATTTTACCTATTTCCAAATTTTTTGTTATCGGATCTCTTCACCAAACCAGTTGTTCTGCTTCTGTCTTTGTAGCTGGTTTCTGTAGATGCTGTTCAGCTGCTGATAGCATCTGGCTTTTAGGCAGGCTCAAAAAATTTAAAGTCAATAATGCTAGAGTCAGTTGCATATGGGGTATTCCGTAGTCCCTGTTTCCATCAGTCTGCTTTTGCAATTGTCATTTCAGGGAGAGATTCATTCTTTCTACTATGGCTTCTCCTCAAGAATTATATGGGATGCCAGTAATGTGTTTAATATTCTATATAGAGAAAAATGTGGCTAGAGCTTGGCGAGTATAGCCTGGGGCATTATCAGTTTTAATAGAAGCTGGAATGCCCATCACCACAAAACACTGCAAAAGGTGACGTTTAACACAGGCAGAAGACTCTCCTGATTGGCATGTAGCCCAGACAAAGTGAGAAAAGGTGTCCACACATACGTGTATATAAGCTAGTCTCCCAAAGGAGGGAACATGTGTGACTTCCATTTGCCAAAGGGAATTAGGTTCCAATCCTCAAGGATTAACTCCTCCTATGCAAGATGAGGAATGTACCATTTGGCAACTTGGGCATCGTTGGATAATAGCTTTAGCTTCTTTCCAGGTAATGCCGTATCTGCGTTTGAGACCAGAGGCATTAACATGGGTTAAATTGTGACAGTGTCTAGCACTAGATATTGCAGTAGCAACTAAGTGATCAGCCATTTGATTCCCTTCAGATAAAGGTCCTGGAAGAGGTGTATGAGCCCTAATGTGAGTGATATAAAAAGGGTGCCTTCTACTCCTAACTGCTGTTTGTAATTGGGTAAATAAAGTCATCAGTTGCTCATCTGTATGAAATCGTAACTGAGCATTTTCAATTAATTGTGTGGAATGAACCACGTATGAAGAATCAGAAATCACATGAATAGGCATATCAAAAGCAGTCAATACCTCAATTACAGCTACAAGCTTGGCTTTTTGAGCTGAAGTATAGGGCGTCTGAAAAACTTTACCTTTTGAGCCAGAATAAGAAGCTTTACCATTGCTAGACCCATCTGTAAAGACATTTTCAGCACTTTCAATTGGTTTAAATTACTTATTTTAGGGAAAATCCAACTAGTTACTTTCAAAAATTGAAATAATTTTGTTTTCAGAAAATGATTATCAAGAACACCCATGAAATCAGCTAAATGAGTTTGCCAAGTAAGACTATTTATAAAAGTTTGCTGGCCAGGCACGGTGGCTCACGCCTGTAATCCCAGCACTTTGGGAGGCTGAGGTGGGCGGATCACGAGGTCAAGAGATTGACACCATCCTGGCTAACACAGTGAAACCCCATCTCTACTAAAAATACAAAAAAAAAAAAAAATAGCCAGGTATGGTGGCGGGCGCCTGTAGTCCCAGCTACTCGGGAGACTGAGGCAGGAGAATGGCGTGAACCTGGGAGGCGGAGCTTGCAGTGAGCCGAGATTGCACCACTGCACTCCAGCCTGGGTGATAGAGTGAGACTCCGTCTCAAAAAAAAAAAAAAAAGTTTGCTGTATTTGTGCCTTTGTGAGAGGGACAATAACTTTTCCAGGATCATATCCATGTAATTTAACAACCTGAGTTCTCCCATTTCCTATCAGAGTAGCAATTTGATCCAAATAAGGAGTTAGAGTCCATGAATTAGTATGTGGAAGACAAAGCGATTCTACTAAGTCCTGTTCTTGGACGGTAACACCAGTAGGTGAATGCTGAATTGAAAAAATTAGCAAATTTAGAGTCTTTTCTGGATCTATTCTATTTATTCGAGTCTTATGCACTTGCTTTTCAAGCAGCTGTAACTCTGCCTCAGCCTCCTTTGTTAATTGCCGAGGGCTAGTGAGACTAGGATCTCCTCTAAGGATAGAAAATAGTTTACTCATGGCATAGGTAGGAATGCCTAGAGCAGGTTGTATCCAATTACTGTCCCCTAGTAATTTTTGGAAGTCATTTAATGTTTTCAGTTGATTTCTACATATGGTTGCTTTCTGTGGCACAATGGTAGTATCATTTACTAAGGTCCCCAAGTAGGAGTAAGGAGTAGTAGTCTGAATTTTGTCAGGAGCTATAATTAAACCAGGGCAAGAAATCAAATTTTGCAAGTGATCATAACACTGGAGTAATATTTCTCGAGTAGGGGCAGCACAAAGTGTATCATCCATATAATGAATAATGTAACACTGAAAATTTTTTATGAGTAGGTTCAATTGCTTGCCCTACATAAGTCTGGCAAATTGTTGGACTGTTTAACATGACTTGTGGCAACACTTTCCAATGAAAACACTTAGCAGGTTGCAGGTTGTTTACCACAGGTATTGTAAATGCAAACCGTTCACAGTCTTGCTCAGCTAAGGGGATAGTAAAGAAACAGTCTTTTAAATCTATGATTATTAGAGGCCAATTTTTTTGAATCATAGCAGGAGAAGGCAGTCCTGGCTGTAATGTCCCCATAGGGTGTATAACTGAATTAATGGCCCTTAAGTCAGTTAACATTCTCCATTTACCTGATTTTTTCTTAATTACAAAAACTAGAGAATTCCAAGGGAAAAATGTTGGGAGCTATGTGTCCTTTTGCTAATTGTTCAATAACTAAGTCTGCTAAAGCCTCCAGTTTCTCTTTACTTAGTGGCCATTGTTCTATCCAAATTGGCTTATCTGTCAACCATTTTAAAGGTATAGGTTCTGGAGGCTTAACAATGGCTGCCATCAAAAATGATATACTAAACCTTGGCGGGAACTTTGTCTTTCCATTTGAAGCAGTTCCTTCAAACCTTGCAAATTTTTTTCTAGTCCCATACCAGGGACATACCCCATTTCATGCATCATATGTTGACTTTGAGGGCTATATAATTGCTCTGGAATTAGAACTTGTGCTCCCCATTGTTGTAATCTCTTCCCCATAAATTTATAGGTACAGAAGTTACAATTGATTGAATAGTCCCAGGTTGTCCATCGGGCCTTTCATAATGCAAAATATAACTACTTTCATATAGTTCAGAGGCTTTACCAACTCCAACTATGTTAAATTGAGCGGGTTGAATTGGCCACGCAGATGGCCAGTGCCATAGAGAAATCATTGAAATGTCTGCTCCTGTATCTATCAAACCTTTAAATTTCTTTCCCTGAATAGCTATTTCACAGGTAGGACGTTCATCAGTAATTTGATTCACCCAAAAAGCTGTTTTGCCTTGTTTATTTGTGCTTCCAAATCCTCCCATTGGTTTAATTTCACTTTTCCCCATTTCCACATACGGCACAATCAGGAGCTGTGCTATGCGCTCTCCTGGCTCTGCTTTCCAGGGAACAGAAGTAGATATAACAATCTGAATTTCCCCATTGTTATCTGAATTGATGACTCCTGTATGTACTTGCTGTCCTTTTAAATTTAAACTAGATCTACCTAGAAGTAATCCTATCCTCCCTGCTGGCAAGGGTCCACAGACCCCTGTTGGAACTTTTTGCAGGGGTTCCCCAGGCAGAAGACTCACAGCTTTTGTGCAGCACAAATCTACTGCGGCACTACCAGCTGTGGCGGGGGACAGACATTGTACAGGGGTGAAGGAGTGGCCTGAGCCAGAAATGCCCCAGGTTGGAATGGGGCCCGGGACAGGCCCCTCATGGCATTTCCTGAAATTGGGTTCTCATCTTTATCAAACTTAGAGTGACATTGATTAGCCCAATGTTTTCCTTTTTTACACTTCGGGCATAGACCTGGCTCATATTGATTAATAGCTTGTTTAAATTCTTTGAGTAATTTAAAAGGAAAAGGCTCAAATATAGCTATAATATTTCCCTATTGATCTAGGGGGTGTGTCCTAACAGGGAACTGCCAAGCCTCTATATCACCCTCTCATCTAGCTTGCTGAATTCCTGCCTGAATAGAACTGAGAGCGGTTGCTCAAGGAACTGCTTTAACAGTCACTGGGGCAACTAGTTTTCACCCAGTGTCCTCCAGAAAAGAAAGATCTGGAGGGTCAGGCCACTCTTTTTCTTCAAAATAATGAGGGGGTGCAGAAGGGTAGGGATGAACCTCTTCCTCCTTTGCCACTTTAGCTTTAGCTGGCAAACAAACCTGCTGTTACCTCTTCTGTTACTTTGTTATACTTTCCTTCCTCCTCATCATTAGTGTGAAAAGGTTCCAAGGTGGAACAAACCAGAGCCCACACTTGTCCCACTGTTACCCTGATGCTTCTGTGTTCCCTTTCTGACTCACCATGGGCATTGCTTAAGAGTACTCGGGTGTCCTCCAGCTTAATTCCACGTTCTCCAACCGTCGCTCTGGCGACCCTTTGACCTGGGATAGAGCCCCATGTATGGGCACCACTTACCAAGACCAGCTCGGTCGTGGAGACCCTAACCCAGCAGCGCTAGAGGAATTAAAGACACACACACATAAATATAGAGTGAGAAGTGGGAAATCAGGGGGCTGACAGCCTTCAGAGCTGAGAGCCCCAAACAGAGTTTGACCCATGTATTTATCGACAGCAAGCCAGTGATAAGCATTGTTTCTACAGATTGTAGATTAACTAAAAGTATTCCTTATGGGAAACAAAGGGATGGGCCGAAATAAAGGATGGGCTCTGGCTAGTTATCTGCAGCAGGAACATGTCCTTAAGGCACAGATCACTCATGCCATTGTTTGTGGTTTAGGAACGCCTTTAAGTGGTTTTCCGCCCTGGGCGGGCCAGGTTTTCCTTGCCCTCATTCTGGTAAACCCACAACCTTCAGCGTGGGTGTCATGGCCATCAGGAGCATGTCACAGTGCTGCAGAGATTTTGTTTATGGCCAGCTTTGGGGCCAGTTTATGGCCAGATTTGGGGGCCTGTTCCCAACACGTCTCAAACAACAACAACAAAAACCTTATGAAGCACTACCTTATGCCAGGCACTTTACTACACACTGGTGCTATAAATAGTGAGCAGGTAAACCTCTGCCTCAAACTCTACCAAACTGGAATTTCTTCCAGGTGGAGTAAACCAGTTCTCCTTAACAAACCTGTGAGCTATCCAGGTAGTACTGCGTTTGTTTCTTTTACCATCTTAACGGTTTTTAAGTGTATAGTTCAGTAAAGTCAAGTATATTCACACTGTTGTGCAACAGATCTCCAGAACTTTTTCATCTTGCAAAACTGAGACTTTGTACCCATTAAGTAATAACTAATTTCCCCTCCCCCCAGGCTCCATAATCACCAACCTTCTTTCTGTTTCTATGAATTTTTTTTTTTTTTGAGAC